>NC_137102.1:16289823-16894823 GCF_949357685.1 Gobio gobio | reverse complement strand
TGCGACTTATGACGTGTTTTGTGGTCCAGGCAGGTCACATATAGGTCTCCAAGAAATACATGCACCATTTTCACAAAAATATTTAATTTGCAATAAAGTTTAATCTTTGTAAGCCTCACCTCATGATTTGATTTTAAACATTTTTCAAATATTAATAATCAGTGAAGAACATTTGTATGGGAATTATATTATATTGTGGCCACAATTTAAAAAATAATATTAGCCACAATATTAACATGGCCACAATTTACCCCCAAAACAATGAAACCAAATAATACAATGAAATAAAAAAATTATAAATTGTCTTATTTTTTCCCTGCATATCATGGGATGAAATATTTAAATGTTAAATGTAAAAAAAAAAATTTCTAATAAAAAATTATGAAAGATTATGCCAAACTACTACTTTCTTTTCAAGAATTTCAAGTTTCAATTAGGCTTTTTTTCTTTCATTGTGGTATCTGGACAATATTACTTGACATTTTGACTTTATAGTCCAAAATTTACTTTCAGAAATATAAAACATGCTCATCTAAGAAGAGATGTATTTAAACAATTAACTTTTTTTCTTTGAATTGTCTTATAGGAATTGGTCAAATATACTAATGACACCACAGAAAAGAGCAACCTACGAGTAGCCCTTGATGCCATGAGAGTAAGTATAGATTTTTTATGGAATCTACAGCAAAAACTTGCAGAAAGTACAGCAATTTTTAGATATTATTAAATGCTTAAAGGTGCAGAAAGCAATTTCTGAGAAAATTATTTTTTAAATCAACCCAAACAAACACACCTTCCTTCATTGCTTTTCAAAGCTTTGAATCAATTGGACCTATTGCTTCGCAAAATGATTCACTGTTTCGAAGCGTTTGAAATGCCACACACTGGTGACTCCTGCTGGTCAGAACAGGGAAAAATGCAACAAAAACTCACACATTAAAACACCTTTTACAAACCCATTGCAAATGTTTTATTGAAAGTAAAATCTATCAAATGCAATTAACTAATCATTTTATAAGATTAAATATCAAGTGATTAAATATCAATATTAAATGTGTTCTTTTATCAATTTTTAGGTCTTGTTTTGTTTGTTCCATGGATGGCTCAGCTAAACAGGCCAATATGAGACTATTAGCTACTATTATTCATTTGAATTATACTAATGTCTAATTAAAAATAAAATTAAAATGTCAACAAATGTATAAAATGATCAGAAATCAGGTAAAACCTATAGACACTTGTTCAATGTTCGCCACTAGGGGACGATTTCAGTGAATCCACATGATTCATGGGTTCACAGATCATCCCACAAACCCCATATCCCCCCATCGTTGAAGCATAAATTTGAAACAGTTATGACGAAACAAAGCCTCGTTTACTGTAATCATGTGACTTTGGCAGTTTGATGCATGCTCCGAACCACTAATTCGAAACAAAGATTCGTAAAGCTTTCGAAGGTTCATAAAGCAGTGTTTCGAAATCACCCATCACTACTTTTAACAGTGTTTCTCAGAAATCGCTTACTGCACCTTTAAAGAACTCTTGAAATGTCTTTACAAGTACAGTTTTCTTTCCTGTTTGATACGTTTCCTATTGAAACTTAATGTCTGGCAGAGCTTGTCCCTTTTAAAGTAGCCAATAGACTTTAGTTTTGTCGCTGTCATGAACCATGAATGGCTACTTGCTAGCTGGTTGCCGGTGTTATGTACTTTATGTAGTACTGTGCAGTTTCGTCAATGTTCAGGATTTAACACACATACGTAGACTAAAAGCCACAAAACTCTCATTTTTAAGGTCACACTTATTACCAGTCTTGATTTCTGTTTAGAATATGACATTAGATCATTCCTGCATATACTTAGTAATGTTCTTTAATAACGTTGAGATATTATGAGGTTCTATACGTGAAGTGATGTCAACGGCTCATTTCTGTCTCACTGGCAGAGTAGGTGGAAAGCAGATTAATGGCTATGTGAGGAGCAGTAATGGAACAGAGGCCTGCGATGATTTAATTTGTTGGAATTATCCTTTCAGTGTTGATTGGTTTAGCTGAATGGGAGCGGTGAGAGTTGCTCAGACAGGGATTGAACTCATCTACCTGCCTGCCTGTGAAATGGTGTGTTTAATTTAGACTCATAAGTGAGTGTTTGAGCAGAGGCTGCCTTTTAAAATGGAAATCAGCCGAGATCCACGTCATCCCAGTGGGGTCTTTTGAAAGGCCCCTTTTGGTATCTAGAGATGTTTGTACTCGCTGATGAAATGAAATAATTTCCTGTGGAGAGATAAATACTGCATATATTTTATTTTTCATTCATTTCATAATTCTTTTATTACTAATTATACTGTGTTATCAACGCATTTTGAGTCAGTTGATTTGAAAATGAAGGTGAATTGTCTTTTTCATAATGGTTTATTTGTCTTTTGCTTTAATGACAGCAAACCTAATAATCATGTTCTCCAGCATGATGGGATTTTTTACATTATCAACGTCACAAATTTACTTGTCTGACTAGTAAAATAGAAATAGTGACATCTGACAAATCTGACATGTTTCATGTAATGTATTATATACGCTACCACTCAAAAGTATATTTTATATATAATAATTTTTTTATTTTATTTTTTATTACTTTTATTTAGCAAGGACACATTTAAATGTATCAAAAGTGACAAACACATTTATAATGTTATTTTAAATAAATGCTGTTCTTTCTATTCATTATAGAATCCTGAAAAAAATGTATCACAGTTTCTATAAAAATATTAAGCAACACAACTGTTTTCAACATTGATAAGTTTCTGAAGGATCATGTGACCCTAAAGGTTGGAGTAACGGTGTTGAGGGGGTGTTGATGTATTTAATCTACTCCATCTGTGTTTTGATCATCATTCTGAATCCGATCAAGGTGTAGTCTTTGACAAAAATGTGTTTGTTTAAAATGTTGCCTTTCTTTATGAAATTTACCCGCATTCAAGTGTTGATCAAAAAGGATGCATGAAGCTATAATAAAATGTTTTTAAAATAAGTTAGTTATATTTCAAGTATAAAAAATTAATATCTACATTTGAACATAGTAGTACACTGAAAGTGCAAAAATAACTATAAGTATGTTATGTTCACTTAAAGAAAACTTACAAGTATACTTGCAGTATAAACTAGTAAACTAGTAGTTTACTGTGAGTGGCCTACTTTAATTGTTAGACTTTACTTTCATAAACTAAGAAAATGTACTACTTTTATTAAGATAGTAAACTACTAATATACTTATAAGTTCACTTGAGAAACCTAGTTGTGCACTTAAAGTTTACTACTGTTAAACTTATAGGACACTTAAAGGATTAGTTCACCTCAAAATTTACTCACCCCAATGCCATCCAAGATGTCCATGTCTTTCTTTCTTCAGTGGAAAATAAATTACGTTTTTTAAGGAAAACATTTCAGGATTTCCGCCCACGTTCAGCGTGACCTTTTCAACGTACGTTACGTAATGCCTGGCTCGTTGCAGACCAACACAAGACGATCAATTGTGGTTAAAAAGGATATACATTAGAATTTTCTTTTAGAAAATGACAGATTGTTTCGCTAGATAAGACCCTATTCCTCAGCTGGGATCGCGCAGTACCATTTGAAGCACTTCAAAGCCCTTTGAAACTGCATTGATGTGGCATTCAATATTTTGGTTGCAATTTAAGTCCATTGTGTGGAGAAAAATCCTGAAATGTTTTCCTTAAAAAACTTAATTTCTTTTCCACTGAAGAAAGAAAGACATGGACATCTTGGGTGGCATTGGGGTAAGTAAATTATCAGGAAATTTTCATTTTGAGGTGAACTAATCCTTTAGACGTATACTTTTATATACTAAAAGTGGGCCAATTTAGTCCCAAGCAGTATTGAAATAGTACACTTAGAAGTTTACCGCTAGTACAGCATATTAGTATACTTACTACATAAAGTATACTTAAAAATATACTTGAACATTACTTATACTTCATAAAATGAACTTGAAGTATAATTCTTTTTCGTAAGGGGAGACTTCTTTCAAAACATAAAAAATCTCAGACTCAGAAAGTTTGAACAGTAGTGTATATTTTACATCAACATTTCTTTAAAGTTTTTTTATTTATTTATTTTTTTAAATATAGTTTTAGGGTCAGCTATTGGTTTAGTGTTCGTTTCTTGTAATTAAGCATAGTTGACTGTTATTTCTGTAGTAAATTCTGTTCATTTAATGTGTAACAAGGACAGATAAAAAAGTGTTACCAAAACTGTATTAACATTCTGTTTCTTCTGTTTATTTTCCTGTTTCATTTGTTAAATTATTTTCCATATAATAGTGTATATTATATATGCAAAAATCTAGGTCATTTTATTTTCCTTTAAACAGGATTTAGCCCAGTATGTAAATGAGGTGAAAAGAGACGTTGAGACTCTGAGGGAGATTGACCAGTATCAGAGATCCATTGAGAATTTGGTAAGTTGTACATAATAAGCATGACCTCTGCTTTTAAAAGCATAGTCTACTTACGTCATTATTGTTTTCATGTCTGGCTTTCCTATAGCTCAAACAGTAGAGCATGGCGCTAGCAACGCCAAGGTCATGGGTTCGATTCCCAGGGAAAGCAAGAATTGACAAAATGTAAAATGTGTACCTTGAATGCAATGTAAGTTGCTTTGGATAAAAGCGTCTGCCAAATGCGTAAATGTAAATGTCTGTCCATGAACTTCCTTCACAGAATGAGTGCTTACTTTTGTACGGAAGACCAAAGGGTGACGGTGAAGTCCGTTTGTTGTCAAATGTGGACAAGCGTAGACAGGACAGGTGAGGCTTAAGGCAAAAACCTTTTCTGCAGTTCACTTTTGTTTTTACTTTCATCCCATCCCATGTCATGACATGTCGATGCTGCAGACATATTTTTTTGTTCGACATCGCTGTAATCGTCTGCAAGAGGCGTGGGGACAACTATGAGATGAAGGAAGTGATCGACCTCAATAATTTCAAGATCACCAATAACCCCACCACTGATAAGGACAACAGAAAGGTCAGTGAGAAACATAGTAACAGGAGTTTGTAGGCTCAGAAAACTGCTCCCCTAACATCAAACAGTCATATTTTTTTCATGATCCCAGCATCTGCTCATATTCATCACATTGTTCCATTCTGAAGGGTTTTATAGAGGTCGGACGGGCACGGTTCAGGTGTACTGCAGAATAGAATCACTCCAGTGTTCTTGTCTCCTCCAAACATGGCTCCTAATTACTCCCACTTAGATCTCTTTTGATTTGTTAGAGTGTCATAAAATAGTCTTTGCTGATTTTTTTTTTTCTCTGAAAAAAGTGTTTATGTCCTCTAGGATACTGTAGGATATTCTAGCAAAATCCAAACCATTTTAAGGACGGTGTGACTTATCAAAGTGCATTTTTATGCAAATTAGTTGTGCTGTTGTAAGCTCTTTGAAACCGCATAAGTCAGTAAAATTTTCAGTGCATAGGAAAAGTTGAGGTATTTATCATTTCTGATCGTATACACACTGTAAAAATTTTTTTTTAGATCAAATAAATAATGCTGAAAAAATAACAAACATTCAAACAACTCTCAGGAAGTACTTCATCTCAGTGCCGTTTTACAATTACAATATACTTCAAATAAATTGAACGTCTGCCTTTACATGCACATGAACTTTAATGACATCACATTCTTAAGCTGTATGCTTTGATATGGAGTTGGCCCACCCTTTGCAGGTACAGCTTCAACTCTTCTGGGAAGGCTTTCCACAAGGTTTAGGAGTGCGTTTATGGGAATTTTAAAAAACATTCTTCTAGAAGGTCTTTTGTGAGGTCAGGCACTGATGTTGGACGAGAAGGCCTGGCTCGCAGTCACCGCTCTAATTCATCCCAAAGGTGTTCTATCGGGTTGAGGTCAGGACTCTGTGCAGGCCAGTCAAGTTCCTCCACACCAAACTCGCTCATCCATGTCTCTATGGACCTTGCTTTGTGTACTGGTGCGCAGTCATGTTGGAACAGGAAGGGGCCATCCCCAAACTGTTCCCACAAAGTTGGGAGCATGAAATTGTCCAAAATGTCTAGGCATGCTAAAGCATTAAGTGTTCCTTTCACTGGAACTTAAGGGGCCAAGCCCAATTCCTGAAAAACAATCGCACACCATAATCCCCCCCCCACCAAACTTTACACTTAGCACAATGCAGTCAGGCAAATACGGTTCTCCTGGCAAAACCCAGACTCGTCCATTAGATATCTAGATAGAGATGCGTGATTGGTCACGTTTGTCCAGTGATTGCTCTAGAGTCCGTGGCGGCGTGCTTTACTCCACTGCATCCAAGCTTTGCATTGCACTTGGTGATGTAAGGCTTGGATGCAGCTGCTCAGTCATGGAAACCCATTCCATTAAGCTCTCAATGCAATGTTCTTGAGCTAATCTGAAGGCCACACGAATTTTGGAGGTCTGTAGCTATTGACTCTGCAGAAAGTTGTGCCTCAGCATGTGCTGACTTCTTTCGTGGAGTTGCTGTTGACCGTGGAATATTTAGTAGTGAGGAAATTTCCCAAATGGACTTATTGGACAGGTGGCAACCTATCATGGTACAACACTTGAATTCACTCAGCTCCTGAGAGCGACCCATTCTTTCACAAATGTTTGTTGAAGCAGTCTGCAACTCTTCATGCCTTGGTGCTTGATTTATACACCTTTGGCCATGGAAGTGATTGGAACGCTTGAATTCAATTATTTTGAGGGGTGTCCCAAAAATATAGTGTATATATAAAATATATTTTCATGAGATGGCCATTTATGCAGTGTTGCCCTTTTAATTGTTGTTTCTTATAGAAATGATATGAAGTACATAATAATGTATTCAAAGTCATTTAAAAGCATGAAGCAAACTATTCAAGTTATAAACTCAATAAATCTTCTTAAAGTTACGTAATTTAAACAGGCAATTGACAGCAAATTTTTAATATTTTTTAAATATTTTTTATTCTCACGCATATTTATATTTAAATGTATCAACTAAAAAGCTATGCCTGTATATGTGAGTCAACTGTCATTCAACAGCCTACAATTTAACAGCCAGGTCTGTAATAGTGTGTAACTGAGATCAGGCTGGAGAGCCCATCACAGACTGTTGCAGACAGATGTTACTGCTCTTTATGAGGGTTGATGGATGGTGACGGATCGCTGCTGCATGTCAAGTCAAATTCTGCATGCTGAACCAACTGCTGTGGAAAGACTTGGTTGCTTTTGACAATAAACAGTCTAAAGTCTGTGTTGATTGTGGAGAGTATCCCGTGTTGTGTAAATCAGAAGAGGCCATATTAAATTGTGTTTGTATAGAGGTTGCAGAACTGTGTACTTTTTTCAGTCCGTGAAGGCAGACAGCTCATCCTCAGGCTACCTTTGGTTTTTTTGATGTTCTTTTTGGGCTTAGCAATAGTCATACAGATGTAAAAATAATGCGGATGTGTCTTTAAACTTTTGATATTTTTTTCTCTTTTATGCCTTTCACCAAAAGGAAGGTTTCTTCTGAACAGATGGTCTGGTGAAATCTGTCTCAAGGAGACCTTGGCCAGGCAAAGCCCTGCTGGCTTTTCTGTTTGAAGTGCCTTTCTGCCCCTCCTCAGGACACATACACACACTTAATACACTGATGGATCTTATTCCTTCAACCACAAAACGCATGCACACACACACACACACACACACACACACACATGGTCACATATAAATCTTTAAGAATATGGTAAAACTTTATAATAATTTTATTTATAATAAATTTACTTAAATATAAGTTTGTAATAGTATTACTTTTAATTTGATATTGCAGACCAGAGCTGTAATAATATTTAAATAAACTGTTTTATAAACTGACTGCTATTACTGCTATTACTTGGCTGATAAGAAGTTTTTTTTCCCTTTTATTGAAAGATATGTATTTTTTTTTTCTGTGTGCATGAACTGAACACATGCTCATATTTCAGTGTTTCGATAACACGCAGAACAGAGTATTATGCTTTTAATGTTAAATTAAATAAATTTATTGACTGCATTAAGCAAATTTAATTTCAAAACTCTGGTAGCTCATTTTCATATTCTTTTTACATTAACTATAGATTTGTTGAGCATTATGTCAGGTTTGTTATTATTAACCTCTTGTATTATAGTATTTATTAATATTTTGATTTAACTTTAACTTTTATAGTTTTCAATTCAGTTTTTAATTTTAGTATTCTTTTGTGCTTTTGTCATTTTTTTATATTTTTATTTAGCTTCAATTTATTTTTATTGCACTTTTAGTTTTAGTAATTTTAGAACTTATTTCAAATGATTGCTAAGGCAAATTTTCGAAATTTCATTTAAGTTGAAGTTTTTTTAATCTAATGCTTATATTATATTTTATTTCAGATTTATTTCAATTACTACAAATTATATTTAATAGTTTTAGTTTTACAACACTGGCCTGGACAGAGACAAGGATGGGATGCTGCAACAGTAGTCTGCATAAATGCTACGCCACACAAATGTACTCATGCACACACACATACACATTTTCACATACACACTGAATAGTTGGTGATGAATGTGTCCATTCCCTCAAGGTTGCCTCTGGCTCTCTATTACTGTGTAAAATAAAATGAGCCCCTTTCCCCTCACCCACCAAGCCTCACTGCCATCTCCAATCACAGCTTTAAACAAAACACTACAACCCCTTAGATTTCCATTACATCAACTTTTTGTGCCACTTATTACAAAATGTCTTAATGTATATGCATATTTGAAAGTTAGGTATTTACATATAAGTCTTTAAGCAGTAATTTTGCTCTGTCTTGTCCTCTGGCAGTGGTTCTACGGGTTCTTCCTCACACACCAGCAGGGGCAGAGTGGATTTGAGTTCCTGTTCAAGACAAAAGAGCTAAAGAAGAAATGGCTGGACCAGTTTGAGATGGCCATGTGAGTTTGAAACTTTGGTCCTCCCAATAATCACAGTTCTGTCACATTTGCTGTCCCAAACTTTCTTTGTTCAGTGGAACACAAAAGGAGAAGTTTTTTTTGTTTTGCTCTTTTTTTTTTTTAAAGAACTGGAGCATTAAAGCTTTAAAAATAACATAAAAGGTACTGGAAGGTATGAGTTGAAGTAATTATTCCCTGATAATCTTCCCCTCCATTGAGCTGTTAACCAAATTACTGAGATCCAACTTAAAGGCACAATATGTAAGATTTTTAGATCAATATATCCAAAAACCACTAGAACAATGTTATGCATTTTGTTGACTTGTGTACGTACATTATCCTAAAAGTTTCCAGCAATGTTTAAATCCAGAGAAATCTGCAATTTTAACCAGGACACAGTCAATAACGGCACATCTGCACTACCCTTGATTTTCGTATAAACCATGGAAACATCAAAGACGCTTTAATATATTATGTGTTTTATTAGACAGGTGAGCAACTTTTTGGATACATTTATCAACAGAAAACTGATCATTGTTATATATCTCAACACGGTTAGTCTTATTGTTTGAATTGCTTGTTTAAGTGATTTACCACGAGTACCATGTTTTTACCATGCCTCAGAGACAACACTGTTTTGTCAAGTGGCTAACGTAGCATAATCAGAGCGCGCTTTCGCCATCATATATTCAAATTAATTGCATGTCATTTAGCAACATAAGTCATCCAGCTTTTATTAATATAATATTCTAATATTGATATTAAAAGTGCAACAAGTCTCTCATAACAACCACCGAACAAACGCACGGAGTAAAGTTTTAAAATAACTTTCAACACACTCAAAAGTATTTAGTATGTTTGTTTTTTACGCAACGACTGCAGCATAAGCATAATAAAAGCTCTGCTGGTCTCAAGACCGGTGTTTCGTGCTGGTGTCTTTCATTAGCAATCACTCCCATGGGGCTTGGCCCGCCCTGCTTCATACCACTGTGACGTTAATAAAACTTTAATAAATTCGGTCATCCATGAACATGACTTTTGCCCAAGTCCCTCGGATCATCAAGCTACACCTTTGTTGTTATGAATAATCTAGCGGCAAAAAACTTACATACTGTTCCTTTAAGAAAAGTGTTTTTTGAAATTGAGTAAATTACAATTTGTCATTTTAAATGAACTACTAATTAATAAAATGTGAAAATTTGAAATTGGTTGGGGGGGATCTTTCACTCTTTCAAACTGGTAATGCAAATTCCAGAATAGTGCACATGACAATAGGAAACATCTACTTTTTTATGTTTGAGAAAATGTTTGCACACATCATCTATTCAATAAGGCGCCCAACATGATTATATCGATGTCATTTGATTTCAAGCAGCTTACTTCGCTGTAGTACATGGTGACATTCTGCACCTAGGATGCTGTTGAGATTTGATGGCACAGTGTATTTACAAGGGCTACGCTGAAAGAAATGAAAAGAGAGATGGAGGGGAAACTAACGAGAGTTCTGATTTGGAAATTGTGTAGGTTCAAGAGGATACGCCGTCCCTCGTGCCGAGAGTCTGAAATGATGTTTCCTTGCCCGCTTGATTTATGTCACCCTTTAAAAAATGTGTTCTGTATGCACACGTATACATGTGGTTGACTGCGTGATGATCTGAAAGGTGCATTCAAACAACAAATTACACCTGCTGCATGCACACCGCTCTCTTGATGCAGGAATCAATCTTAGAGTCGTTCGGGTAAAGAGCTTCCCCACTGCTCTTGATTGGAAGTTTTGGTTCCATCCCCCATGGACCACAACATTCAGCAACGCTCCGCCCCCATTGTCTCTGGCCTCTTAAATATGCAGTTTAACTCAAACAGTTAGTTTGTCATGTGCTCATTTTTCAAATCAGTCAACTTTGCACCACATCGTTTTTCCTTCCATATTTACCATTTTCCATTTCAGATCTAATATTCGCCCAGAGAATGCCACGTTTAACTCTCACCAATTCAGAATGCACACTTTCGAGAGGGCCACCACCTGCAGCTCCTGTCATATGCTTCTCAGGTGAGCTGTCATTGCACTTCTGAGGCTGGCGTTAATTGTGTTCTGAAACAAGTTAATCATTATTAACCAGTCAGATCATTACAATAGTGTTTAAAGACCTTATGAAATTGCTTTATTGCATTTTTCTGTGCTTTTTGTCCAGTGATGTTCTAAATGTGTATACATTTCTTTGAAAACAGTTTTGGAGTAGCATACAGACAAAAGTTGTGGTAGATGCCATATTACATTTTACACAGATGAAAACAAGGATGGGAGAGAGAGGCACTATGCCAAATGGAACCCTAAACCCTCACAATCTTACAAGTCCACGCTTTTGTGATGTAATGCCAGTTTGACTGTCGGTTAGAAGTCTGCTGCATAGCTCACAGGCTTCACAAAAGTGCGCATCGAGGGTGCAAATCGGCAGCCTAACGGCAGGGGTGTCCAAAATTGGTCCTGGAGGGTGTAGCTCCAACTTGCCTCAACACACCTGCTTGGAATATTCTAATTGCTGAATATGCATACACACTTTTGGCAGAGTTTTAGTGTCCTTGCGTTATTCAGCCTGAGGGTGGCACTTAGAATTGCTTTAATGTAGTCTTTATTGCCTCAGAAGAGTTGTGGAGGAATTCCAGTGAGGAAAAGAAAGTAATGTCTATTCTCAGAACAAACATAAAACAAACAACAGAACTATATAAAGTACAAATCCTTTAGTTTAAATGTGCTCTTGTGAATCAAGAGCACATTTAAAAAACTAAAGGATTTGTACTTTCATTCATTTGAAGTAACTACTCCACATAGCAAGAACAGACATGCTACTGACTAGTTATAACTAGTTACTGACCTGATGCAAACTAATATACACAGCTGTTTTGATTGATTTTGTCTTGGTCTGGAGCTAAGGTTTACGTAAGATAATGTGAAAATAACCTCTCAATGGCTCTTAATTAGAGTGCGCTACAGTTCCATTTTTCACCACATATTTACACTGGGGAAAATGTGGGGCGCTGTAGAGCTGGGGAGGGCTCAGTACATGACTGTCGAAGCCATACACAACATTTTTATATATCCTGCTCACTTTATGACTTAAAATAATCTAGAAAATCAGATGAATATTTGTTGTAGAATGCTGAACACATTTACAATTTAATATCAATTCATTTTATATAGAGGTCTATGATTTGGATGAATATTACAGACGAGCTAGTATTAGCTGATTAGCTGTTCCAGGAACAGGAATGGACACCCCTGCCCTACAGTATAGTGGACTTAACGGACATGCTCTCCTCCACTTTGGTCTGTGGCTCCTTCTTCAGGTTCTCCTGACTGGCATTCTCTTTATCACTGGAAGGAGAATCACAAGCTCATGCGCACATTGGGATGTCATTTGGGACAGGGCCATTCACACCAAGGCAATAAATACTGATAATAATAAAGATTTAGTTGTAAATTTGAATAAATTAAATGGTTGTAGGTTGTAGTGGGAGAAACTGTCATTAGAATCACTTTCAGAATGTTTTTTTTTCCAGTTGATGAACGGTAAAAACATTGACAGCCAGAATCCATCCTGCTTTAAAGAGCTCGAGCATTTAAAATGCTACATGACAAAACTGCAGCGCTCGCTTATAATAAACAGAGTGTTAACGTACATTGGTGTGGACGCTAATAGTTATTGTTCTTTGTGTGAATAGGCCTTTACAGTATTTACAATAATATGTATGAAGTCCCCTAAATTTATGGCGTTTTTATCTATTGAACGTTTCATCGGGAGAACAATTGGCATGTTGTTACAATCCATGGAACACACTGTACTTCTGTCCCTCACAGCCCTGTTTTTATTTCTGTCAAAAATTAAATATGATGCTACCCTGACTAAGGTCTATTAAAGCTAAATGGCATGGCCTAAAAGTCATAAAACTTGTTTGATTTGATGGGGTCTATAATAGTCATGTATGTTGCATGTATGTAAATGAATGAAAGTCAGCGTTGATCCATGTGACATTTTCTATCCTCCTGCTTTTCAGGGGAATTTTTAACCAAGGCTACCTTTGTACTAAATGTGGAAACGGCGCTCACAAGGGCTGTCTGGGAAGACTAGGGGTCTGTGGAAGGGCAGGTAATGGTCAGTAAATAGCTTCTCCATTTTGTAATTTCACATTTTACAACAAAGGACAGAGTTCCTCAAAGGACACTTCCTGAAATAACTTCCAACCTGGTTTCCCGTATATACACTCAACACACTAGCTACTTTCCATTCAAAGTTGCGAAATTAGAAAAATTGGAACATCGCATTAAACATTTGCGAATAAAGCACCGTTTCCATCCAATCAGACGAAGAGAACAAAATCGTCACTTCCTGATAAACTGCCAATAAATATCACCAAAAAAATGGAAGTTAATGCAGTCAGAGAAGCCACTATATATAATAATGTTTGTATCTGTAATACATTACTCCTTAGAGCGCACAGACGAAACGCAATAAACGGTAATGTTAACTTGCTCTTTGAGGCGTATGCCTGCTGTTCGGGAACGCAGTTGTGTGAGACCAATTATTAGGTAATTATACCGAACCACTTTGGCAACAGACTTTGCTTAGGCATTTCAGAATGACCAAAACAGCATTTCAGATGCTGTGCGAGATCGGTCCAGTCCGTTTGATGTGCATCAAATCATTTATTCTGTAATTCCATGTGTTTCCATCATGCACATGTTTTCTTATTGTATAAAAAATGCATCCGTCTTGAGTACATATGTTTTTTATGTGCATTTTTAGAATTTATGTGCATCTTGGCATTTCCATCCAACGTTTTATTTTTATGCGTCATCCCAAAATGCGCATAAAAAGAGGTGGATGTTCACAGAATTATACTGGAATTTATACCCAGATGATTCCAGATTCTTTTTCATGTCAAGCTCATGGGTAACATAAATATTTCAGTGTTGTAATGTAACTGTCATGCCATAGTCTGAAGGTAATGCAGAGCTAGAATATTCCCTTACTATAAGAATAAAAGGTCAGAATTCTGGTAAGTTCCACACCCTCAAGGGCCAATGTTATTGCATTCTGCTGCATGCCCCTTTTCCATTGTTTTTCTATGCAACCATGTGCAAGACAGAAATGTTTGACCACTGCATTCGCGGCTAAAAACGCGGTGCACAAGTTAAAAGTTAAAGTTTTTAAGATAATATACAAAGCAAGTAGTATGAACATAGCAACAATAACTAAATAGCTAAATAAAAAAATTATAAAATAAATTAAAGAACAAAACGAATGGCCTAACATTGGCATAGAAAGGCATAGGCATAGAGAACTTTACATAAAGGTCTATAATGCAGAATTGAGGTAATCCAGAAAGGACTGTCACACAGTTTGAAATTAAGGATGTGAGTTTGGGTCACACAAAAATAGCCTATACCTTCCAATCGTATAACATTAAGGATTTACTATTTCAGTTAACATTACTTAACTAAGTTTTAAAACAAGGCGAGTCTGAAGATTTCCAGTTTAAGATTATATATTTTTTTCTTTTCTTGCCAGTATAATACCCAGCAAAAAAGATAGTTGTTTAGTGCCTGGGAGAGTAAAAAGACGTTCAACTTTTAAAAACGACTCTCTAGACCTTGTGTTTTTTTCTATTCCATTCGCCCTGTGCCTCACGCTTTTAAAAAATCAAACCCAACCAAAGACGTTTTTGGTATGAAAATTATTTTAGTGTGGCTCTCCATTTTTGATTGAACTAATTTAACTGTACTTACTTGCTGGAGAGGTCTATAATACTTAATATAATGCCACATAATTGTAATTTGTACATGTACTGCCTTTTTGCTGCCTTTACAGTTTTCTTTTACTGTCTCTCATTATTATCTCAGGTGTTGCAGTTCAAAAATCACAGGTGAGTTAACCAACATTAATCTTAATCTAAATCAATTGTCCATACAGTACTCTTAAAACATAATGCTTGACATTTCCAGGTTGTGATATAAAAAGATCTTCCTCTATCTTCCTTTGGAAGTAGAGGAAAAGTATTGGGTAATGCAGTCTGAAGTATATGTTTTTCCTTTAAATGTATGTTTACTGTACTGACAAAATGTTGTCTTAAATGGGAATGACAGAATCATTGTTAGATCGTGTCATTGTGTCAGTGTAAAATCATTTTGACAATGTTATTACCAGTGTTGCTTAAAGCAGATAATAATAGCTGAGTGTGTTCATATTGCAGAGAATCTGTTAATGATATTCTCCCTCCTCTCTTATTTCACAGAGAAAGACAACACCTAGGAAACAAGAAGACCCAGGTGGGTGTCTTTGTCTTCAGCATGCTTCTGTATATAGACTGTGAGGATCTCAAGACTGCTGTAAAAGTATTTTATATACTGTATTTTAAAAATGTGTTGCTCTATACATAGTCTTTTGTTCACCATTATCACCCTTATTGTTGTTTATATGAGGAATTTCATTCAAGTGCTAATTGCTAGGAACTTAGTAAGTGATTCTGTGAATTCAGAATGATCTATGTGGCCGGTCCGGATAATAACAATACACATTTTATCATCAGAATGACTACGGTTCTTTAAACAGCAGTTAGTTTATACTTGATTTTATGACCTTTTAATACATCATATGCATATGTACTTTTAAAATTTAATTAGTTATACCACAGGACCATTTAAAATGATCTAGTGAAGACCAAATAGTGATTGAAAATGGTGAGAAATGTAAGGAAAGTAGACTCTTCTAAATTTTAACCTAGTAGCGTTGGAAAAAAAAGTCCATGGATCTGTCAACTATGTTTACTACTGTCAGTCTGCCTCAGCTCCTTCCCGTAACTGTTGTAAATGATTTATTTAAAAAAAAAATGTTTTCAGTCCACAGAACAACAGTTTAGCATGGTGTGTGTGAGATTTGTGTGCTTTATGTGAGCCTATATATATATATATATATATATATATATATATATATATATATATATATATATATATATATATATATATATATATATATATATATATATATATATATATATATATATATATATATATATATATATATATATATATATATATATATATATATATATATATATATATATATATAAAGAAAGTGGAAGTGGAAAATATTTAATAATTTTAAAATAAATAGAATAAGAATGATCACATTATATTATATGTATATTAATAAAAAAGTTATAACCATTTATTATAATGTGGATTTTCTTTTGTTTTTTCAGAATATATATATATTCAGGCATAACATTATGATATATGAAAGGTGAAGTGAATAACACTGATTATCTCTTCATCACAGCACCTTTAGTGGGTGGGATATATTAGGCAGCAAGTGAACATTTCATTCTCAAAGTTGATGTGTTAGAAGCAGGAAAAATGGGCAAGCGTAAGGATTTGAGCGAGTTTGACAAGGGCCAAATTGTGATGGCTAGTCGACTGGATCAGAGCACCTCCAAAACTGCAGCTCGTGTGGGGTGTTCCCGGTCTGCAGTGGTCAGTATCTATAAAAAGTGGTCCAAGGAAGGAACATTGGTGAACTGGCGACAGGGTCATGGGCAAGGCTCATTTACGTGGGGAGCGAAGGCTTGCCCGTGTGGCCCGATCAAAGCTACTGTAGCTCAAATTGTTCAGTAAGTTAATGCTGGTTCTGATAGAAAGGTGTCAGAATAGAATACACAGTGCATCACAGTTTGTTGCGTATGGGGCTGCATAGCCGCAGACCAGTCAGGGTGACCATGTTGACCGCTGTCTACCGCCGAAAGCACCAACAGTGCCCACGTGAGCATCAGAACTGGACCACGGAGCAATGGAAGAAGGTGGCCTGGTCTGATGAATCATGTTTTCTTTTACATCACGTGGATGGCCAGGTGCGTGTGCGTCGCTTACCTGGGGAATACATGGCACCAGGATGCACTATGGGAAGAAGGCAAGCCGGTGGAGGCAGTGTGAAGCTTTGGGGATGTTCTGCTGGGAAACCTTGGGTCCTGCCATCCATGTGTATGTTACTTTGACACGTACAACCTACCTAAGCACTGTTGCAGACCATGTACCATGGTCTCTTTCAGCAGGATAATGCGCCCTGACAAAGCAAAAATGGTTCATGAATGGTTTGAAGAGCACTACAAGTTTGAGGTGTTGACTTGGCCTCCAAATTCCCCAGATCTCAATCAGATCGAGCATCTGTTGGATGTGCTGAACAAACAAGTCTTATCTATGGAGGCTCCACCTCACAACTTACAGGTATTAAAGGATCTGCTGCTAACACCTTGATGCCAAATACCACAGCACACCTAGTGTCTAGTGGAGTCCATGCCTCAATGGGTCAGGACTGTTTTGGCAGCAAAAGGGGGACCAACACAATATTAGAATATAATGTTATGCCTGATCGGTATATGTATATATAATTACAAAATGAATGAAGAAATTAATTAAAATATATGATGAAGAAATTAATACTTTTATTTAGCAAGGACACATTCAATTTTGAAGTTTTTTCAACTGTGTGGCGACCTTGTTTTGTGGTTTGTCATTCACAGAAGTATTACCTGTAAACAGGCAGGAGATCTTCTCATTTTGCTCCAAAAACACTGCCACATCATTTTATTTTCAGAATTGTGAAACTTCGTGCTCAGCTTAAACAGTTGCTGATTTTCAAAATTGCTGCTGTTCTGTTTTGCTCTACTGGGACTAAATAACAATCCTGAAGTGCTGAAAGGGTGTTCATGTTGATGGGAGGAAGAAGTGGTCAGAAACAATGTATTATAGAAACTGCACAAAATTAGCTTGCTCATTTTATTGCTGTTTATTTAACATGATTCATTTCTGATTTAAAATAGTGTTTTTACCAACATTTTACTTTTAAATAAGCTCAAGTGTGCTGACAGATGAAGTGATAGACGCTCACAGTTGAAGCAGTTTTATTATATTCATTACCAACTCAGTTCTCTGTACTGGATTGAATCAAAAAATAGCTCTGGCACATTTGGCCGCATTCACTTCTACAACATTGTACTTATCAGTAACTACTGCTGATTGAGTGCTTTATTGAGAAATTGTAATATGAACAACGTAAATGGATTCTTTCTTCGGGAAGTCTAATGTTCACACAAATTTCAGCAGGTAAAACATCTCCTTGGTTTAGACCATGGATACACATTGAAGATATCAAGTCAAGTTATAAGTTAACCAAGAACGCATCAATGGAAATTCACTTAATCCTCAAATTGATGAGTTGTTTCACGATCACTAACTGCCACACTTTTTTCTTCCAGTAATCTGCTTTAAGAAATCTGTACTTGTACAAATTTGATACTCCTAGTAAACACCATATAAAACACCTGGGATGTCAAATATGTCCTTTTAGTTACCTTCAGGCAAGGGCCGGTCAGCACCAGTCAGAGCTGCCAGGGTCAATTCAATGGGCTGTAATGGCAGGAAAACAATAGGTCACTGTTGTAACCCCGGTTCTCTGAAACATCGAGTGGAGAGATCCACCTATGGGAAGGGCATCCAATTGAAACCAAGTCTGGCTAGACAGACAGAAGCGTGCAGCCAGTGCCCGGTAACCCCCCACAGGTACGAACAAGATGTGCTTTAACTGGAGACTTTTAGCTTTAATTTGAGGGTATTTCCATCCAAATCAGGTGAACATTGTAGGAATTACAACAGTTTGTATATGTGCCTCCCACTTTTTAAGGGACCAAAAGTAATGGGACAGATTAACAGTCATAAATCAAACATTCACTTTATAATACTTGGTTGCATGTCCTTTGCAGTCAATTACAGCCTGAAGTCTGGAACGCATAGACATCACCAGACGCTGGGTTTAATCCCTGGTGATGCTCTGTCAGGCCTTTACTGCTACTGTCTTCAGTTCCTGCTAGTTCTTGGGGCATTTTCCCTTCAGTCTTGTCTTCAGCAAGTTAAATGCGTGCTCAATCGGATTCAGGTCAGGTGATTGACTTGGCCATTGCATAACATTCCACTTTTTTCCCTTAAAAAACTCTTTGGTTGCTTTCACAGTATGCTTCGGGTCATTGTCCATCTGCACTGTGAAGCACCGTCCAATGAGTTCTGAAGCATTTGGCTGAATATGAGCCGATAATATTGCCCGAAACACTTCAGAATTCATCCTGCTGCTTTTGTCAGCAGTCACATCATCAATAAATACAAGAGAACCAGTTCCATTGGCAGCCATACATGCCCACCCCATGACCCTACCACCAGTTCCTTTTCTTCTCCATACTCTTCTCTTCCCATCACTATGGTACAAGTTGATCTTGGTCTCATCGGTCCTTAGGATGTTGTTCCAGAACTGTGAAGGCTTTTTTAGATGTTGTTTGGCAAAATCTAATCTGGACTTCCTGTTTTTGAGGCTCACCAATGGTTTACATCTTGTGGTGAACCCTCTGTATTCACTCTGGTGAAGTCTTCTCTTGATTGTTGACTTTGGCATACATACACCTACCTCCTGGAGAGTGTTCTTGTTCTGGCCAACTGTTGTGAAGGGTGTTTTCTTCACCTGGGAAAGAATTCTTCAGTCATCCACCACAGTTGTTTTCCGTGGTCTTTCGGGTCTATTGGTGTTGCTGAGCTCACCGGTGCATTCTTTCTTTTTAAGGATGTTCCAAACAGTTGATTTGGCCACACCTAAAGTTTTTCCTATCTCTCTGATGAGTTTATTTTGTTTTTTCAGCCTAATGATGGCTTGCTTCACTGATAGTGACAGCTCTTTGGATCTCATATTGAGAGTTGACAGCAACAGTTTCCAAATGCAAATAGCACACTTGAAATTAACTCTGAACCTTTTATCTGCTCCTTGTAAATGGGATAATGAGGGAATAACACACACCTGGCCATGGAACAGCTGAGCAGCCAATTGTCCCATTACTTTTGGTCCCTTAAAAAGTGGGAGGCACATATACAAACTGTTGTAATTCCTACACTGTTCACCTGATTTGGATGTAAATACCCTCAAATTAAAGCTAAAAATCAGCAGTTAAAGCACATCTTGTTCGTTTAATTTCAAATCCATTGTGGTGGTGTATAGAGCCAAAAACATTAGAATTGTGTCGATGTCCCAATATTTATGGACCTGACTGTATGTGCCCCCAGCGGACAAGCATCAGGCTGGCCATTTGCGCTTTGAGTCGGAGGGGGTAGGGTTCGAGGGCTTTCCAGCCACGGCGGGAATAGATTGCCCACAGGGCTTTGCAGTGGGTGGGTTACTCTGCCATGGAGGGGGTTTGTTGCGGGGCCTTTCCTTGCCCTGATGGAAATTTCGTCCCGTGACAATGGGGTAAGGCAAATAATAATAATAATAATAATAATAATAATAATAATAATAATAATAATTAATTACATTTTATATAGCGCTTTTCTAGGCACTCACTCAAAGCGCTTTTACATAGAAGGGGGGAATCTCCTCAACCACCACCAATGTGCAGTATCCACCTGGATGATGCGACGGCAGCCATATTGCGCCAGTACGCCCACCACACACCAGCTGATTGGTGGAGAGGAGACTGAGGGATGATACCAATCGTATATATATATGGGGATGATTAGGAGGCCATGATGGACAGGGGCCAATGGGCACATTTTTTTTTTGGCCAGGATGCCGGGGTTACACCCCCACTCTTTATCGAAGGACATCCTGGGATTTTTAATGACCACAGAGAGTCAGGACCTCAGTTTAACGTCTCATTCGAAGGACGGTGCTTGTTACAGTATAGTGTCCCCATCACTATACTGGGGCGTTAGGACCCACACAGACCACAGGGTGAGCATCCCCCTGTTGGCCTCACTAACACCTCTACCAGCAGCTACCTAGTTTTCCCAATTTGGTCTCCCATCCAGGTACTAACCAGGCTCAGCCCTGCTTAGCTTCAGTGGGAAACCAGTCTCTGGCTACAGGGTGATATGGCTGCTGGCAAAGCACAGGGGGCGCCTGGCGTGGGGCTGCCTTCCTAGGAAGGCATAACTCCTTCTTGTCGTCATAACGCTGCTGCCTCAGTTTGATGGCGGGACCAAAGAGAGCACGGCCGGGCTCAACTGGAGCACCTGCGATGTGCCTCTTCTCACTGTCTGGGAGGCCTGACAAGATAAGCCAGAGCAGGGTTGGTGAAGGAGATCCTTTATCTAGCTGTTACCCTAAGTCGTCCAAAATCTCCGCCTGGTAAGCGGAGAGGAGTGAGGAAACGTTAAGGGCCCTGACAGCCAAGGCCGAGGACTTGTATGCGTCCTGGTGGATAGAGGCAGAAAAACAGTCCATTTTGTTGGGCAGGACTGGCTTCGGGGGAGCAAGCAGCCCGCCATGGACAAGCGATAAAGGGCTTGATAGCAGGGGATCACCCAAGCCGTGAGCCGCCATATCCTTCATCTCGAGGCCCGCAAGACTGTGTCTCCATAGCGTCTTGTCAGATGCATTGCGAGTTCCCATTCATACAAATGGAACATAGGTTCCCTGAGAAGGGGAACGAGAAACTGTGTCTCGCTGCCATGCTTTCAGGGTGCCTTCCACGTCTTCTTCAGAAAAAGAAGGTGATTAGGTGTTCCTCAGGCGCCCTTTTATATTCACGGTCTCATAGGCTGTCGCCGGCCAATACAATTGTCGCATTTGCACGTGCTTCAGACACCGGTCACACTGAGGCGTTCCCCATAGCGTCTTGTCAGACGTAGTGTCTTGTTCCCCTTATCAGGGAACCTAGGTTACATTTGTAACCCGAGACGTTTAGTAACAGAGGAATCGATCAGTTCAGTCTAGTGGCTTAGATCTCCATAAACCTCTCCAAAACATGTAAAATAACAGTTTTTTATGGTCTGCTTTAAGACCCGGACACCTGGCAGTATTAAAAACAACAAGTTTATAGACGGGATATTAAGGAGCTGTTTTATGCTAGAAGAAACCCACAGCCTGCTTCTAGGGCTTCAGGGCGAGTTTATGCTTTCCCCCAGTTTTATTAACCACCATACATCGAGGCTGAAGAGAAAGAACCCGTCTCAGATGATCTCCTTCTCTGTCATTGGATGGGATTGTGGAAACAACAATTGCTGCAATGCGTCACTTTATTTGTCCTGTGTGAATGAGAAAAATGGACATTTGCTTTGGGTTGGAAGGGCCACCCACAGAGCTCCAGCACAGTGCTGTATTGTAGCAAAATCAGTGGCTGTGTTGCTTGATGTGAAATTAATTTCCATAAACTGTTTATAAGATGCCACTAAGCATTTGTTAATACGTGTATCATAAGCAAATTGGTATACACTTTTCTTAGTTGCTTTGTAATGATTTATGGTCTTAAATATAATTACTAATATTTAGTATTAATATTAATATTGAGTTTTGGACACAAGGAAGACACGACTGTAATAAAAGTAACTAACAAAGACTGAATGGAGAAAGTGCAAAAGGATTGATAAATGCCAGTGACTGGGTTGGATGTTACTATGGCAGTTATCGTATGGAAAGATAAACAGTAATGGTAAGGTAAACTTTATTCTGAATTCAACAAATAAATCGAGAGATTATTTGTTATTAACTGACAGTAGATTTATAAAATACACTAATGCCAAGGTCTCTGGAAAGAGGTTTGGTAAAGTGATATTTACTTTACGCCTGGAAGACGAAGAGGCTCTACAAGTTAGCAATAACTTCTAAAGAGTTCCTACAATTTATAATTCTAATTCAGTCAACAATCTTTCATGATTGTTATTTATTGTCAAGGTGAAATTCCTTGGCTGGTGCCCTGTAATATAGTAAGGCACTGACACTCTCATACTCACTTGAGGTGATGTGTGACCAAAAAGACAATATTAATATTAATACTAAATATTGATATTAATATTAATGACCATAAATCACTACAGCTTTGGGAGCTTTTTTGTGGCTTTCTTCTTTTTTGTCTTTGGGGAAAAATGTACATTCAGGCATATTTTGCCTAATTTCAGTTTTAGTTTAATTTTAGTTTTATCAAGTTCATAAGAAGTATAACTCATCACCTTTTTCATAGTTCCTCATTGTACTGTATTTAATGTAAATCTATCAGCAAGCCATTTGATGTAGGTAATCTGAAATATTGAACGAGAAAATGGGTGGGATTTGATATTTTCCATTGGGAATTGATTGAAAGTGGGCGTTAAGTACCAGTATGTGGTCAAGTGGTTGAAAAATAAAAGGGTTTGCTGATCAAAAATCTTTTCTTTTGAATTATTTACACAAATGAAACATGCTAAATAACACCATGAACCTGGTTTAGATATAGGGCCAATTTGATTTTATGTAAAATTTTGTTTTCACAGGTTTGCCAAAAATGCTGGTCATCAAAGATTATTTTGGGGTCCCCAGTCCTCAGGGCGGACCACCGCTGAATGCTCAGATTGGTGATGTCATAGAGGTCATCTGTGCCGATCCTCACAGCTCCTGGTGGCAGGTCAGATAAAATACCACAGTATTTAAACACCTAATAGCTGTATTGTATTCTGTGGTGTCATGGGACCCTGAAGCTTGATCACAACATATCTCAAAGCAAACAGGGCACACATAACCTTTTATACAGATTTGTAACATTCCAACCAAAAGATAAATGCAGTAACCAGTATTTCCATAGCCAATGGGCTGTTAGTCCATTTGTTAATTATAAAAAATAAACTTTACAAAATAATCAATTGTTTAGTTTGTTAAATAACTAATGATTTAATATTACTTTGTACTTGCAGCACTTGAATGAAGTGTTTTATATATTGTAATATTTGATTATTATTGCACAAACTTGTTAAGTATCTAATATGCTACTGTAAATACAAACACATCTGTACTCAACCCAGAGATATTTTATCATCATTGAGATACTATTGTAGCTTTTATGAATATTTTGAATTCATTTAAATTTTTTATATTTTCCGGTTTCATCTGAATTTTATTGTATGTTTTGGCATGGTATGTTTTTATATTTTTAATTGTTTTTATTTTATTTTAGTACAACTATCTGAAATAAAATAAGTTCAAGTTTTTGTATACAGTATTTTATTTCAGTTAACTTCCATGTTATTTAAAGTAATGCAAATGTTTTTTTATGGTTTTGGTTTTTAGTTTTATTTTTAGTTAACTATAATAACCCTGACTCAACCTAATGCAACACTACAATATACAAATGTTACATTGAATAGTCACTGAAAACAATCATTTTTCACATTGCTTTCTAATATGCACTGATACCCAAATGAGCCGTCAGATATAGTGACTGCAGAGCACAGTCTTTGTTCAGGCATGTTTCAGCATTGCAGTTTTGTCTCAAGCTTATTGTCACAGACTGTTCCTGTGTTATTTATTTCTGGCTCATGCCAGGCTGTTGTGGCTCTTTTTCTCTGTGGTTTATGGTGGCACTAAAACCTCATCTTCCTCCTGGTGTTGCTCCAATCTGGCCGACGCACCTCAAACAGCTCGGCAGGGAATAGACACTTAGCGAGATTTCCCATGCTTTATGCTGGGCTATTTCTGCCTGATAGCACACACGAGGTAAAAAAAAACACCTACAGGTCAAAAATGGATGCCAAGAGATTCACCGAGCCAACAGACTGCGACAGGCAGTGGCTAGACGTGCGTGTCAGCCGTGGTTCTTCACGCATTTGGCAGGTCATAGAGGGGAGCGAGAAGTGCTACTATTGAATGATAATGCACATCACTGGTTTATTTTATCTTGTGTGAAACGACACTTAACTCTTAATAAGGCTACTAAATCTTCAGGGTCCCATGACACCAAAGAATGGAATTACAGAGCACTAAGCATCCATCTCCCATGTTACTGGAAGACAATTATCTCTGTCCTGTTGCCAGAACAGTGCAATCGATCACTGTAATTTAATTTGATCCTTTAGGCTGCCAACTGTTTACTCTAATGGGGTAATAAGTTTAATCTTTATCATACGCTTATCTGTGGCATAACAAATATAAAGGGCTTTCAAAAGCTACAGCGAAACATTATTAAGCCAAATAAATCATGAATACAGTTCCAGTTTGGGGCTCCAATCTAATTTGTGTGTAGAGGTGCATTTTTCTGAAATTCATTTCATACTTGTTAGAGGTGATCTTAAAGGGGGCCTGGAAAGAAAAGTGTATATATTTTTCACTATAGTTGTTTGAGAAGATCCTCATTACAACCTCAGTTAAATCTTCAGCCAAACTCGCAATCAATCATAGTCTGCTAAATTTTGGCACCTTGTTCCGGCACATTCACAGCACATTATAACCTCCCAGCTGTTGTTTCATACTGAGTCAGGGGGAATTGTCTGTTTTTATCCAAAAATATACCGATAATTGTGGCTGAAGCCATGCAAGAAATGAGCCTATTTTAAAACTGGCATCCGGCCTGCGATTGCTCAATACAATCTATTGCGTGAGGACATAATATGAAACTCGAGTCTAATGTTATTCATAAATCCAAATATGCTCGGAGCAGCAATATCAAACAATGGCTTATTGGCGAGTGTCATGATTCACAAGGTTCTGCTGTGGAAGTTGTATTATTATTATTCAGCATTAGGTGATGCTTTCATTCTGATGCGTAACGGAGTTTAACCATGGGTAGGGGCTGAACAGTAATTAACTGTGGCTCTAAATGAGATTCACTGCTTGTTGTGAGCTAATTGTCTTAGATTTATTAAAGCAAAGGGGAGGGGGGAGCGTTGCCTCAAGGCAAATATAATGCAATTAACAACCACACTTCCTGGCAGGGCAAAATCCTGACAACGCAAGAGACCGGCTTCTTTCCAAGTGATGCAGTCAAGCCCTGCCCATGTGTAAGTATCTATATTTGGATGACTTGCACAATCATTTCAATACTGTTTTTCAATTTCAATCAGTTTTTTAATTAATACTTTTTTGGCAAGGATGCATTAAATTCATCAAAAGTGGCAGTACAGGCTTCTATACTATTATTTTGAAACTTAGTCCTCAAACAATCCTGAGAAATTTTTTTATGATTTCCACAAAAAAAATAAAAAAATAAGCAGCACAACTTTGATAAAAAATAATAAATGTTTCTTGAGCACCAAATCAGCATATTAGAATCAATTATGAAGGATCATGTGACACTGAAGACTGGATTAGTGGGATCACTTTACTGGAGTAATGTATACAATTTTAATATATATAGATTTATGTTATGTTTTATGTTTTGTTCCCTATCCAGTCCATCTCATCCATTAAAAAATACACAGATCAGGCATAACATTATGACAGGTGAAGTGAATAATGCCAATTATCTCTTCATTACGGCACCTGTTAGTGGGTAGGATATATTAGGCAGCAGGTGAACATTTTGTCCTCAAAGTTGATGTGTTAGAAGCAGGAAAAATAGGCGTAAGGATTTGAGCGAGTTTGACAAGAGCCAAATTGTGATGGCTAGACGACTGAGTCAGAGCATCTCCAAAACTGAAGCTCTTGTGTGGTGATCCCATTCTGCAGTGGTCAGCATCTATCAAAAGTGGTCCAAGGAAGGAACATTGGTGAACCGGCAACAGGGTCATGGCTGCCCATGACCCTGTTGCCGGTTCACCACTGTTCCTTCAAGGCTCATTAATGCATGTGGGGAGCGAAGGCTGGCCTGTGTGGTCCGATCAAACAGACGAGCTCCTGTAGCTCAAATTGCTCAAGAAGTTAATGTTGGTTCTGATAGAAAGGTGTCAGAATCACAGTGCATTGCAGTTTTTTGCGTATGGGGCATGTGAGCATCAGAATGCTATGGCCTGGTCTGATGAATCACGTTTTCTTTTACATCACGTGGATGGCCATGTGCCAGGCGTCGCTTACCTAGGAAACACATGGCACCAGGATGCACTATGGGAAGAAGGCAAGCCAGTGGAGGTAGTGTGATGCTTTGGGCAATGTTCTGCTGGGAAACCTTGGGTCCTGCCATCCAAGTGGACCTAAGCATTGTTGCAGACCATGTACACCCTTTCATGGAAACAGTATTCCCTGGTGGCTGTGGCCTCTTTCAGCAGGATAATACGCCCTGCCACAAAGCATAAAATGGTTCAGGAATGGTTTGAGGAGCACAACAACAAGTTTGAGGTGTTGTCTTGGCCTCCAAATTCCCCAGATCTCAATCCAATCGAGCATCTGTGGGATATGCTGAACAAACAAGTCGGAGGACCCACCTCGCAACTTACAGGACTTAAAGAATCTGCTGCCAACATTTTGGTGCCAGATACCACAGCACACCTTCAGGGGTCTAGTGGAGTCCATGCCTCGACGGGTCAGGGCTGTTTTGGCAGCAAGAGGGGGAGCAACACAATATTAGGATGATTATAGGATAATGTTATGTCTGATCGGTGTATATAATAGTAATAATAATATTAATTATATTTGTCAACAAAACTAATTTGTCAACATAAATGGGTATAATTGGTAATGTATATATGCATGACATTGTTTATAATGTGTCCCATGCTTAGGTACCCAGGACAGTCGACTATTCAGCACAACCCTGGTAAATCTAAATGTTCAACCACATTTACTCTAATATCCACGACACATAACTACTATACACGTGCTGAGCTCTGTTGTTTTGGTTTCAACCATATGCACGTTGGCTTGTGTGAGCAGGTTCGCCGGGCCCATAGAGAGGCACCACGCAGAGTCCGAGCTCATGGAGAGAGAGAACAGCACCTACCTGGTGCGATACAGGAGCCGGGAGAGCAGAGAGTATGCCATCAGCATCAAGTACGTTTAGCTATTATACTACTTCATGTATTTGAGCAAGCGTGTTTTTATTGCGCATAAAATTGCTGTGACGGATGGTTGATGAGGTTCTTGCTCGAACGTCCTTTTGCATGCAAAGCTTAGCTTTCTTTATGCATTTCCCTCCATGCAACCCAATACATTATGCATCACGAATTAGCATACAGCTCATTGTGTAGCATGGATGTGGTCAGTGAGTTATCACACTACATGCTCAGTGTGGGCTTTATTGCCTCAGAACATTTTATAGTTGCTTGTCTCGTGCTTAAACCAATCACAGGGTCTTTGTCAAAACATGTTGCCCTCTTTATGTGGGGCTTTAGATCCCGTGGGTGTGTTGACCTGTGGTCAGAGACTGACAGAACTATTCCACATCCTTATGTTATAGGAAATTGTGTGCACAACACGCTCATGTTTAAAATTTAAAGGGATTGTGTTTTTTTTTATAGCTGGTCCAAGGTCATGAAACAACCTGCCACTGGACATTATTATTCTCCTGCTCGTGACCTCTTTAGATCCAGTATTAAAGGGATAGTTTTCCCAAAAATGAAAATCATTTTCACCCTCATGTCATTTTTTGACATGGCTCATCTCAGGTGTTAAAAGCATTTTAATTGCACATTTAAAGCATTTGAGTATGCACTTGTTTTTAATGTGCTCCATAAATAAAAATATATGTCTTGGTTTGTCAGCTCATTCCCAGGGAAGCTCCTTTGAGATGGCTGACATTAAGGAAGTACTGACAATCCTGGAATGGTTACAATGTTTCTCTGCCATCTGCAGGTACAACAACGATGTGAAGCACATTAAGATCCTTACTAAGGAGGGCTGCTTCTACATTGCTGAAAGCAGGACGTTCAAGACTGTATTAGTAAGTGGGTTTGAGTTGCACAGAAGCAATGGTCTTCATCAGCATTTGCTCTATTTATCATAGCCGTATGAATACATATGTAGGGTGCTATAATTCAATGTCGCTATCTGTGCTGCAGAGACCTGAGCTTTTTTTATCGGAAAGCCAGAACATTTGCTGATCTGCATATTTCTGTATTTCATTAGCATAATTAATAACATGGGTCCAGCTATTAATCCATTAGAGTCACTAATACTACTGCAACCTTGTTACATTTTCTTTTAAAATGATAAAGTTTTTCCTTATAAAAAAAAACACTGTGGTGACAGCATGTAACAAGGATGGTAAAGCTTTGATGTATACCATAGTACTGAATGATTACTAAATCATATATCATGGTACTCCATACGTCAAAAAATGCATAGCATTATCATGGTACACATCCATAAAACCATACTGTATATGTATGTTTTTGTAAGTGTTGCTATATAGAGATATTAAAATTATCTATATATAACAACTTACAAAAACATACATATACAGTATGGTTTTATGGATGTGTACCATGATTATGCTATGGGCAATTATAGCTGATCCACTAAGATAAAAGACAGGGTTTCCCAAATGCAGTCAGTTCAGATGAAATGCTAATAATTAGTTATTCATAAAAATGTAAAATTGAAATAAATAAAAATAGTAAAAAATTAATCACAAAATGTGGATTTGACCATTACATGCGAATTTGTACAAATTTTTTTTCAAATGTTAACTTAAAATCTCAAGGGAATGCTTAGAGTAAATATTTTAGATGGCAAAAAAATGTGAGAATCCCTATAACAAGCTTTTAAACTTGTGATGTTTCTGTCCAGGGACTGGTTGAATATTACAAACAGCACTCTCTGAAAGAGGGTTTCCGTACACTGGACACAACTCTGCAGATGCCATTTAAGGAGCTCAGAACTTCTGGTGAGTATCTACATCTCGTTCAGATTAACTCTCATTATATGATGATCTTATAGCCCTGTTCACACTGACAGCGACTAGACCAGAATTCATTTTTAGTTACCGCAACCATTGCGACTCGAGAACGTTGTGAGAAATAAAATCTTTTGCAGATGCCAATGGAACAAAAATATTTTTTCCACAAAGATATTAAGCAGCACAATTGTTTTCAACATTGATAATATTTCAAACTCACATGAGGCACGAATGGGAAAACACTTCTGCAGAATAGTTGACAATTCAGTCCCTAGATTTTTATTGATATAGGGCTTCCAAACACAATACAACTGGTCTATCTGACCATTAACAAGAGAAGGTAAATATTCCAGAATTAGTTCATTAAAATCTTGTTTTTGAGTCTTTTTTTTTTCCTAGATACAAAAGTAAGAAGATTATACAGTCGTTTATGCAAGTTTATTCTCGCAATTCTGACATTTTTTTTCTCAGAATTGTTTATATCTCACAATTCTGACTTTATAACATGCAATTAAGAGTTTTAAAGTCAGAATTGTGAGATATAAACTAATCCCCCCCCCCCCCCCCCCCAGTCCCGTTGCTGGCCGTATTGGTGCCCTAAATGTAATTACTTTATGGTGCCCGCAATGGGGCGTTCGCGAATTTGTAGAGCTGAGCTGTCGCAGGCTGGAGAATCCTTTATTTGATGTGTTGTTGGTTCATTGTGCTGCGATTCGTGATCAGACTCAGACATATATTGGCTAGGGCTCGCAAAGCCCAAACACAAAGCCCGGGACGGGTCTATGTGTTTTCCAGACGGCTACCAAAAAGTATCACCGGCCTGCCAACGGGCTATCTTAAATAGTGAAATAACATTCCTTTCTTGATGTGCGTTGTTCACTCTCTTGACTTGATATTTGAAGGAAAAATGCTGTCGCAGAAGTTTTGATCATTCTGATTTGTCTGACTCTGCAATGAGGCTTGTGTGTGTGTGTGTGTGTGTGTGTGTGTTAGTGATGCACAGTTCACTGGATTTCTCAATGTTAAGTGGTTTCTTAATTTTTTCCTGAGCTGTATATGCTTTACTGTATATTGGCCATTGGCCGGCACTGCTCTGTATCGACATCGGGCATTCAAAAAAATCTATAACGGTTGACCACTACTATAGTGCACGCAAGATGGAGCTCAAATTCAGGTTATCGTTCTGTGAGCGATTTCTCTTTTCTGTATGATTAATCTTTGCACACGTACAGAAAAGTTATAAAAATATTATAAAAAAATATATTTGTACTTTTTTAATTATAAAGAGATTTAATTAAAGAAATGGCCTCATTGTAAGTATTGTAATATTCTAAGTACTACTTAGAATAGCACTGCTGTGATATGCAAACATACAAAATTGTTCCCCTGCAGAATGTTAGTCTTTAAATTTGTTGCCACAATAGAAAGACATCTTCTTTGTCAGAGAGTTATGGCCAGTTACACAGTAACTGCATCCAGCAGCAGGAACATGTACTAGCAGCGATTAAAATCACTGTCGATGTGAACGGGTTTTCATACAGGTCCTCTTTTAATGGCAGGAGGCATAGTTTGTGCTCAGGATGTATTTTTAGCTGGAGATTTATGTATGTGTCAAGACACCTCTCTGACTCTTTTGATTAAATATAAATGTTAAACACTTGACATGCTGGTCGTTGGGTGAAAAAAGTGTGCATGCACGCGTGTTGCCTTCATGGGAAAAAGCGTACGTCTGTACTCCAGTTCTCATTGCCCAAGATGGCTCCTCAAAGAGACAGACCGATGCTGTGAAGCGAGCCGTACCCACTCGGCACCTGGCAGCAGGAAAAAAGCTGTTTGTGTCTGGCTCTGCAGCCCCTGCTGCAGGCGACACAGCGAGAGAGAGGACTCGGCTAAACAAGACTCAAGTAGCACCGGCAATCTCCCTGACACGACATGACAGTTTGGTTTGAGTTACAGGAAAAAAAGCCATGATGGATGCTAAGCTTCCCCTCACCTGTAGGGACTTGGCTGATTTTCTCTCTCGCAGTTGAGAGAAAAAAAAAAAGTCCCTGCACTGAGAAATGAAAGGGCAACTAGTGGAGACATGGAAAGTCAGCTTTATTGAACAGAGAGAGATGTGTCACGTAGAAAAAGGCTTAGCGAACGAGTACAGCTCTGTTGATAGAAAGAACTATAGTGGGGATTGTGAATTGGGGTTTCGCGGTTTTACTTGTCCTTTTTTCGTAGACATCCACGGCTTATTAGAGGTGTTTATACTCGACTGCCACTCTCGGTAATGCATCCTTTCACAAACCGCAGCAGAAAATCCGGGCCCTTGATGCATCCTGAGACATCGCTCTCGCTGATGTGCCCCAAACCAAAACACATACAAATACGCCAACAGATCAGTGGGCGTGTGGGCGCTGACACGTCTGCAGGCGTAGAGTGTTTGGTAAACACATTGAACACAAAGGGAGATATCAAGGCTGTGTTTGATAAGCTAATGTGAGAAAAGTTATTTGCAATCGGTTTCAATTCTGCGTAGATATTGAACACGCGATTTCTGAGTGACAGCGTCACAGGAAAAATTAGTTGGCTCATCATCTACTGCTTCGTTCCCCCCAGAGGAGATGCAAAGCAGGAAGGCAAACATATTGTGGATCTGACATTTGCTAGTTTACATATTAGAAAGTCCTGGATGCTCAGATGGGCGTTCAGATGGTAACAGGACTTGCGCTCTGTATGAACGCTATCACAGCTGCGTCAGTGACAGGGCCAGGAGCACACACTTGGCAAAAGCTATCAGAACACCTTTTTTTTAATCAATATTCCAGCCACTCCTGCCCCAATAGTCCATATGGCTGAAGTAGTCAACATTTTGGTGTTGCTATAAAGGCTGTGTATTGCTTGTGTTTTCAGCATTTGCCGTCTCACTATTTGAGGACAGTCCACATGAACTTCATTCAGAGCTGCTATGAAAGTTAACTTCACAAGCATTTCACGGTTTCATCTGAAAAAGCTATTGTCATAGGTCTTTGTGACAAACTAAAAGTTTGTCAAATGTTTCTAAAAAGTTAAATTTACTTCATAAATTAATAATAATAAAAAATGCAATACTTTATTCATTAAAAATGTATACAGTATACAAGTTGTGTTGTACACCTTATTTGTGAAAAAATATATAAAATATTTGTTTTATGAATTAATTTCATTAGACACCATTTATTTATGATAAATTTGTTTTAAATAATCAAACAAAATGTAAAAAAATACAATTGAAAACTCTAAAAAAAATATATATATAATAATATTAAGTTCCCTTTCGAAAGAGTTATGTTTATCTCGCCTCTGGGCGGCCTGCGACACTGTGGCTCCCACCCTGCCGGTCTAATGCCTGAATGGCAGGGCGTACATGTCAGTGGGTCACGCTGCGGCGGCTTTGCACACCACAGCTGTGTTGCAGGCGTACCAGGCAGACCTGCTGAGGGACCTCGATCAGGGGGAGGGACCCCCTGAGGCGGAAGTCGAGTCGCGCCGGACCGCGGTTTTCGCTCTCCGGGCCACCGTACAGATTGCGCCGATGGCGGCGACGGTGGCCACGGAGAGATATCTGTGACAAAGGCGTGCTCGGCAGCATTTAGAACATGCATCCCGCCCAGGCAGTTGGGTGTCCCCGGCCCGTTCCAGTCTGAGGGCTGGAGACAGGAACAGCAAGCCAGCGTCGCCTCTCGAGCGCCCCCCCGGGATAACCCGTCTCTGAGATCCGGCTAGTGGATGTTACTGCCTTTCTTGCAGCACCCTAGCGGGATGCCTCTTCGGAGGCGAGTACCAGAGGCTCTGTACTATACAGACAGGGTTGACCGTATTACGTGTCCCACATTAGTCTGGGTCACCTGGTCAGGTCTCCCTGGTGGCATTCGGTGAGAACCTCCCGAATAGTGACTGGCATAGGGTTCCCTCGTAGTTCCCTTGCCACGTTCCCTTAAAGGAACCCCTTCTAAGTCGAATGGTTGGTTCCAGGCCTTCGAGCAGGGCCTGGGAAGGACCTCATGTGTGTGAAGGTTCCTTCTTGGGCGATAGCTTGGGCTATGACCGTAGGGAGCGCTGTCACTGACAGCCTAATGTGACCAGAAGGGGAGTGGTTCAGGCATTTCAGTAGAATTTGCTTGTCTTGACAGTTGTCACTGCCAGTGGGCATGCACTCCCGTCGGCATGGCGTAGTGGGTATATCGTTCCCCGTAGCGTAAGCAGAAGCTGACGCAGTGCGAGTTCCCTTTCGAAAGGGAACGTCTCAGGTTACAAATGTAACCTTTGTTCCCTGAGAACAGGGAACGAGACACTGCGTCGCTTTGCCATGCCGCAGGGCCTGCCTGCCGAAAACAGTCCCTTCAGACGATTAGATACTGTCATGTTGGCAAGGCGCCCTTATATACTTCCTGGTCACGCCTTGATGACATCATAGGCTGTCGCCGGTCAATAGGATTGACGTTTTTTGATAGTGATTTCAGGCACCAGTCACGCTGGAGGCGTTCCCCGTAGCGTAAGCAAAAGCTGACGCAGTGTCTCGTTCCCTGTTTTCAGGGAACAAAGGTTACATTTGTAACCTGAGACGTTATTATGTTTTATGTTTTAAATAAGTTTTATGAATACCATTTTTGATGATACATTTGTATTAAAAAATCAAAATGCCCTAAATTAAAAAGTAGTTATGTTTACGTTCGTTCTTGAGGTCTAACAAACATGTGGAATGCATTTCTCCATTATGGTAAAATGAATATCATGATGAATATTGAATCAAATCATAAAACACTGAGACAAATTTCTAAATATTTTAAATGATCTAAATAGTGTGATTTCCTCAAGACTGGCATATTTCAAGGAGGATGTTCATTCCCCGGTTCTTTATATCAGCTTGTGTATGTTTGTTTTGTTGAAAATGTCTCTGTTAAGATCTCTGGGTTTTTGTGTTCTTATTTTCTTCGCTCTGCTTCGGCTTGGATCCTAAGCTCCAGTGCTGTGTGGGCTTTCCGTTTTGAGTCCCACCAGCTACAGTTTTGTTCCTCCCTCCCCCTCACCCTTCTGGTCAGGTACAGCTATCAGCCACCTGTCTTATTCATTTCCCCCTCCAGCCATCTCAGTCTTTTCTCCCAGTGTTTGCTTCAGCTCTTTCTGTAGTGTATGTGTGTTTTCTGAAAGCTGTGTAGAGAGTGGATCTGTATCAACATTTTGTGTGTGAAAAATGAGAGTATGATGCAATGCCATTTGTGCCCCGTTTTTGTTCCAAATCTCTAATCATCTTGTTGCATGTTCACACGTTTTGTCCTACTTGGCATGTATTGTGAAAACATTTGTGTCTCTCACTCTTGTCCTTTTTCTAACAGCTTATTTTTGTCTTACATCCCCTTCTCCCTCAGTTTTGACCCCGAGAGTGCTAGGCATTGCACTGGCACGATATGATTTCAGCTCCAGGGATACACGGGAACTCTCTCTACAGGTGGGCGACCTGGTGAAGATCTATATCAAGTGTACCCATGGATGGTGGAAGGGTGAAGTTAATGGCCGGGTAAGGGAAAATCACATGACATGCCTTTATTTTCTAAAAGGCACAATATGTACAATTTTTGGATTAAAATATCCAAAAACCACTATAACAGTGTTATATATTTTGTTGACTTCCCAAATGTTTTCAAGAATGTTTAAATCCAGAGAAATAAGCAATTTTAACCAGGACACTGGGAACAGGTCCGTGCGTCACCTATCAGTGACATCATACCTGCCTTACCCTCAATTTTTATTTTATTTTGTAGAAACCATGGAAACACCAAAGACACTTTCATATATTATGTGTTTTATTAGACAAGAGAACAACTGTTTGCATACATTTATATACAGAAAGCGAATTATTATACAGTAATACAGCATTTTCTCCATCATACAATGTTTTAAATTTAATTGCATGTCATTTAGCAACACACGCCATCCAGCATTTATTAATATGATATTCTAATATCAATCTAGCTTACTGCAGTGTGCAACAAGTGTCTCATAGCAGCCGCAGAGCGAACGTAGAGACACTCAAATGTATCTAATATGATAAAACAGTGCTGCATTACCCCACATGCGCTTGACCGGTAGAAGCGAAAGCGGCGACTGTGGCATAATAAAAGCTCCACTGCTGTCATCAAGCTACGCCATTGATTTGAATAGGCGACCTCTAGAGGCGAAAAACTACATATTGTGTCTTTAATGGTGCAATAAACGATTTCTGAGAAACTCTGTTGAAAGTGGATCGGGCTGAGCACCACAAAACACTTGTAGCCAATCAGCAGTAGGGGGCGTTTACACTCATGATAAGGGAGGAAAGAGAGTGAGCAAGAAGGAAATTTGAAGAAAGTCTCTAGAAAGAGAGATGGCTGAGAGCAGTGGTGGACAGTAACAAAGTATCTTTTATTTTGTTACTATACTTAAATAAATCTTTCAAGTATCTGTACTTTACCAGAGTATTTTGTTTGGAGAAACTTTTACTTTTACATCACTACATTCCAAAGCATAATATCATACTTTTTACCCCATTACATTTCATAAAAACATATCGTGTCCGATTTGTGAAAGAACTGATTCTTTTCAATTAACCTGTTAAAAAGGTTTCCGAATGCTTCATTTGGGCTGTTCCGATTTCAGCTGTTCTCGAGTCAACAACTCAATGATTTAATGATCCATTCAGAGCAAGTCTCCAGTAAACTGAATTTTCTAGTTAAAGTCTGAAAATGAGCCAAGAAAATGTGGAGATACAAAATGAGGAGATACTCAGAGCTTGAGTGCGTGTGCAACTGATGGCACGAAAAGTAAATTACAAATGCTGAATTTTTTTAGATTGATTATTGTAAATGAAACCTTATCTTTAGGTCACAACTGTCAGTTGGTTGTGAACTAAATGTGAGCTGTAATGCTTGAATGGGGGCATGTCTATATCACCATCTCAACCGTGTAGATTTTAAGTTAAAAACATGACATAACATTAAAATAACACAAATTATTGCACCTGCATTCTTCCCCGCTGCCGTAGCAGTTTCAAATGATATAACACTAGTATGTTTGCATAGCATTCAGTTTAAAATGTTATGCATTCAGCCCTATTTGACATCTGTTTTTAATGTTTTTCAACAAACATTACATGTTATGTATCTGCATCCACTAATCTTCCTTACTGACTAGTGCAGCCTCAACTTGACAATTCATAATAATTGTTAGACCCAGCAATTCCCCCTACCACAGGTATTTTGAGCAGAAGGATGATATAAAATATATAATGTACGATTAATGTATATAAAATTACAAAACAAATATTCATTGATCAGTACCTTTTAATACTTTTAATACTCAAGTACATTATAAATTAAGTACTTTTGTACTACTTGATTTGTGTACTTGGTCCACCACTTGCTGAAAGCCATTACAAAAGAGGTATATAATAAAATAAAAAAAGGTCAGGGGAATATCACTGGAAAAAGAAGGGTTATGATGAGAGCTTTAGAACCTGTGTTAATATTAGAAAAGCTTTCCAGCGTTGGAGAGACCGCAAGTAATATATAAATATATATACAATGAAAAGACATTTCTTTTAAATGTATAGTGCAGCTATTTCATGAAGCAACAATATATTATAGGTAGGACAGAACAAGATAGGCTATTAATATTCTTTCATTGTGCAATAAAGTATTATAATATGAAAGGCTCCAATACAGAGTGGCACAAAGCACTTATGCGCATCCCGTGTGCGAATGATGCGCTTGATGCAATATGGGAGACACAGCGTTCCTATTCAGCAGTTTATTGAGGAAACATTTTTAAATTTCAGTTACTCTATTCTCCAGTGTTGTGATCTAACAGACACTTGGTAGAATGTAACATGTTTTAGAAACAGCAATAAACTCTATTAAGATGATGTCCTTTTAAGCAAAACCATAGACCTTTATCTACTGAAGCACAAAAATAAGTAAAAGAAGACTCAATTCAGTGGCCTATTTGTGCACTGTTTAAGATGAGTGCGCGCTGCTTTTTACAAGGCTTTAAACACGAGCGAATTATAAACTTTCGCAAAGATTCAGCACTGGCCCGATCGGGACGGTTCCTACTGTACCGAGCGTCTTTCACAAGCTCTTAAAGGTATTTTAAAAGAGAATGCACACGTTGACAATAATGCATAGACTGACATTGTGTGAAAATGTGGAGAGTGCTAAAAGTGCACCAAGTGCAAAGAGCGTGCCTTGTTGGCAAGTGTCGTATTTCTTGCTCATATTTCAATGTCTTCAATGGCACAATCAGTAAAGAATAAGGCGTAAGGATCTTGGTTTTGATGCGATCGACCCGGGTTCGAATCAGTCTTTTGCAAAGCTTCCTCTTGGCCTACTGAAATATTCAAATTTTCTGAGAGACTGAATTTGGGATTTTCCTTAGTTGTCAGTTATAATCATCAAAATTAAAAGAAATAAACATTTGAAATATATCAGTCTGTGTGTAATGAATGAATATAATTACAAGTTTCACTTTTTGAATGGAATTAGTGAAATAAATCAACTTTTTGATTATTTTCTAATTATATGACCAGCACCTGTATATATAAATAGCCTACAGGTATTGATTTTTAAAACTGTATTTAGCACTCTGACAACCATTTTTTTTGCTGCTGTGTGCCAAGCAGTTCCCTTTTGAGCAACCATTAACTGTGATTCGCATGGAAGGGCAAGAGTTCAGTTTCATGATGTGCAAGTTCAGAGAAAAAAAGCTGAAAATATGAAGCACCAGTACTAAAGCAGTTCACAAGAGGTGTTGGTGCTTTTAAAGGTGCAGTAAGTGATTTCTGAAAAACACTGTTGATATTTGAAATCAGCCCAAACACATCGGTACATTGTATTGTTAGACATTAGATCGATCTATATCGATGTATTGTTATACCCCTAGTAAAAAAACAGTTGAGTGTCATTGTTTGTCTGGAGCTCGCGTACTGCTGGTGACTAACAACCGATTCTTCCTTTTATATACTCTTGTGTAATGTATGTTCATTTTTGTTAATTCGTCATCCTACTTTATTTTTGAGAAGCATTATTTTGCTTCGCTTCGGCTATGATAAAGAGACATTGTATGTTTGAGCATTTTGGGAGCCGAGTAATATAGGATGTTTGGGCTGATTTCAAATATCAACAGCGTTTCTCAGAAATCACTTACTGCACCTTTAAAAGCACCAAAACCTCTTGTGAACTGCTTTAGTACTGGTGCTTCATATTTTCAGCTTTTTTTCTCTGAACTTGCACATCATGAAACTGAACTCTTGCCCTTCCATGCGAATCACAGTTTCACGGTTGCTCAAAAGGGAACTGCTTGGCACACAGCAGCAAAAAAATGGTTGTCAGAGTGCTAAATACAGTTTTACAGAACAACAACAGAGAATTATATAGTTTAGAATCATAACATTGATGCCATTGATGAGTTGTCAGACAGAATCTTAATATTGTGCATTAATAATGCTGTTATAAATTTGCTTGTGTTAACAAATTGAACATTGCTGTTATAGTTACACAAAACATTAGTCAGATCTACATTTACATAAAAATGTAGATTATAATATTTTTAATACTTTATATGTACACTACAGTTCAAAAGTTTGGAGTCAGTAAGATTTTTTGTATAATATCACATATAAATGTTGTTTTATATTCTTTATAACTTGTTTTATATTCTTTATAACTTTATATTCATCAAAGAATCCTGAAAAAGTATCACAGTTTCCACAAAAACATTAAGTTTAAAATATTAAACATATTTATCAGATTAATTATTTCTTGAGCAGCAAATCTTCATATTACAATGATTTCTGAAGGATCATGTGACACTGAAGACTGGAGTAATGATGCTGAATAAACTCCCAAACTTTTAAATACCAGTGTATATAATATTTTTATTTTATACTATATTTTATATTTTTGAATGATATTTTAACTAATTTATCCATATTAATTATGAAATCTATTACTGAATACAGTCATAAATCCCAAACATATTTCGCTAGTACACACGTTAAAGCTAAAAGCATTTTGCAAACGTACCCCAGTTCTGAAAGCCATTGAATTTTGGTATGGACACAACCAAATGACATGGCAATATAGAGGTGTGACGACGTGATTGACATTTGAGATGTCAATTAGAGGTTATCCCAGCATTTCCTATGCAATATAGCAGATTTCATATGCTCGAGTGCATTAACAAGAGAGATGATTAACTGGAGGTGATGACAGAATGACTTTTAATGATTCTTCCACACATGTCATTATCAGATATCACCCACAAGAGCTCTCAAGCTGGTCACAGAGGATGAAGAGATATGCTCTGTTAGTCTTAAGTAATGATTCCGGATGCTGTGTAATTACAGGTGGGATGGTTCCCTTCAACCTATGTGGAGGAAGAGGAGTGACCAGTGCAGGAAGAAATCTTCACTATGCTGGGACAGTGATAACCACCTTTTGGCATTGGACAAGGAAGGTAATAGTGAACAATGCACCCTTACTTGAGCGAAGCACCACAAACACAGCAATTATCAGCCTCCTCTAATGGGATCCGGTGGACTGTGGTTGAGACCTGCAGCGTGATGCATCTGAGGCCCTGTCGGCTTTGACTGTTTAATTACTTATGAATGTCCCTCGCTGCTCCACATTCAGTCCAGACATCTTTTTCTCTCACTCTTTCCCTCCCTCTCACCCTGTCACCTCATGAAATCCTCACACAGGGCCTGGGGCCCCCCTCTCTCTGCCTGTTTAAAATTTAAACTCCATTTCTGTGCTATGCCGGACCTCCCATAAACTCAGGAGTGGCACGCAGAGAGAAAAGCCCTGAGCTGGCCGTTTTTTTCCCTCCACTCGGCGACCTTTATGCGGTGCTTTCAGCTCACCTTGTGCTATAATTGATGATTTCATCCGCCCGTCTGACTCTGCAAAGTTTGGCCGGGGCGAGATGGAGCGCGGTGCTGTCACGAAGCCTTCCTCTCTGCCTGCTCCTCTTCAGCCCTGATAACACTTAGCAGCAGTGCTCTCTCAGTGCGCTCGGGGCGCTGCGCGGTGACAGGAGGCCTGCCGTTCAGCGCGATATCCATCTCACTGCGCTGTGATCAGTCATCGCTCTGTCTGTTTCTGAACCTCAGGTGCTCCCAAGCAGAATGTTGGCGCTGATTTTGGACTCAATTCCTTCTCTTTTCATGCAACGGAAGAACTAGTTAACATTACTGTGTTTGCAATAGGGACTAAAGCTGCTAGAAACTGCAAAAAAATTGAATGAAAATACAGTTACAATAAAGTCTGCCAATGGAAGATGACAAAATGCACTACCATTCAAAAGTTTGGGGTTAGTAAGATTTACTTTTATGCAATGCTTAAGGGTCCACTGTGTAACATTTAGAATCTTTTGACAGAAATAAAATGTTATATATATATATATATATATATATATATATATTTCAGTGGTGTATAAAGACTTTACATAATGAACCGTTATGTTTTTATTACCTTAGAATGAGCCATTTCTATCTACACTCGCCCCGTGTCCCCTTACAGTGAACTCACCATTTTGCGGCATCATATTTCTACAGTAGCCCTAAACGGACAAACTGCTTTACAGAGCGCTAGCTACTCCCTGCTGTCTCTGACGACGACATCTTTGTCCTGTGTCGGCCACCGTAGCTTCTCTATGTGCTTCGAAAAGGAGGGGTGAGCGGTGGGCGGTCGCAATTAAGAACTAATGCTGTTCTTAAGCTTTCTATTGATCAAATAATCCTGAAAGAAATGTATCACGGTTACCACAAAAATATTAAGCAGCAAAACTGTTTTCAACTGTGATAATAATAAGAAATATTGAGCTGCAAATCATCATATTAGAATGATTTCCGAAGGATCTTGTGACACTGAAGACTGGAGTAATTATGCTGACCCCAAACTTTTGAACAGTTGTGTATATCCAAGGTATTTTCTATGAAATAGGTGTCTTTATATTGTGTCATTTTTCTACTCGGGTAAGTTTATCTTGTTTAAGGATGTTTAGATGATTTTACTGGAAAACAAGACAAAAACACAGAATAGGATTTTTGCACTGTACTAGATATATCAGCTCTTTTTGAATTTGGCTGAGGACTTTCAGCACAGATTAACTTTTGCTTAAAACATTTTTGTAAGTGCTTTGTAAAGGAAATTGCTCTTTAAATGGACACACGTTTGTTACAAATCTAAGTCATGTCTCATACATCTGTTTCTTAATGTACGTAACAGTTCATGTTGTCTGGTTTTCATCAGAATAAATGTAAATTATTGCTTGTTTCACACCGTTTAGCAAGTGAATTTTGTATAGCTGTATACAGCGTCCAAATGGGGTGAGAAAATGTACTGGATATTAATTCTGAAACATTTTTTTTATTACTTTTATTAAAATATTTTGTACCCATTATTTAGATAATGTTTATTTTCTTTATTACATTATTTTCCCTTGTATATTTGTATTTTATTACGTTTTTTCCCCTCATATTTTTGTTCAGGTGGCTTAGTGTGAGAAATATTCCAGCACACTTCTTATGGTAAAGATAAACTTATGATGGTAAAGGTTACAACATGTATTATGTTGCATTTCCTAATAAAGTTATGGCTAAGTTTACATGCTTCTTTTAGTGCTTGGAAAGTGACCTATATTCTAAACATGGTAGTTGTATAAAAAGTATGAGATTTTCATCTCTTTCCCTTGACATGATCAAAATGTACACAAATAATCTTTAAATGTACACAAATCATCAGACATCAATACATTAACATGACTGTTGTGCAGAAAATGTTCATGTCTCCATCATATAAGCTGTAGGCTATGATAAAATAATATAAATATTAACTGGTGGAAAATAGTAAACGCAAAACTTGATCAAGATGGAAATCATAGAAATCAAAAGAAAAATAATTATTGGGGATATTGTTGTAATCGGTAACCAATTTATTGGTTTTCCCTTATATCCTTTTCATTCTGTTATATAGTTGTATCCCTTTAATAATCCATTTAAGCCACTTCCTCAGTGACATCATCCTCCAGGAAGTGACATCATTTTGGAGGAACAACAACAGCACAAACAGGAGTAAGTGTTAGCAGTGGATTTTATGGCTATTGTGATGGTTTTGTGGGGTTAGTTGGTTTATTTCACTCTTGAGTCATCCTATCCTTTCTGATCATTTCAACATTTTAAACAAAGATGGTTAAAAAAATCTAAACCACCTTCAAGTTGAAAACCTAATGTAAGCTAACTCTCGATCCATAACTGAGCAATGACTAACTTAAGATATTTCTGTTTAAATAATCAGGTTATTATAAAGTTTAAGTGGCAGAGCTTGAGCAAAGTACATTGTTGAAAGTTTTATATTGACAATTTTTTTTTAAATTGCAAAAGTTAGTATATAACCCAGTAAAGACACTCTCTTTCAAATAGCCCACTTCACACTTTTTCCAGCACTTCAAAGCTCAAATGTCTGAAGTTTTGCGAAGTAGAAAAACTAACACTTGATGAAAAAACAAAACTTTTACTTAAACAAATTACCACTATGGCCAGCAGAACAGTGACAAACAATCATTATATAACATTTAAAAATACATTTTTGTACTGAAGCATGTAGGAAAAATCAGTCTCTTGAAAAATAAAAACTTTTCTTCAAATTGCGAATTAAATTAGACCGTGAGCGCTTCAGTTCGGCGCAAACTCATCAAGTGTGAAAACTCGGTTTTAAAAACGGTTTTAATCAATGAATCTGTCAAAACTGCACAATTAATTGTGTATCCGCTTTATTTATTATAATGAGAGGATTTGTGCGCGCGCAGATCTTGGTAAACTTGCGTTAAATATAAACTCATTCAGAGTTTTAAGAATTACTGAGTGGTTTCTCGCTACCGGTAATTTACACTCAGTTTATTGGTCCTTATTTTCAACAGAATTCGCAGCAAAATTACATTGTAAATAAACACATTGGCAGCGCCACTGAACTCACATGACATTAATATAACAACCAGTTCACTTTAATTTACTTACTTTTCTGTTTTATAAATTATATGTTACTAACTCAGTTAATCCTGCAATAAAAATATATTACTTGCATTGATCTGACCAGGCAGCTATTGCAGCTGCCATACCCAATTGATGCCCCTGATATCATGTTTTTTTCCTGAATATGTTTCCAGACAAAATGTTTGGGGGCTATGTTTGATTATTTTACGTTCTTTTTCTGAATTTCAGTGTACTTGTCACAAATTCCCAATAAAGCTCTTAAATCATCTTTGGACAGTGGGAGCTGATTAGGAACAGTTGTGGAAATTTAACCTGAGGCATGTTGAGAAAGAGCCATGAGGCCTGCGGTGCAGCGCAGCAATGATTGATGGCCAGCCTTGTTTGCCAGAGGATGGAAGCAGGTCTATCTCTCTCCACTTCTGAAAGCTGTGAACTGACAGAAGGAGACTTCAGAGGAAAAGGAAGAGAGAGAGGGAGCATCCCTCACTCTTTTGACCTGAAAGTGTCACCTCTTGGTGTTAAATAAGAGACAGGAACGGGTGAAGAGTTATGTGTTATATGGGTGTGACTTACCTCACCACACTGTCTTTACCAATTCTGCAACTGTAGATGGGGAGAGTGGGAGGGAAGCTCAATAAAGCCCTGTACTGTATGTCTGATAGGAAGGACTGAGATTGAGCGCCTCAAGGACTTCATCAGCACTATTGAGTAATTAAACACTTGCGGATCAAAGCTGTTAAAGGGAACAAACCCTGAGTGGACCACAATGAATCCCCCTGATGCAACCTTGGAGTGAGTGAGGACAGGTGTCCTCATGCACTCACTGCCCCTTTGGGCTTTGCACTTTGTAATACACCCATACCCATTAAAGTCCCAATGAACCGGAAGTTGCAACTGATTTTATTTCAGTGCTGTGACGTATTTCCAAGTGAAATTGAATATTGAATAGAGGGCATTTTACTTCAGCACTCCTCTCCATCTCTCGCTCATAGCAGACTAACGGTTGGAGGGGAGTGGTTAAGCATATTCAAACCCAAGCCGTCAAACTGCCGTCATCGGAAAGGGAACCCCTTTCCAGACCGGAAGTTGCTTTTCAGATTTTGATTAAAGATTACCACACAACAATTTTTTTTTTTGCTGTGTATTAACGCGGATCAATTGTTCACCCCAAGACCTGTAATGTGTGCTAACAAAGTAAATAAGATCAATTTTGATTTCATGAGGACTTTAAGCCTAAACAGAATTGCATTGCAAGTGCATAGTGCAGTTGTACATACATGAGTTTTTGCAGTAACCAACCTCAGCTCAAGGGATTCTGAGTACTTACATATTCAATTGCTCCTCTGAAGTTGACCGCAGGAAACCGACGTTACACTTTCGATTATCCACTTTATAAATTCTAGCTTTGCAACTACAGATGTCAACTAACAATCATTTGAATATTAGTAGACTGTTAGACTAGGGCTACAAGAATGTAGCTTCTTGTTTTCGGTACAATGTCTGTTGGGAAGTTCTGTAGTGGTAAGTTCTGGGAATGTTCCCTGTTAGCTGGGATGAAGCTTCAAAACCGTTTCGAATCAGTGGTTGCAGTGCATATCAAACTGGCCAAGTGAAGTGATTTCAGCAAACGAGATTGTTACGGTTTCTAACCTTGGTTTCCGAACTTTGTATTCCAATGGTTCAGAGCATGATCTTGTGATCATGAGTGTCTAATGATCTCAGAACAGTTTAATAATGTAGGTTCAGTTAATCAATTTAATGATTTAATAAACATACATGTATAATAAAAAAAAGAAGAGTGATAGTTTCTGATTGGTCTAAATAGCCAATTCCTGTCTAAACACATGCCAAACAAGCACTTTATACAATTTATACATTGTCAGGAAACAAAGACTGGAGAGATCGGGAAGTATAAAACACTTCATTGACTCACACTTAAAGCAGTCACTGATATGCAATGAATAACTTTGCTTTGATTGCAGGTTGCCCACGTGGAAAAGGAGGAACAAGGATGAACAGGAGCAAGGAGACCAGAAGAGGAATCAGGGTCGAGGAGCAGGACATGGAGGTACACTTCAGGTAGGTAGCAATCTAAGATAGCAGTCTTAGTGTGTGTGGAGACGGTGTGTGTGTGGAGTGTCCTTATATCTGGTGATGAGGTGATTGAAGACAACTGGTGATGATTGTGGAATGCGTGCAGGTTGTGGATCAGGAAGGATTCTGGGAGATGTAGTGCAGGTGACGGGCATGGGCTGAATCAGAAATCGCCCCCCTAATCCCTCAATCACTATTCACTACTTTAGTCCACTAATACAGTTCACTTGAAGGAGTGAATGAAAACGAGTGAGTGAATTTCGAACAGCCTTTAAGTGTACATCGGCTGTACACTACACTGTATTGCAGTGCAATGGATTGAATGAGTCCACTTGATAAAATGGTTTCAGACACCACTACAAATGGCTACAAATAATGCCCTATTTGAGGGTATCGGATTCATCCTGACTGGAGATCTTGACATACATGCACTTCATATTTAATGATTTGTTGGTTACATTTAATAGATTAAACTTAAAAATAAAAATATTTGTAATTAGATTGTAAAAGGAGTCTTTAGTAATGGTTGAGCTGTGTTCACGTTGCATTTACACCATTTTGACACTGTGTGGTTTTCCTGAATGAATCAGCTCTTTGTTTTTTTTTTACAATTGGGCTGTGAAAGGTTCAATGACTCACTCACTTGTCAACATCTACTGTGTTGCCGTTACAATGTAACCTGCAGAAAGACTCACTGAAAAATACAGAATGTGCAAACACAGACAAGCGGAATGAAGCGGAACAGTGAAAAGTCCCAGTGGTGTGGACTAAATATCAGCCAATCATATTTAAAGACCGGAACTAATTGCAACAATTTGAATATCTCATAGAAGTATTTGCGTTCATAGTCGCAAATAAAAATGCATACAAATATTTTTCATACAATAAATATTCACATTTTGCTTTTCATTCTTTATTATCATAGGTTTGAACTTGTAGTAACTACTTTTTATAATTCATATAGACAATGGTAAAACAATAAAATCAATACATAAAAGGCATTTGTAATGTAGCACAAGTAAATGACGAAGGCATGATAAAGTTATCAAGACAAAGAAATGTATTAGTTTGAATAAAATAAACCTCTTTTTGAACAGTAAGCATTATTATTATTTAAACAACTAAAAATGGTGAAAACATGAAAAAATAAATTCACGATTTTTCCTGTGCACTATTTAGTTTGCTATTCAGTTTATTAATAAAGTGTAAACATAAAACTTCAACTCTTCCCAGGCTTTCCTCTATTGCACACTGTCAAGCAGAACTTGACAGGATGTCCCTCCATCAAGAAAGTGTCATTTCACGCCATCAGGATTTATTGATTCTGTCTTCACACTCTTTTTTTTGTACACCCTGATATTTCCTCCAGGCCTCTTCGTCACTCCAAACATAGCAAGTTAGACACACCTTTGTTTAAGTTATGTGTATGTTGTAGCTTTTTCCATATGATTCAACCCTTGTTGCACTTGCAGACAGTCTCCCTTGTGCTCTGATACCACTACATGTTTTCAAAAGACGATAAATGCTTTCATTCCAGACACTGGGATCTGGGGCACAATATATTATTTATAGTCTCTGTTGGTGTGATACATAAATAATTTGTTCCAGAGGGCTAGTGGGGGTGGGATCGGGGGAGGTGATTTGCAATTTAAGTCCGTAGATGCTTCTTATGCCATTGAGCTACTATTTTAAATACAAACCAGTGCTATGATAGGCCATGATAGCATATCAGAGGGTGGTTGCAGTGCACCGTCTAAAGAGATTCTGGGCTAGAGACACTAAAAGACTCTGAATATGCTAAATGGATTTCATAAGCAAGCAAGAATGCTTATGATTGGCTAAGCTGTTTGCCGGGCAATTAGTGATCTTTTGAAGGTGTTTTTAAACAGCAGGGGCACATTCAAGCTCAAACCGGTACACAACGTTTTGCTACGGTTTCTGGGTTGAACGACATGTTTCCTGGAAACGGTGTGCAACGGGTTTGAGATACGTTTTCTCTTGTTTGGTGGGTGTGTCAAAAATGTCAGCCCAATCAGCAGCAAAATGTATCTAAACATTGTGGTATTAAAGAGACCGCTCACGCAATGATTCCAAGTAAAGTCATTTACAAATGTGTTATACGGTATACGCAACAATTGAAGATATTAGAAGACATGTTTGTCTTTTCACCTTGAAATGCGAGGAAAATGTTGGATTAGAATAATTAGGAACCACAGTTTCCACAAATCCCTTCACTCGATTGGGATGTTTTCGACTTTTATTCTGGACGGCAAGGGCAGTGACTGTAACACTGGGCCTCATTCATGAAACTTTAGTAAATATATGAGCAAATTCTGAGTAATTAACGAAAACTCTCCTCCAGATTCACAAACGCTTCGTATACCACGGATTCGGTAGTACAATGTGTGTATATTAATGAATTCCAAACATTTGTAAATACAACGCGCATGCACGCTTATTCATCATTTGCATAATCCCCGCCCATGAGTTACAACTGCAAATGATGTGTGCAGGAACGCTGTGGAATCTTCTGGACTTCTTTCTCAGGTTTGGCTCCAGTATTTTGCATAAATGCTAAAGAAGAAATGAATTTGTCATATGCCTAGCAATAAATATAAAATTATCGTGTGTCCATCAAAACATTTTAGCCAGCTAAAAATGCCTGGTGCTCTTCTGAAAACGGCCAGCTTGGCGCTGAAAGCGCTTTGCAAGGGCAGGGTTTTGCCATCTGAGATACTTTGATTGCTATGAATATGATACAGAATATCCATGGTAGTAATGTGTTACTAGTATCTCATTTTGAAGAATATTCTGAATATAAAAAATGCAGTAAAGCAGTATTAACTTCTCCATTATATGTTCAGTCGGTGTACAAGTGGGATGATTGGTCGGTGTAGTTTTTGTCCCGCCCCTCCTCCACTGACGGCCGGGTAAAAAGTGACAGTTACGAGCACTGCCTATTACCCAACGTTGAACAGTAAAAAAAAAAAAAAAAAAGATGGGGCAAATCAACTCTTGAAATATTATTATAGTACATAGTGCATCAAAATGCAATGTCGTCAGTTTGCCTAAATTAGAACACAGAACGTTCAAATGTTTTACGCACCATTTACACGTGGTAGGGAGCAACATTTTGAAAATATGAACATTTTCATAAATCTGAAAATTTACATCAGAGTAAATTTGATGTACCACCAGCCTAGTTTATCAATCACAAGTTCAGTATGAGTAGGGGAGAGCGGGGCACAACCTAACGCTTTTTGACTTTCTCAGTTTGTGTAAATCCCCTTGTGGTTCAAAGTATTTATTTTTTCCCACATTAATTGCACACATTTAGTACAATTGTGTGGATTTGTTTAATTGATACAGTGTATACTTTTTTCTTGTTTCCCCCCGAAAGAATGGAAGCGAAATGTGACAACATGCCCCATAGGTGGTGTACATTGTAAACAAATGACAGCTTAAAATGTTATCTGATATAATCAAAAAAATATCCAAGACAAACTAAAATATTTTGTCAATAAAATACAATTGTTAACTTTTTCAAATAAAATAATGGCATTTTTTAATAATTAAAAATAAACACATTTTTGAGTTTGACAACAAACACACCTCAAAACACAGTTATACAGCATAGTTAATAAAATAATAATAATAATTAAGCATTTCTGAACATTTACTCTGAGTCTTTATTCACATTTTCTCATGGTTTCTCAATATAATTCATAAAAGTATATAATATAATAGCATATTTCTAATAGGGGCTCATTGTAACGCATTGTTACAACGCATCCCACCTGCACAACTGGGATTTAACCCCGGCTGGGGTCTTCTGCTGGTTAGATCAGCATTAAAGAACGATCTCAACTGTTAAATAACAAATATAAGATTAAAACAATATCTGATTTGTCTTGTTTTAAATAAACACAAAAACAGAGATAAAATATTTACTTAAGAAATGTACTTTTGCTATGGTTTAATAAATGTTCAGTGATATCTTACAAAGATTTTTAAATTTTGACGTAATTTTTTCTCTAAATAATGTTGATATGGCAACTAGTAAATACACTAAGTTTCATCATCCTGGCATGTGTGGAAAGTGTTAAACCATGCGTGTTACAACTAACCCTGTTAGGTTGTGCCCTGCTCTCCCCTACCGCAAGGCTCAGCATACGACCGTTGCTTTTCACCCTGTATATGCTACTCTTGGAAAATTTAATGAAGCAGCATGGTGTTAGTTTTCACTGTTACGCTAATGGTATTTAGCTCCATATTTCTTTGCTGCCTGATGAAATATACCAATTCACAAAACTAAATGAATGCATTGTTGATATAAGCAATTGCATGACTAGTAATTTCCTCCTACTAAATTAGGAAAAACAGCGGTTTTAATTATTGGACCGAAAACCTCTGCACATAATAACCTAGAATACTCTTTCTAACTCTTGATGGCTGCTCTGTTACATCTTCGTCGTCATTTAGGAACCTGGGTGTGCTCTTTGATACCAATCATTGATTTGAAAGCCACATTTGTAGCATTTGTAAGACCACATTTTTCAATCGTAAAATATATCTAAACGACATATGCTCTAATGACAAATGCAGAAAAGTGCATTCATGACTGATAGATTATTGTAATGCTCTACAGGGTGGTTGTAATAATCCACTATAGGCAAGTCGCAGCTGAACCCATGTGCAGTTTATTAAATCCAACGTGAACAGATACAAAACAAAGACTTGGCTTGACTAGGCTTGAGCATGAACATGAAACAAACTGGAGCATGAACATAAACTCATTAAACAGCAGTACAGGGAAAAAATGTAAACAAGATACAATGGAAACATGAGGGCTATATATAGCTACACATGGACTAATGAATAACAAGGAACACCTGTGAATAATCAAACAATTAACCAATAAGGACATAACACATGACACAAAGAGGCACATGACAGGATCACATAAGGGCAAGGGAATCGCATGACAAACTAGGAAACAAGACCATTTTCAAAATCGAAGACATGAAACATGAAAGTGATAACCCAAAACCAACCGTGACAGTGGGTTACCCGGCACGCTTAATAAACAAACTCCAACTGGTCCAAAATTCAGCACCTTACTAGTACCAGGAAGTATGACTATATTAGCCTGGGGTTACAATTTAGATTAGGGTCCAATTCTCACTAATACTCAGAGACTTTTCCCTCTGCTTATGGTTAGTAAGGGATGTAGAAAATGTTCATGCAGAAAAAGGCATTAATATGTGCCGTATAAGTACTAATAAGCAGCCAATATCCAAGTAAAATGCATGCTAACAAGCAACTAGTTAATAGTGAGAATTGGACCCTGAACTAAAGTACTTACCTAGCCCGGTTCTGTCAACACTGCATTCAAATTTTGCTAATTGCAAAGCTCTAAATGTTTTAGCACCTCAGCACTTGAGCGAGCTTGTAACACATTGGGCCCTATTTTAACGATCTGAAACGCAAGTGTCAAAGCGCGAAGCGTAAGTAACTTTGTGGGCGGGTCTCGGCGCTGTTGCTATTTTCCCGGCGGGATAAATGGCTCTTGCGCCCGGCGCAAATCTAAAATGGGTTGGTCTGAAGGAGCTTCATTATTCATAGGTGTGGTTTGGGCATAACGTGAATAAACCAATCCGAGCGTCATCCAACATTCCCTGTAAAAGCAGGTGCGCAAGTTCCATTATGGATTGCTATTATAATGGCGTATTTACCAGGCGCACGCCAGGAGCGGTTCACAGCCGAGGAGACTGATGTTCTTGTAAGAGCAGTGAAAGACAGAGAAGTGAAGTTGTAATGTTGTACATTATGGTAAAGGTGATTTCACAGTCTTTTTTTTTTTCAGTCTTTCAGTTTTTTCAGTTTTTCAGTCGATTTTTTTTCCTGGTTCTTGACGGACAAACCAATTTGTCAGATGTCCTTATATACATATATGTCTTGCCACTATTGGGCAAACAGGTCTTATCCTTAATTATTACAGTTAGCCTGAATCATTTGTAAGCTAGATTTATGCCTATTTTTTCACATCTTCGTGGCACACCACAATGATTTCCGTCATCTCATGTGTTAATATTTTTTTAGTGTAACAATTTATGATTTGCAAAAATAACTGTTGCATCTGTGTAGATTACATGAGCAAAGTGTATGCGTGTTGTGCACGCTATACATTATGGTCAAGCATGCGCCCTTAAAATAGCATAATGAACAACGCGCAACGCGCCACTGACTTTAGACTAGGTTTTTTCTGGTCAGTGGCGCAATTGTTTAATGGAACAGCAAAATAGCACCAGGGATTGTTTGCGCCGGAACACGCCTCATTTTTTGCGCTGAACCGCCCAGGTAGCGCAAGTTCATTCACTAGTTTAGCGACGTGCTTCTGTGGAGGGAAAAGCGCGCTTTGCGCGGGTGCAAAATAGGAATGACACATGCGTCGGTGTACAGAGTCAATTGCGCTGGGTGCAAGATAGGGCCCATTATAGTCCTTCACGTCTATTGTGATCTCAATTCTGGCTAGTTGATAATAGCTAGAATATCAAAATCTACTACGGGCGGCATATCATTTTCCTATTTAGCACCCAAACTCTGGAACTGTCTTCCTAGTGTTGTTCTTGGCCCAGACACACTTTGATCTTTAAAATTTTGCAGACCTTTTGCATTCGCATTCAGCTGTATCACACACTACATGAAATGTATTTGAAAAAGCATAATGGGGGTGCTTTAATGCTTTTTGGTTTCTTAATTTAATAATAATATTTATGCAATTGTAATTTCTGTGCAAAAACCTTTGGGCCCTATTATGCACCCGGCGCAATGCGATGCCAGGCGCGACGCAAGTGCTTTTTGCTAGTTTCAGCCCGACACAGTTATCATTTTCACGTCCAGCGCCACGTTGTTTAAATATCAAATGCACTCGCGCCCATCTGTTTGCCCAGGGACGTGCTGGTCTGAAAACAAGGTTTGTTCAGGCGCATTGTTGGTGTGTTGCTATTTTGAGCCAACTGAAAACGACTGCGCCATTGACCAACAAAAAGTCAATATCGCAGTCTTTTTTGTGTTATTTAAAAGGCACGTTAGTAATATGTGCCTATAGGCGGGTGTACAATGCGTGTATACTCTGCTTATTACACACACAGGGATGCGCAGCAGCACACAAACATTTTTAAATATTGAAAATAAAAGGACTCCTTTCTTTCTGTTTGCAAATTCCGCCATGTAAATTGCAAATCCGCCATGGTGCAAGCGCAACTAGCATTTAAAGGGAATGGGAGATGAGACTCTGGTTTATTGCACGTTACACCCAAAACACACCCATGACTCATTAAGAGACTAGGGACAACCCTTTTGGACCATGCGCCTAGCGTCAACAATTCTTTCTGTCGATAAACTATCAAAAGTGGATTCAGACACGCCTAAGTGCACCTGCGGCATGCGCTCAGATTGTTAAAATAAGGCCCTAAATGTGTAAATGTACATTTTGTACATGTAAATGTTGTGCAGACAGTCTAAATGTCACACTTTTTAATTCCAGTGAATATATATATAATTATTTTTGGTTACAGTTTACAATAAGATCTCATTTGTTAACATTAGTTAATGTATTACTATTAACTAACATAAACTAATTACAAGCAACATATTTTTACAGCACTTATTAACCTTTGTTAATGAATGGTAGATTCTAGACAAAAATATAACATACTAACTTTAAAATCTTGACTAAAATATTACACTATATGGGGTATAAGTTGTCACAGAATGTGCTATTTGAGCAGCCTGTATAGGATTTTTTCAGCTAAATTTAAACCATAATACAATTATGAAACACAAAACCAATCATGAAAGAGCAAAAAATGTATGTATTTTTGTCCTACAAATGTTGTAATCTGTCCTGAAAACACTTATACACCTAAAATCTACCTTCATTAACTAGATGACTAAAGTTTTGAATTAGATGTTTGAAACCATCCTGTAAAGCCACTGCTACAGGGAAAACATTCTGTGTATCTTTGACTCAAAACAAGAAAAAGCTCAATTTTGCAAGAGACAAGCAACAACATTCCTGTGTGACAACCAGTCCTGGTCTCTCCTGTATGTACCTTTGCAGTAAGACAGCAGAACTTCAGTTGCACGATCAATCATTTTCAAATGTATTTCAGGAGTGCTGAGGCTCATAAATCTGGCATCGCTTGACGATTTGAATCGAAGTTTGATCTGGGCAGTGTGGCTTTCTCTGTGATTATACCCTTAAGTGTATACATAACTGAACAAAACATATTCATATTCACTCTTCATATAACACAAAAGTTCAATTAGAACACAATGCATGTTTTCGTGACACTCACTTCTAAGTGCTTGTGTTAACTGCTGAATATTTGATGACTGGGTGACCTAAGCGTTCTGCATTATGCATTAATGATGCCATGTCCATCAAACTCTCTTCGTGATGAATCATCGTTAAATACAACCCCAGATGTCTCCTCTCACCACAAGTATCCTCCTGAACCAGTGGCATCAATCTCAGTGCGGAACGGAACTGATTTTTATTTATTTATTTATTTTTTAACAATGGTCTCGCTCATTATACTTGCTCAGAAGCGTCATGCCTGTTCAAATTCAGGTGGTTTGTTCCCCCTCTTTGACTTTGTTTACACTGATAAATAAGCAATGTACTGAACCCTACAATCTTCATTTCTACTCTTCACTACGTCTCCATTCGACGTCTCTTTATCTTTATTGTAATTTTGCAGCAACTGTGGCTCCATCAACATGCTACATATTGAGATAAAGGTTATATGCAAATGCACTCATTATATCTGATAAGGCGGATGTTGATGAAGAATAGTCTCGTCCTCATTTTAAAACCGGAGCTTTCTGAATTCTTTCATCCTTTTGGTTTCTAACCATATGGTTATTTTAGTTCAGCAGCGTTGTTATATGCAATAGTGCTTAACTGCAGTTGAAATTGGATTAATTGTTCATTATGAGCACTAACTAACAAGATCATTGCATATAACCTTTCATCCTGGGCTGTTGCATAATGTCTGTGGTGTATGGTCACATGTCATTTGCAGCTTCTGATGTTTTTGTAGAAAGCCTGGATTAAAAACCCAGAATTAATATTTTCCACATTTGATAAGATTATGAATGCAATGCCTTCCAAAAGCATGGGGACACTGAACCTTTTTAACCATCTAAACTGTGTTCCAATCGATCTATTTTGTACTAATCTAAATTGGTATTAAAATGTTTAATGCAGTAACCAGGCATCACTGCTGTCAAAGGGACACATCTGACTATAGTGTGTCTGTCATTATTACAGAATGTAATATTGTTGCTGGTCTTTAGTAATATTTGCAAGTTTTGCAGAAAAATAAGGAATTATGCTGAAATTGTCCCAAAACCCCACATTGCCTAAAGCGTTTTACAGCTGTTTGAGGGCACTGTATCTCTAGTAAACTTACTTTTTTTCTTTGCCCCATTGGAAAATGGTGTGTTTAAAGGATTAGTTCACCTCAAAATGAAAATGTCCTGATAATTTACTCACCCCAATGCCATCCAATATGTCCATGTCTTTCTTTCTTCAGTGGAAAAGAAATTAAGTTTTTAAAGGTCCCGTTTTTCGTGTTTTTTTGAAGCTTTGATTGTGTTTACAGTGTGCAATATAACATGTGTTCATGTTTCGCGTGTAAAAAAAAACAGTATTTTTCACACAATTTACTTATCTGTATACTGCTGTTTTCACTGTCCTCAAAACGGCTTGAAAGATTTCCCTGTTCTATGAAGTCCCTCCTTCAGAAATACGTAACGAGTTCTGATTGTGCCAGCGGTTCCCGTGTTGTGATTCGACAGCAGCTTAAGGCACGTAGAGCGCACGTTACCGGAAAGGTCACGCCTCTCACCATAACGGGGATACATGCGCTCAATGATCTCTAAGTACAGCGTCCCTGGGAAAGCCAAACAAAGGTGACTTGACTCCGGGATGAAAATAACAGCGTCTCGACGACATGGCGACAAACAAACTATACGAACGCAACCGAACGCAACACTTCCTATTCTCCACGCGGGAGCAACAAGACCACGCCCCCTTTTTCGCATGTTCTTGTGGGCGGAGGTTAGTCGACATACTGCTCTACTGACTTAATTAAAGCAGGAAATACCAGGATGTAGTCCTAACCGGCCGTTCGCTGTAGGCTTTGAAAGGGAACTTCTGTTAAATAAAATATCTCGCTTGGCATTGAACTTTGAGCTTTATAATTTTACAGGTATTATAAATGCTCTAACAGCAACATTACACACTAACTAAAGTTTGAAAAATGGGATCACGAAGAACAGGACCTTTAAGGAATACATTTCAGGATTTGCAAATGGCACTGCGTGATCCCAGCTGTAAAATAGGGTCTTATCTAGCAAAACGATCGTCATTTTCAAAAAAAAATTCTAATGTATATACTTTTTAACCACAATTGATCATCTTGTGCTGGTCTCCAATGAGCCAGGCATTATGTAACGTACGTTGAAAAGGTCACAGCGTAACGGCGAACATGGGTGGAAGTACCGCCCCGTTTTTTACAAAGCGAACGTTTGAAGACTAATACAAACGCTTTTTTAACAAAACAGGTTATACAATGATAAATTAAATAATAAATATGTCATTCAACATACAATAAAATTTGAACAATCCTGCTTTTCCACACTTTTAAACAATGGGGCGGTACTTCCGCCCACGTTGGGCGTGACCTTTTCAACTTACGTTACGTACTGCCTAGCTCATTGCAGAAGAAGAGGCAACCTCCCGCAGTTTCTCTTGAAGTCAATACGGAAGTGACTTAAACTGAAATTCATGTTAAAATGCCCAACTTTACAGGAGAAAAAAACATGTTTACAGCCTGGTGCAAATTGTGGTTTTGGTCTATATGGCTAATTTTGCCCTTCATGACAACTGTGGGGGGGATTTTTTTTTTATAACTCATTCGTTTACATTATATGAAGCCTTAAAGTTCTGCATAATTAAGGGCGTGGCCACTTTGAGTGACAGGGGGATAGCCATTTATCTCCTGTCTGTTAGTCATCGCGTCACCTCAGCTCCACCCACGTCCCGCCTCTTTGCCCATTTTTTATTATCCGGGAGTGACGTGCGATGACGCGCTGCTAAGATGACAACAGCCAGCAATTGAAGTCCAGTGTGTGGATAGTGAGATGTTCTTGATTAAAACAAGAAAATAACTAACTAAAATAAATAAAAAATAAAAAAGGTAATTAAGTAAAAAAAGTATTTTGTGCTCTCCAAGGCTGCATTTATTTGATCAAAATATACAGTAAAAACAGTAATAGAGTGCAATATTATTACAATTAAAAAAAAAAACATTTTATATTTTAAAATATAATTTATTCCTGTGATTTCAAGGCTGAATTTTCATTACTCCAGTCTTCAGTGTCACATGATCCATCAGAAATCATTCTAATGTGCTGATTTGAAGAAACATTTCTTATTATTATCAATTTTGAAAGCAGTTGTGGTGCTGCTTAATATCAATGTGAAAACCACAAAAATTGATTAATACAAAGTTCAGAAGAACAGCATTTAACATGTTCTATTTAAAGGAAATGTATGGAAGATTGTGGCCAAAACTGGTACTGCAATCACTTTCAAATTACTGTAGAGCGGTGTATCCCCTCTCTCCCTCCCCCTGGCTAGAGGTTGCCAGATAGGCTGCAGTATCCAGCAGGAACATAGGCTGCTACACAGAGCTTCCAATGGCAAGTGACGAGTCCTACACAGCAAGTTTTTTTTTTTCATTGTCACAACGTTTTTCTGATTCATAACGAGGTCTTTTAGGTTTCGTAAAGTTTTATTTTTTATCCAAAAAGTTTGTAGCTGCAGCTGTGGTAACTAGAGCAGAGCTGGCAACCCAGATGCTGAAACACTACTGACTTTGTGATTGGTAGATAAGGTAGATAAGAGGGTGGCGCTTCAGGCCAAAACACAACATGTCAACATCAACATCAGTTGAGGGCTGCAACTTCACTTTTAAATGACAATATCCTGGCTGGACAACTGGGCGATTTTATGATTAATTGAAATACATTTCTTACATACAAGTTCCTTTAATTCATCCTTGCTGAATAACAAAAAATATTTAAAAAAATCTTACTGACCCCAAACTTTTTAATAGTAGTGTGTATCTTAAACTATTTTGCTTATCAAATAAATTGATCTTGTTTTAAGAATCTTTAGGGTTTTTTTTTCCAGTGCAGAACAAGATTAAAAAATACTAATTAAGTTTTAATGCGGAATGCGATTCCAGATCATTCAGATTCCAACTTTAACCTCTAGTTATAAACATTATTATCCATTATTAGTATAACATTCCTCTTACCCTATCTGAACCTATACGCCCCTTTATGCCCTTCACTTAAGCACTGAGGTGCACTCTAAAAAAAAAGGCTCGTAGGGTGCACTCTAAAAAAAAAGGCTCATAGGGGAACCTTTTTTAGTGCTATATAGCACCAATTTTGGTGCTTCAGTGGTTCTTCAGCGGTTCTTCAGAGGTGCTATATAGCACCTTAGTCAAAGAACCGGTGAAGAACCTCTGAAGAACCGCTGAAGAACCTCTGAAGAACCACTGAAGCACCAAAATTGGTGCTATATAGCACTAAAAAAGGATCCCCTATGATTACGAGCCAAGAACCATTTTTGGTGCAATATAGAACCTTTTTTTTTTTTTAGAGTGTGAGCCAGAAAAACACAGTAGCTGCCTTCACAACAACAGCTGCAATCTGATTACGTTCCCTTATTACAGAAGAGAAGGTGCCAACATCTGAAATATACAGTGCAAGAGACATGAAAAAAAAGATCTCAGACGCTCACTAATGGCTTTGACCCTGGCTAGAGTGCTTATAAAACCCTGAAACTGTCTCCTAAATGGAAAATGTATAACGGTGTCACATCTCCCTCACCTCACATACAACTATAACATTTGGAGTTAATCCTTTTAGATTTACACTTTATTGATTTACCAGGATGGGAAGTAACCTGATTAAACATAACCTAACCAGATTAAACTGAAATTAAATAAATGTGTGCATTGTTATGGCTGCTATTTAAAGAATCACAACCACAATCTGCCCATTTTCTGAATCAATTTTTAGTAAGACAGGAAGTTATTGTTGCTCACCAGACATTGCCTATACCTCATATATTTTTCTATATAGACTATCAGGTCACCAATGACTAAACTGTTGATTAATCAAGTTTTAAAATGCCCCTATTTTGCAAAATTTCTAAATTTTGTTTTGAATCTCTCCTACAATAGAAATACATGCCTCCAATATCAAAAAACACTTTAATTTTATAATGTACATTGAAAACGGTCCATTTGAAGATTCAGTCTCTCAAACCCACTCCTTACTGACAGCCTACTCTGCTCTGATTGGTCAGTCGGCCAAGTCTGTTGTGATTGGTCTACCACTTTCAGTGCATTTTGGCAACTTAACGCGTATTACAAAATCTGAATTTCAGCTCTGGAGGCTTCCTCAGAGCTTGTATACAGTGATATGAACAGAAACTATGTTGTCGGATTCCGTATCAATTCCAGTGCGAGTCCTCATCCTTTTGAAGTGCATGCGAAGTTGATTCAACATGTCGACAACACAAACCAAACTCTTCTAGGCTTCAGCTACAACTACAGTGTTTGGGGGCAGGTAAAAGTGGACATGGTTCACGAGCAGCCAATGAAGACCAGCTAACATTATTCAGATTTTTAACATTGTTATGTAGGTATGTAAAACAGGAAGTGAGACTGGAATTACGACTCGTTTCAGGCAGCTCAGAATCAATTATTTCTTTTAGGAGTAACTTTTATTTGTCGTACACTTTGATCTTTAAAACTTTGCAGACCTTTTACCTTCACAAACAGCTATATTACACACTGCATGAAAGGCAATATGCAAACAAGCATAATAGGGGCACTTCAATTATGTATTGTATGATGCTGACTGTGGCAGAATCCAATAAATGCATTGACTATGTATGTCCCACCCTTGAGTCCTTGAAGAGAATTGAAAGGCATGACACACACTGGGCCAGACAACTGAAGCGAAGCTCCCTGTGGTTAATATCCAGCATGGAAGCGCCGTGTCTTTGGTATGTCTTCTCCTGTGTAATCATGCTAGCGTATCAGTCCCATTAAACACTCTGCACTGATCTCTTCATAAACCAACACAATTTACCACTAATGTGCAGTCAGCATTATTCTTAGTGCATATGAAGGTGGAAAAGGGGTGTTTCTGTTTAAAAATATGTAAAAATGTACCACCGTTTAGAAGTTTGGGGTCAGTAAGATTTAAAGTGCCCCTATTATGGTTTTTCGAATATATGTCCTGCTCAAGTCGTCCTTGCGATGGGGGTTCAGGTTGAATAACTAGTTCTTCCAATGTTTCATCATCGGACTTGATTGATATGGTAAAATCGACGCCATTGTTTCCGTCTTTACAGTGTACAATCGCTGAGCTTTAGGAAGCCTCTGGAGCTGAAGTACAGTTACGGTAATAGGAGTATCTTTTCCAAAAAATGCTGTAAGCACTCGACCATCTGGCCAAACAGAGCAGAGTAGGCTTGCGGAAAGGACGGATTTAGAGAGACTGATTCATCCGACGAGTCGTTTGAAAATCATTGAATAATGTGGTTATGTGCAAGGTATATTATGAGAAAATGAAAGTATTTTTGACCTTTGATGCATGTAAACCTGTTGTAGGAGACCTCCAAAAATTAGAGGATGTATTAGAAAAATTTATTCAGGTAACACTTTACAATAAGTCCTCATTTGTTAGTTAATGCACTAAGATAAAACATATTTTACAGCATTTTAAAACTTTTGTTAATGTTAGTTAATAAAGATGTTAATGTTCATTTTAGTTCACATTGCTTTATCTAATGCTTACATACAACTTTGGATCTTAAAATGTATTAGTAGATGCTGAAGTTAACATTAACTAAGAATAATAAATTCTGCAGAATTATTGTTCATTCTTAGTTCAGGTTACTAATCTACGGTGACGCATTGCGGCCACATACATATTCGTTTTAACGACATCTTTTCTCGTAATAACAAGATATGTCGTTAAAACAATATATTTTTCTTGTTAAAACGTCATGTATTTTCTCCTAATAAGGACATGTTTTGTATAGTGATGTGTGTGTATATATGTCTGTATCCACATTAGAGAATTTATATCGCCTATGTGCCTTTGTCACACTTCCATGTTTGAAAAGCAGAAGCAAGCTCAGTGTAAAATAGGCTCTCCCACTGCCTGTATCAATGGCAGTGCCCATAGCACAAAATTGTTGTAATTTATTGATGTAGCCTACAGTTCACAACGGATAGCAATGGGTAAGGTGCCATGAATGGACCGTTCATGATTAGCCTCAGTGGCGTAACTTTAACCTAGTAGCCTAAATAACGGACCCCGATGCAGCCACAAATATCATAACTATAATAGGCCTACTGTAATTAAGACATATATTCAAGTAATGTATTAAACACAGAAAGACACTATAGTTTCAGCCTTACTCCAAAGCCGTGGAAACATGGCCAGTGGGTTCGTTACGTACGTCAATTAATTCCCGGCGTTCCTGGTTTGCTTCTGATTTATCAAATAAACAGGCAATTAGTTGATGAAACTAAAAATTCACAAATGTTTCCGCGGCCTTTGAGTAGCCTAAGGCTGAAACTATAGCGTCTTTCTGTTTTTAATACATTTCTTGAATATATGTCTTAATTACAGTAGGCCTATTATAGATAGTTATGATATTTGTGGCTGCATCAGGGTCCGTTATTTACTAGGTTAAAGTTACGCCACTGAGGCTAATCATGAACGGTCCATGCATGGCACCTTACCCATGGCTATTTGTTATGAACTGTTGGCTACATCAATAAATTACAAAAGTGTTGTGCTATGGGCACTGCCATTGATACAGGCAGTGGAAGAGCCTATTTTACGCTGAGCTTGCTTCTGCTTTTCAAACATGGAAGTGTGACAAAGGCACATAGGCTATATGAATTGTCTAATGTGGATACAAACACATATACACACATCACTATACAACCCATCTTTTATTAGGAGAAAATACATCACTATACAACCCGTCTTTTATTAGGAGAAAATACATGTCATTTTAACGAGAAAAATATGTCGTTTTAACGTAATTTTTCACGTAATAACGAGATGTCATTAAAACGACATAATTTTCTCATAATAACAAGATGTTATGTCGTTTTAACGGCATAACATCTCGTTATTACGACAATTTAGAGGAAAAAATAATATGTATATGTCACCGTACTAATCTGTAGTTAGTTGATGTTAACAAATGAAAAGTGTTGCCGGCATTTATACTGTTACAAAAGATTTCTTCATCAAAGAATACTGAAAAAAGAAAATTGTATCACAGTTTCCACAAAAAATATTAAGCAACTTTTTTCAACATTGATAATAATAAGAAATATTTGTCGAGCAGCAGTAGTGTTAGTGAGGCCAGCAGGGGGCGCTCACCCTGTGGTCTGTGTGGGTCCTAACACCCCAGTATAGTGATGGTGACGTTAAACCGAGGTACTGACTCTCTGTGGTCATTAAAAATCCAATCAAATTTGCCCATTGGCCTCTGTCCATCATGGCCTCCTAATCATCCCCATATATATATATATATATACGATTGGCTTCATCACTCTGTCTCCTCTCCACCAATCAGCTGGTGTGTGGTGGGCGCTCTGGCGCAATATGGCTGCCATCGCATTATCCAGGTGGATACTGCACATTGGTGGTGGTAAAGCGCTTTGAGTGCCTAGAAAAGCGCTATATAAATGTAACAAATTATTATTATTATTAGCAAATCAGCATTTTAGAATGATTTCTGAAGGATCATGTGACACTGCAGACTGGAGTAAAGATGTAGAAAATGTAGCTAATTGACATGAATAATTACATTTTGAAATATGTTCAGTACAGAAATAGTTATTTTAAATTGTATTAGTCACAATATTACAGTTTTTCTCTTTTTATTTTACCCGTTTGACACCAAACGTTTAAACAGTAGTGCAAATGGCTTTTAATAATTGAATGAGATAGAGCATACAGTTGGGTCTGAGAGCACATTGAAATGTTTTTAAAACATTTTCGATGAAAAAAATTATGACGTGATTTTTTTTCTTTCATTTTCCCTTAAGGTCATTAATCAAATAAGTACATTTGTGACATTTACCATGTGAACTCCTTTGTACAAATACTTTCTTTGCTTCTATTGAAGAACAAATTGATGACAGGCTATAATTTGTCTAGATTTATTATTATTATTACATTAGAAAACAGAAGCCTTTTCATTAGTGATCTATTAGTGACTTTTGGACCCCGCTGTATATGGTATAAGGGAGCAAAAAGTGAACTACATCTCTTATGTACTGGTTTTTACTCCAAAAAGTGTGTAAATGAGCATTCACAAAGTGTCACACCCTGCTTTGAATAAGGCATTACAGTCTTGTTCCTCAGAGATAGATGTGGCCATTACTTGCAGGAAAGCATCATTCTTGGTAAACGGGCCACATCCTGGAGAAAAAAAGCATAATGTTTTACGGCAGTGTTATGTTATCTACTCCGAGTCTCCTGTACTTTGAAAAATATTGCGCTTCAATAATCATCCATCAAATGTCCATGAGCTATACACACTTTCTCGATACACTATAACCTTTAAAAGTTTAAAAATGGCCCAAAAAGTTGGAGGAGAAGCAGGAAGGCATAAAAAGATGTTTTACAGCCTTGCTGAAATGTACCTCATGTTCTCTCTCGTCTCAGGTGTGGGACATCTTGGCCTAGTAACATTGTCACAGTCTCAAGTGGGCAGCTCCTCATGCTGTTCTGCCGCTTTGAAAAATGGGACCTTGAGAACGAGCCATTAGTTTTGTAAGCCATTGATGATCCCAGAGTGATGTTATAAAGACCATACTTAAAGAGATCTCACTCACAGTCTCGGAGGATTTTTGTGTAGTTTTGAAAAAGCACTGTCAAATTATTTGTCTGGAATTTATGTGTATATACTCAAGCCGCTGTTGTTTCCAACAACAGCTGACAAATAATAGCCTCAGGATTCATTCACAGCTTGAGGGAAAGTCAAAGAATTGTTTCACCTTTTTAGTATGCAGAGCTTTCGAAATGCACAATCAGGGATCACGTGTTGTGTAAAAATAGCTGCTAAAATGTATAACAATAGTCTTGGTTGAAAAAGAAGCTGTTTTCTAAAGAGCATCCAGTTATTATTGCAAAGTATGAGGAATGAGGAACGGCATGGGCCCTCATTGACCCCTGATGTCCATCAAAAATAGAGGTGGTAGTTTGCTTGAGGGAGTTTGCATTCAGTCTCATTACAGACTCATTAGCATTCTGAATGCATTTGCATTCAAACCTAATGAGATGCCGTACAGCTTGTTTTTGGTGGGGTGCAATGTTTATACTCATTTATCTGTCCAATCTTAAATTTCCATCTTGGAAGTGCAAAGTGTTTCTAATTATTTGACCGCATCTATTAAGCTGAACGAAATGAGTCGAACAAAAATGGCCAACCTGGACCTAATCATCAATGGAATTTACAAAGGAGTAAACGGACATGGCAGTTATTTCTCAAAATAAAGTGACATCTTCACTCATACTTGTCTTTTGGGAGAAAAGTTATTAAGATCAAGGGCGATATAGGATTTGATTTGATTGAAATGAAGAGGCCTAATCTCACTAATGTAATCTATCCAGCCTCAGACCCGCTTTCACCGTGTGTCACAGGCACAGAATGACTTCATTTCCATTTAAGTGCCCAGCGTGGACTTGAAAATGATTGCCGTATCACGACTGCGTGTTATGCCTCGCAGTGAGTGACATTCTCCAATCCATATTTCGTCAACACACCTCTCTTACTCATTCGATTGTGATTTACATTTGATTTCAGTCTCTGCTGGAAAACTTTTATTGCCGTGCCCTTAAATCCAGCCCTGTGACTACTATATTTAAGAATAGATTTCAGTTGAAACTTTGTCCAAAAATGTGCTTTGACTATAGAGTACCAACTACTGAGTAATAGTGTCATTTACATTTATACATTTGGCAGACACTTTTCCAAAGGCACTTACATTGCATTGAACATATTTTTTTTTTCATTGAATGTTAAGTTTTTACCAGTTACAGTTTGAGCTACAGGAATGTTAACCAGCTATTGATGGGTACATTAAACACCATTCATCTAATCATTTTCTGTCAGGACCACAGCAGGGAGATCCGCGATAAACAGGGTAAATGGAACAGAACCAACTTAAATGTACTGCAGATATAATAAATGTTCAATAATTTAGTGTACACTATAATTCAAGACAAATTAGTCTCTTTCGAAGAGGAATATCAGAGGCATGTCCTGACTAATGAGAGGAGGAGCTGGGGATGGAGGAGGGTAATTAGCTCCTGAGCAACACGTTAAAGCTGCGATAGGTGCTGTGATAGGCATTGTATTCCTTAGGGGTTTAACGGATCAGTGTTGATCCGTGACCCATATGGTTCAACATGTATGTGATTCGCGGATCAATTGCAAGTTTAACCGCAATAGAGTGAAAGGTACAAATGCACATGTTTTGTCTTGCTAGTTACATATTCAATAGATTTTAAACCATTCAAGTGCAAAAGAGAATTTAATTCCGTACTTGCGCGCTGTTATCTGTGTGCGCAGCCGCGCATGCACAGAGATAGGCGCGTTTCAGATCGCGCACAAACTCCGAATTGATTCATCTTTCGCGCCCCCATGCACTTGAATGGACACATACACACAAATGATGTCAGTCAAAATACCAGTCTCGGCAAGTATTCTCGTAAACACATTCGGTTATATCTTAAGTGAACAAGTTGAGAAAGAAATCAGATGTGTATCATAGTATTGGATCTGTGCATCCATTGGGTCTTGAAGTGATAGCAACATATAAATACCTGCTGTTGTCTGTCATGTTAATCAAACAACAAAACACAGCTTTAAAGGTACTGTGTACATTTTAGCAGCATCTAGCGGTGAGGTTGTGAATTGCAAGCGCCCAACGCTCATGCCTCCCTTTCGAAGCACATGGAGAAGCTACGGTGGCCGACACGGGACAAAGATGTCATTGTCTGAGACAGCAGAGAGTAGCTAGCACTCTGTAGAGAAGTTTGTCTGTTTAGGGCTACTGTAGAAAAAAATTATGGTGCAAAATGGTGACTTAACTGTAAGGGGGCCCGCGGTACACGGTAAATGGCTCATTCTAAGGGAACAAAAACATAAGGGTTCATTCTGTAAGGTCTTTATACACCACTGAAAACATAGTTATGTATATTAAATTGCATTTCTGTCAATAGATTCTCATAAATATTACACACTGCAACCTTAACAAAGATTAATTTATATTAAATTTATACAGTGAACATATTGTTATTTTACATCTAATTAGCCTACTACTTTTCTGTACCCGAAATGAATACTACAGTTACACCTTATTTGTAACTTTATGTTGTATTTATCTTCGCTTGTAATTGGTGTAGTATTTGTTCTTTTTACTGTCTGTTCATTTGCCTTTAATAATGTTTTAGCGTTATTAGTTAGGCTAGTAGTTTTGCTGTGGGATTGGATTGGAGTACTTAAAGTGAGCTTTAAGTAATAAATGTAAAGCAAAGTCCCCCTCCCCCAATTTTGTTTTCTTGCTGATCTGAAAAATTATCAGATCCGTGACTTAAAAAATCATTCTAATATGCTGATTTGCTGCACAAGAAACATGTCTTATTATAATCAGTGTTGAAAATAGTTGGGCTGCTTAATATTTTTGTGGAAACTGTAATGCATTTTTCCAGGATACTCTTGATGGAAAGTTCAAAACACTTTAGAATACTGATCCATCATTAATGAATAACTATACAGGAACAAATGAGTAACGCAATGTTAACACACTATTAACTAACAAGAAACTCTGATTAACGAATTAGTAAGTAATAGCGCTCCGTTGAATGTGGTATTTCACTATTAGTTAATCAAGAACTACAATTTTTTTCATAACTCCCAGGGGACTACTCAGAACTAATACATACAGGTCCATAATTAACATGAATAATGCATAATGTATAATTAATTCTAAAGTGAAGGTCATAGTAACCCACTAGTAATGACTCAAGTGTAACATCCTTCCCTTCCCATCCCTGGATAAGTATTCTAAAGTGAAAACATGTTAACTCTGTAGTAATTACTGAAATCATTGCAAGCTTTTGAGTTTTTTTCTAAGGTTTTGGATAGTAACACTTAAAGGGTTAGTTCACCCAAAAATGAAAATTACCCCATGATTTACTCACCCTCAAGCCATCCTAGGTGTATGACATTCTTCTTTCAGACTAACACAATCAGAGTTGTCCTGACTCTTCCAAGCTTTATAATGGCAGTGACTTTTGGGTCATTTTTGAAGTCCATAAAAGTGCATCTGTCCATCACAAAACTGCCCCACACGGCTCGGGGGGGTTAATAAAGGCCTTCTGAAGCGAAGTGATGCATTTATAAAGTTTTAAATATGGATATTTTTCTTACACAAAGTAAATTATCTTTTAAATTAGCTTCCGGCGAATCACCTTCCGTATTCAACTTACGGAAAAAGTGTAGCGCCTCTCGCAGTTCAAAATGCTTACGCTACGTCTGACGGGCGTAACTGGTATGCAATGTCGTCAGACGTAGGGTAAACATTTTGAACTGCGAGAGGCGCTACACTTTTTCTGTAAGTTGAATACGGAAGGCACTTTTTTAAAAAAATATTTTTTTATGACATTTGTCATATATTTTTGGGTGAACTAACCCTTTAAGTAATTACTAGTGGGTTGATCTTCACTTTAGAATACTGATCCAAATAACTAGTAATTCCTATAGAAGTATGTAGCAACACACTGACTTCAGTAATTACTACAGAGTTATTATGTTTTTCATTTTAGAATACTGATCCAAATAGTTAGTAGTTCCTTCCGAAGGATTGAGTCATTACTAGAAGTGGGTTACCATGACCTTCATTTTATGATTTTATACATTATAATGAATTATACATTATACTCTCATTAATTATGAACCTTTTATATAGTAGTTCTTAGTAGTCCTCTGGGAGTTATGAAAAAAAAACAAAGTTGTTCTTGATTAACAACCCGATCTCACGGCAATTCGTACATATTTGATGAGGTGGCTAGTTCGTACGAATTTGTATGACCTCACTTGTACGAATGTGTAAGATTTTTGCAAAATCGTACGTATTTGACAAGTTGCCAAATTCATATGAATTCGTAAGAATGACCTACCTCAAACCCCGCCCCTAAACCTACCCATCACTGGGCTTTAGACAAAATGTACAAATTCATACGAGTGAGGTTGTACAAATTCGTACGTAAAATATGTACGAATTGGCCGTGACATAGCGTTGGAACTACCACATTCGACTAAGCACTATTACGAACTCATTTAATAATAATAGTAGAGTGTTAATACTTCATTACTCACTTGTTCCTGTGTAGTTATTTGTTAATGATGGATCAGTATTCTAAAGTGTTACCCGTTCAAAAGAACAGCATTTATTTGAAATAGAAAGCTGCTAAAACTTTATAAATGTCTTTACTGTCACTTTTGATAATCAATTTGATGCATACTGAATAAAAGAAAAACAATACATTTTAATAATGTGGCTATTTACCATTATATTTGCAACAGTATAGCTGTAATGTTTGAATTTGCTAAGTTGCCATCTAATAAGCAGGATAATGATACTCTCAATCGGTCATTCCTGATCACCCTGATGGGGTTTATTTTGTGATAATGACTGGCTGTTCATTATCCCTTAAGTATATCGGATTATACTGTATGTTGGCTAATTGCTTGGTGTGAACAGAATCAGCCTATGAGCCCCATAATGTTTGCATCTGATTTCAGAAAACTGGCATAATGAGCGGATAATACTTTGGCAGGTGAATCTACAGATACATTCTAAAGATTCAAGCCGGATGTATTTGTAACATTACACGTTTCTTCACAATCGTCATCTGTTTGGGAGAGTGCTAACCATTCAATTCCATACATCTGCAATTTGTGGTATCTCTAAAGCAGCTGCTAAGAGCTTTAAAAACACGCCTGAGCTGCTGGAAAACCCCTGGAAAAAAAGAATCTGCTTTCTTGAAGATTCTCTTTCACAAAATGGCCATGAACAGTTATTTTTCATCTTTAATTCACAAACATAGTTGGGCTTCAAGCAACAAAAGATTCCTCACCAAAGCCCTTTGGTGAAACCTTTCGTACAGTTCGGTCGGTGAGAATGTAAACGCATGTTTTAAGCAAAACGATTAGCAACTGAACAGGGATATGCAACTCCATCAGGGCAATAATAAAAAGACCCATCCAAATTCTACAGGTTGTCGCAGCAATGCAAAAAGTCACATTGATGGACAAGGTCTTTATCATTGTCATGAAAATACCCCAGTACAAAATTTCAACAGTTGTCTCTCATGTTACTGTACTGTATATTTGATCATTTCTGATAAACTGGATCATATTTTTTGTGTGTGTGTGTGTGTGACATACATCAGGGGTCTTTTACATGACTTCACAGAGTTACAGGAAGAAGAGAGAGGGTCAGGAAAAGGTAAAGTGTGAGAAGTTTGACAACCAGCCGTGGTAGTGTGTGCGTAAATTTAAATGACAGTCTACGAGTTCATATTGATTCATCTTCACATCAATGATGTCTCCAAACAAATCGTATTGCAGTGTTTCTGTGCTCTGAGGTTTGAGATGAAGTCTTAAACTGACGGTTGGCTTCAGAGCAATGTAACAGTGTATTGATTTGATTCCATCCTTACATTTTCAACAAAGACAAAGACAGTCATTAGTGTCAGCATTTTATGTTATTGTTGTTTTTTTCTCTCTCGCAGGTTCTCTAGTTTTTTTTTTTTTTTTTCAGTTTATCCATCATCTCTGGCAAACTTTAATTGATATAATACTGGGTAGAAAACCTTGTGGTTTCCTAAAAATAAGTTTTGTTTTTCTTCCGCATCAAGGGAGCATTTCTTTTCAGCCGTCGTGTGTCCTCTAACAGAAACTCCGGATTAGAGCCCCTGTTGAGACTGTCTTTGGGGCGAAAGCGTTCCCCTCAGAGTGATGTAAGGCCCCGGGTGGCCAGCAGGGAGGGGATGAGAGATAGAAGAGCCAGCGGGAGAGTCTGGGCCGTGGGTGGGGGGCGGAGGGATGGCTGACTGGATTGCAGCTCCTCGCAAGAGTCACCCTGGCATTGGGCCTTCTCGCACAGTATGCCGCTGAAACCTGCCGGACACTGGCAGCGATGGTGGTGGTGACACACGCCGCCGTTCTGACAGCGCAGGAGAACGTTGTCACACACTCGAGCTGTGGGGAGCAGAGAAAAAGAGAGGTGAACACACACATTGCTTTCCTCCCCCCACCAGGAAACACTTTCCAGGAAAAAAAGTGCATCCATCAAGATGATCATCAGGTTGCTGTGTGTGTGATTGTTTATGAAGGGCGCTGGCGAGAGGCTCAGCGGTTACTTTTAAGGACACCACGGGGGATGGAAGTCCCACTGTAATATTGCAGAAGTGATATGATTAATCATAGAGTGGGAGGTGGGATTTGGGGCAGGAAATATATCGTTGTGTGACACATTTTACAGCGTGTGACCAAAATTGCAAACACCACTGCTGACTTTTGGACTTTTAAGCTACCGGGGAAGGTCCAAATGCTGCACTGCTGGTAACTCCAGTTGATTAGTCCTTTTGGCATATGAGCTTTGCAGTAAACGCAATCAACACCTATTGTTTATGAGCCATAAATGGAATCCATGACGTGATCATTTCGAAATAAAAAATAAACATACCATATATACGATTTGAGTTTTTTTCCCCCTCCAAAATGCAATCTCAAACAGGGAATTGGTGTGCAATTAAATACACGCCATAAATGCCAATCCAGCCCGAATTGCTCTAATCTTCCTTTCCTTGACCTGTAAACAACCTCTTTAGTGGAAAAAATATGATTGCTATTCCATTGTACTTGCTTCCATTATCAAGGTAAATATTTGCTTTGGGAGGAGAGACAGGGCTATTTGCTCAGAAACTGAGAGTAATCACATGCTGCTTTCATTCAGATGAATTTCATCTGGGGTCTCTAAGAAGCAGGGACAGAATTGAAGAAGAAAAAAAAAAACTCATCTATGAGCAGTAACCCTGCTGAAAAAGCAGCCCAGGCTTAGTTACGCTGTAAAATCTAATTAGTTAGACTTACTTGCAAATCGATTGCCTTAAAAACAAAGTAAAGTGAAATAGGAATAGTATGACAAATGCTTAGTATAGTTCACTTACATGAGAGTTCTAGAAACTAAAAAAGAGTTGACTTAGGGTGCGGTGCGTTCACACTTGTCATGTTTGGTTCGATTAAAACGAACCCTGGTGCGATTGCTCGGTTAGTGCGGTTCATTTGAACATATGTGAATGCTGCCATCCGAACCCTGGATGGGTCTCGGTCCGCTTCCAAACGAACTCTGGTGCGGTTCGATTGATATATGAACGCAACACGGACCAAAGACATGTAAACAAACCAAAAACAGGGCGTGATGTCACAAGATGCGACGCTACAAGTCAGCTGATTTGACGACGCGGAAAGATCGGTGTATCCAAAATGAGTAGAGGGCAAACGTGGAGCAACGAGGAGGTAAAGTGCCTCATCAATATATGCAGATCTTCGTTTCTGCATACAACGGAGGAAATCCTGGCGCTGTTTTGAATGTTTTGAACATTTTATGAGCTCTTCGTGAATTCTAAGCTGGTAAAAATAAAACCATATGTACACGCATAAAATGATTGCGTTTAATTCAGCACACAGCATTGTTTTAAATGTTCGGTAAGCAAGCTCCGTCGCGAAATATACGTCATAAAAGCCGACCAATCAGGTTGTGACCGTATCCCTATGCCTTTGGTTCAATAACTTTAGGTTCGCTGTCAAAAATGCCAGTGTGAACACTATAAGCGGACCAGGACTATATGTTTTGTTTTAGTTTTTTTGGTCCGAACCAAACGAACCGAACTACAAGTGTGAACAGACCCTTAGTATAGCTACCATTGTTGTTACCACTGTTATTTTGCATGCTGAATGTTGAAGTCTGTGTGTGACTCAAGCATGGTCAATTGCAAGATATTGTCACAAATATAGAGGGATTATATCAACCCAATTAAAAGCTTCACAAGGTGTTTATGACATAAGTAGCAATACAATTTTAAAAGATCATCATTCGTCATGAAATATAGACAAGTTAATGATTTAGTTAGAAGTTTGGTCATCTTTTAAAAGTAATCTGTTTATTACTTCTCTTCCTTTGAAATTAAATAGTGATTTCTTGTTGCATCACTGCATCAATAGGAAGATAATTCCAATAATTTAAATTAAGTTCCAAATACCCAACCAAAAGGGAACACACAAAAACATTTTAGGAATATCAACATCAATTTATGAAGTCAGCTTATGTGATGTTCTCTGAAAATGTTCAGTTGTATGGACAATTCAACATTCAAGATGACTTTGGGAAATAAGTGAACGCAACTAGAGAAGGATAACTGCAGAAGAGGGGGAAATTAGTGAAAAAGTCTACTAAGAATTGCCCCGCTTCAAGAACTCTTTTTTTTGTGCTTGTCAAAATGGTACTCATGGTACTCAGGTTTTCTGAGTAAACAAGGCATAGTATGTGAATAGTACAGATTTTTACAATTAAGTTACGTCATTAAAGGTGCAGTGTGTGAATTTTAGCGGCATCTAGTGGTGAGGTTGTACGTTACAATCACACACCGCTCACCCCTCCCTTTCGTAGCACATAGAGAAGCTATGGGGACCAACACAGGACAAAAATGTTGTCTTCGGAGAGAGCAGAGTGTGACTGGCGCTCCGTAGAGTTTGTCTGTGTAGGGCTACTGTAGAAACATGACGGCACAAAATGGCGATACTGATAAGGGTATTGAAGAGGCTCTTCTGATCCTGGGAAATACCTCATGAGGTGGATCATAATGATGCGGAAAGCATCATGCGGAACAGCTCCTTCTACTAGCTGTAATTTTTAGCCTCTGGCCAAAAAAATCCTCAGATGACGCAAAATGACGATATTTGCGTCATCTGAGGATTTTTTTCCAAAAATAAAATGCATAATTTTCTCGTCTCAGGGGGATATGAGGGGGGAAAGTACAATAAATTCAAATATACTAAGGGGTTTCTACTGATACAAAGCTTAATGCTAAATCACTGAAGTTACCCTTTAAGAAAGGTCTTTATACACCACTGAAAACAGTTATGTATAACATCTTGCATTTCTGTCAATAGATCCTCATAAATACTACACACTAAACCTTTAAGTAAAATAAACCAATAAATGTTAGTTAGAACAGCTGTTGGATTTTACAGTGTATTAGCTGGTTTAGAATGGTTTCCCAGCATGGCCAAGCTGGTGTTTAGCTGGTTTATTATTATAAATTTTTAAAACCAGTCTGACCAACAACATAACTCTGTACAACAGCATGACTCTCTGCTTAACTACCATAGGACAATGCATTGTTGGAGAAATAAATGACCTAGTCATGACTGTAGGCCGTAACTGTAGTAACTTTGTCATAGATCCGTCACTCAAACCATGTTGGTTCAAAAGTATAGAACTGTTGTTAAAGTTGGCATAAAACAGAAGTTGTGATAGGCTTTTCTTCATCTGAATGCTATTTTTGTTTCCTGCTGTTTTTCCTTATTTCCAGATTGATTCTATCACAGGTTTCCTCTTATTTCATATGTCAGGTACTAGAACACATTCACACATCAAATACACATCAAATGTTTTTGTCAGTATTGAATGTATGAGAGCCATTTCAGCAACATTATTGACGACGGCACTGTCACTTTTGGATGAGAACCTAAACTCCAGAGCTGATTTATAGATGAATTGAACACATCCCATAACTGATGAACTTTGCACAGTTATTGAACCAAACTGAATCAACAATGAACTGACTTCAGCAAAACAATGACAACAATGACAATTACTGTTGTCTTTTTAGAATTGAATCCTGTTTGCACCATTGAATCATTATTCTCCTGTTTATCACTACAAAGCTGGTTTGAAACAATCTATATTGTGTAAAGTGATATATAAATAAAGATGACTTGACTTGACTATACTTGCAATTCTACTATTATATAAACAAACCGAAATACATCACATAAAAAATAAATAAATAATAATTTATTAAGTGCTGAGGATGATTTTAACACTGAAATATCACGTTTATATCATATCTCTCCAGGAAAAGCCCATCTGGCATGGTTTAACTGGTGCTCAGAAAAGCTCAATGTCCGTTTTGACTGACAGCTCTGGAAAGATTTTGCTGGGATTTAAACTTTAAATCTCCAGGCTTGAAGTTTACTTTGTTCACTATGTATGGGATTATCCAAATGCTGACAGGCCTCCAGAGGACCCTACAGAGCTATTGTCTTTCCAGCAGCATCTGTACCCAAGATTAGTTTTGAGCACAGGGTGCGGTTCAAGTGTACCCAGAAGACAGACCCGCTGCTGCTGCTTCTTTGACTGCTTCTTTCTTCAAATATGTACACCCACGCTGAGGGAGCATTGAACACACACGCTTACGTCTGTCCCGGTCTTCAACTTCATTGCGAAAGACGTGCAAGGTCATCTGTCACATGTATAGCGTATAGTGGCATGGATTGCATTTACACTTGTGCTGGCTTTACCTTCTGACCTAAGAAAAAAAAAAGAAGTGTGAACCCTGGCCGAGGTCTGTCTCTCCCTGGGAGACATATGTGCTGTATCACACCTTCGCAGAGTACAGTGACTTTTTCACACGCCAACGGAACAGAACAGGCAGCTCCCGACTTGAGCAATAGTGACGCACGTATTCGGCAGATCTATCCGTTCCCTAACAGGTCAGAGAAGAGGTTTCAGTGTTCCTTATTGACATGAGTAATTTTTGAATTGTGAATGAAACTAAGGAACTTCTATGTTTAGTTTATTTTCTGCTTGCTCTCTTTATTATAATTAAATTCTCCAAGTTTAGGCTCTTCTCACAGTTCCAATATTGTCTATAGATCAGTGGTTCTCTATTGATTTTATCCAGATTTACTGGTCATTGCACAAAAGAAAACAAAAAAATATGCATTGCATTGTTTTGTACTTTTTTTTTTTTTGAGGATGAAGGCATGTCACGCAATCCCACATATCAGTTAGATATTAGAGGGTTTTTTCAGTCGATATTGGATATTTAATTGTTCATGCTCATTTCCCTTATTTTTACATTTAGATTAACTAAATGTTAGATTATGGCAAAGGTAAGGTTGTCCTTTAAAAAACACTAATTCTGTTAAATGAAATCTTTAGTAAATCTCAAAATGAATATCCCTTTTCCATACCGTACCTTATAATTGATTGTACTTTTAAGCAGCGTTGGAGAAAGTTATTTAAAAAAAATAATGTTACAATATTAGGTTACTCCCTAAAGTAACTAATTGCATTACTTTTTATGGAGAGTAATGTGTTACATTACTTTTGAGTAACTTTTTCTCACTTGTTCTGGGCTTGCTTGTTTTTTTATTTTTTATGAGAAACAGTTCTATGTTTGGCAAATGTAAAGGCACTTTCACACTATGGGCCCTATTTTAATGATCTCAGCGCATGGTCTGAAGCACTTGGCGCAGGTGCACTTAGGGCGTGTCCGAATCCACTTTTGCTAGTTTAATGACGGAAAAAACTGTCGGCACATCAGGCACATAGTCCAAAAGGGTTGTACCTATAGTCTCTTAATGAGTCATGGGTGTGTTTTGGGCGTAACGTGCAATAAACGAATCAGAGTCTCATCTCCCATTCCCTTTAAAAGCCAGTTGCGCTTGTACCATGGCGGATTCGCTATTTTCATGGTGGAATTTGCGATCGGAAAGACTGAAAGCTTCTCTAGAGAGGAATCCTTTTATTTGTAATATATAAAAATGTTTGTGTGCTGCTACACATCCCTGTGTGTGTAATAAGCAGAGTGTACGCGCATTGTGCACCCGCCTATAGGCGCATATTAATAACGCGCCCCTTAAATAACAAAGAAATAAATAAATGCGCCATTGACTTTAGACCTGGTTTTTGTTGGTTAATGGCACAGTCATTTTCAGTTGCCTCAAAATAGCAACGCGCAAACAATGCGCCTGAACAAACCTCTTTTCAGACCAGCACGCCCATGGGCAAACAGATGTGCGCGAGTGCATTTGCTATTTAAACAACGTGGGAGCTGGATGTGAAAATGATAACTGCATTAAGCTGAAACTAGCAAAAACACTTGCGTCGTGCCTGGCATCACATTGCGCCAGGTGTATGATAGGGCCCCAAAAGTGCAAATGCAAAAGAAAATGTAAGTTCATGCCTGTACAATAGAGCGCAGCTCATAGAAAACTTTCAGCTGTGCTGCCATACTCAAGGACGCAGGTGAAGAAAGTTCAATTCTCGTACTTCAGCAATAAAAACAAACTGAAACACAAATGTGATGGTTATCTAAAGTCATTGCTCATTGAACTGGTGAATTTCAGCAGCAAAGACATTGGCTAATAAAGTGAGATTAAATACATAAAGTATATTTGTGTTCTTTAACATATTTAATTACTACTTAATCGCTTAATTTGCTTAATCGTTTTTGTAGTTACGTGAAAAAAGTAATCTGATTACGTAACTCTTATTCCCCCCAAAATGCTTTTTAGTGATTTATTTTTCATTTATTTAGACAAAATAGTATAGAATTTAATTTTCAGTCATTTTTTGCTTATTAAGCTGGATTCTTAATATTGGTGTGACCATACCTCTGATGTTACCCCTGCAGAACAGAACAGACCTGCAAAAAATGTTTGGGCCGTTGCCTACCATTTGAAAAATTTCACTAACAGACTCAAAATAGAATATTGTGCCTGTTGCTTTTCATCTACACATGCTATTTTAAGTTCCAAAAAATCCTAAACTGTCTTTTGTTCCATTAATTTATTAGCATTAACTACTCTCTAACTCATAAACAAATCTCAAATGTATCTCGGTGCACAGGTCCGTCCTTTGACATATTTTCTTTCCTGTGCATCTCTTACAATCTTTCTTATGGTTTGATTGACAGTTTCTCCACTGTATTAATCTGCTCAAGAGATTATCGAGATGGTGGTAGGTTTAAGCAGATTTTCAGAAGTCTCTTTACTCCTTACTTCATTCTTTCAGAGACGAATTACATTGAGAGTTTATGTCACCAATCTGTTAAGTTTTGTTCATGGACTTTTAGCTTGTTTTCTCATGTTCCTTTGTCTTAGTTTTCCCGCCACTTGTCTGTTTCCTTTGTTACCCTAGTTATTTAGTTTAGTTCAGCTGTGTCCAGTTAATTATCTTGTTTCTGTTTGATATTTAAGTTCTTCCCTTTTCTTCGTCTTTGTCCAGTCACTGTTATGTTAAGTTGTGTTGTTGCCTGGCTGTCTGCCTGTCTTGAGATTATTTGTAATTAAGCTATGTTTTGAACTTGATTCATCTGTATTCGTCTGCCTGCACACTAGGGGTGTAACGATTCATCTACTACATCGATGTATCGATTTATTTTCCTATGATCTAACTACATCGATCTGTGCTCGGCAAGATGGCCTTCCGGACGACATATATCGATCTAACATCGTTTTAAAAGGTAATCAATCGATTGTATCGATCATGGAAAATAACGCATTGGATTTAAGCACGTCAGACTTTATATGGATATTTTTTCTTAGCACTTTTAATGATAAAGCCGTTAAACGTTACTCGATTAAGTCTGCCTATCTGTGACATCATCGCAACGCACGCACCAGCAGCAGCGCTAAGAAAACAAAACATAGCATGGCGGTTGACAGAGAAGCCAACGTGCGAGAAATTATCAAGCCACCAGGAGAAAGAGCTAAGTTAGTAACGTTTTACCTGTACTTTCAACCCTTGATAAATGTTACCTGTGAATTCCTGACACCAGTGTGCCAGCAGAGCGAGTTTTTAGTACAGCTGGCGACATAGTGAACGCACAGAGAAGTGTTCTGCGGTCAGATCATGTTGATATTTTTGAAAAAGAAATCTGTAGAGTCATTGAAGAGTAGTTGGTTACATTTTATCTTTGTTAAATATTGTTTGTTTATTAAACTGAGAGTAGTAGCAGGTTCAGCCAGTTTATTCAACCTGAAGAAATGTTGGTTGCACTTTATTTTTGATATTAATATTGTATTTGGATTATTTTAATGTTGTAAAACAACAGCAAAAATAGCAGGTAAACCTCACTATTAATTAAACCTGAAGAGTAGTTAGTTGCACTTTATTTTTTATACTAATATTGTAATATTTTTATGTTGGAAAACAAAAGCAGAAGTAGCAGGTTAACCTACTGTTGAAATGTTGGTTGCACTTACTGTGCTTTTATTGAAAATGTATTGAAAATTGAAAATGAGAGCAGAAAAGGTTAACTTCCTTTTAATTCAACCTAAACTGTTGGTTGCACTTTATTCAAATAAAATTTGAATGCATTTGCCATTAATTGTTGTTTACTTGTTTGTTTATATCCATAATTAATTGATACCTGATTCCCTTACAAGAAACAACAGGAATCTAGGAAACTTCACCTGCATTGAGCAGTATCCAGATATTTATTTCAGTCACACAATTTTTGGCAAAAAAGTTACTGAATCGATTTCAAGTCACTGAATCGTTTCGCATCGTATCGTTCTAAATGAACCAATATCGTCCTTGAATCGTATCGACAACCTCAAATCGTGATACGAATCGAATCGTTGTTAAAACGAATCGTTACACCCCTACTGCACACACCCGTGACATTATCAGAAGACCCTGATATCCAGGAGGTTATCATTAAACACTGCTGTCCGCTGGCTGCTTACTAACAGAAGGGTTGGATCTAGAAGATGTGAGTGTAGAACCAGACAGATTCCCACAATCCTCAGTTTTGTTCTGCTTCTGGTCCTGACAGAAAAGAGCCCTCTCTCTGTCACTCACAATCAGCAGGGGTGCTGAAAAGACAATTTTTCAATCCTCTTTTCTTAAACACTTCATAAACATCAAAAGAATTGTGTGGCTTTTAGTTCATCCTTAAGCTTTGAGACCATTCTAAATGGTAGTGACAAAATATATTTTAGCAGCCTCTAACATTAGCAACCATCAAATCATGCTTCATGGCCATGACTTTATTTTTTATATTAATTGGTCTGTTTATAAGCATCTCATTGTTATTAACAACCTAACAACAAACTAACCACAGACAGCCAGTCACGCAAAATTGTTTCTTGTCTGTTGAGATTTGAGGCTATACGGAAATCGCAGAGGAGTTAGTTTTGTTAGGATGAGGTTTAGGGTATTCAAGCTGGACAAAAATGGTTTTACAGCCATTAAACAAATGATTAATTTCTGAAAGTCTTACCTTGATTTCGGTTTGCAGCTCCAAGTGAAGAAGCATTTGGCCGAACTTGATGACATGGAAAAAGAAATATTAATATATTTAAAATTATTCAGTATTTAATAATCTACTGCTGACAACTGGCTTTCGGTTACTTCTGTACATTTTATCAACAGACCTTCAATTAGGATGTTTGAATATTTTTCTAATTCTGTTATACATTTTAAAGTATCCTGATATATCCATATAAAAATATGAAATACAAATGATGTTCATTATATTATTACGAGTGAATAACTCACCAGAGGTGCCAAGATTGTTTAGGATACCTGGGGGAAAAGAAATAACTCAGGTTGGCATTACTTCAATTACATTTACAGAAGCTTTCACAGAGTTTAAGAGTCAGATAAATACATGTTTAAACTGTGATGCAGCACGGATTCATTCTTTAAGTGAGGACATCAGATATGGGCAAACAAACAAACAAACAAACAATCACTCCAGCTCAATTGAGTCTGGCCACTCTGATTGTAATGAGCAGTTCTGTGCTCCACAACATCATCAATGACAAAACTGGGTTGAAAACTGTTGTTTGTTTCAAAAAGCACATTTGCATTGGCATGCAGGGCTTAACATTAAGGATAGAACAGTTTGACCTGTATGTTTATCTTATTATATGTTCTTTTTTTTTTTATTATTATTATTCAATATATATATATTTTTTTACAACAAAGTTATTTTTTAAATATACTTTTTATACAATTTTAAAATAAATAATATTTGCAACAACTGCTGGAATAAAACTTCAAATTTTATATTTATTAAGTTATTTTTTATATAATATTTGCAACACCAGCTGGTAATTGTACAGTAATTTTAAGTATACAGGAATAAAACGTAAAATTTTATATTTGTTATGTCAATTATTTTGTAAAATCATTTTTTACAATCTTTTTTATTTATTTTTTTGTATACAGCTGTTCAAATGTATAAATAATATTTGCAATAACAGATAGAAACAGTAATTATATTATGTACAGTAATTATAATCTACATGACTGAAACCGAAAGACTAATACATTGGAAAATGATGGCATTACATTTAGAATACTAGTAAAGTCACCAAATTATGAAATGACACAAATAAAAGTATATGGGATTCATAAACATTCTTATATTTTAGCTTCAAGTTTTTAAAACCGTATTGAAGGAATTCCCAGCTATGTTGTATACTCGCTAACTGCTTTTCCGTCACCATCTGCTCCAAAATATTTATTTAAAATAAATACAAATATTAGTTAATGCAATTTGCGTTTGCCTTCAAAACTAATTGTGTAGATCAGTCTTTTAACTGCTTGTGTACATGCAGCCTGCCAGAATGTTTTATGTTATTTATCATTCATTAATTAGTGGCGCTGTTTGTTAGCACACATTTTAATAAATGATTTGACTTTTCTATCCATCAGATTCTTTTTTTATATTATTATTTTCAACCATCAACTATTATGACAGGCCTGACATTTCAAACCGTTGCACCTACGTGCTGCACTCCAGTCAGTCTATAGGACACTGTTCAAAGAATAACAGCACTGAATATCTCAGCATGCTACGGCTGCAAAACCACAGACCACCGAGGTGGTTTATACTTTATGTATTCTCCTGTGTTATAGTTTCCAGTGTTTAGCAACAGTCACTAACAGCTATTTCATCACCGCATTATGTTAATCCCTCAAAAGATTTCAGACTCATTGGTTGAATTCTTGCGTTCAGCTCTCCCGGCACATCATAGGCCTCATTACAGCGTTAGCGACTCAAGGCTAATTGGGAATTCTGCTCACCTGAGCTATGAATGACAAGTCTGGAAAACAGGAAGAAGTGGACAGCTGGTAGATGAGCTCAGTGTGCATTGATTAAACCAACGCACATCTTATTTATCACAAAAGTACCAAACACACATAATTCTTCGCTTCTTGAGCACCTGTTCTTCCCACATGGGACACAACAAGAGCACAGAATTGAAAATCCGCCTCTGCACGCATAAGATCAAGATCTTAAGGTTCTGCCTGGTTAAGGCTGGCACACATGCATTATTTCAAGCATTTTTTTTGTGCTGTTTTATGGAGAATGCTGCTGTATGCAATGCTAATGTGACATTTGTGCATAAAGGAATATGATCAATTCCACAAAACTATAGTACACAGTGCATAAATTAATGAGCATGAATTGAAATCGGCTCCCTTTCAGTTCATGAGCTGGAATTTCAACTGAATTGGTCACATTCCACAGGATGTTGAATTGGGGTAATTTACAGAATTGCAAATAAAGAAACTTTATGCAGTCACACAAAAGAACAACTGCATTAAACAAAAAGAACAACACAATGGGCAAGTACAGAGAACTTCTTAGGTTTCATGTGGTTTGACATTATCATTCTATTCATTTCTCTCATTGCTTGTGATGATGTGGCATCGACAACTGCTTATTATAATCAGAAAGTTAAAGAGACTGTCCACAGTCAAAGCTGGTTTGATTACGTTTGTTGCTGCATATTTGCTGTCCAAAAGCTGGAAGATAAATTAAAATTAAAGCATACATTATATGTATTTGTATAGTACTATATCTCCAAACAATGCCACATATTAAGGTCTGGGTAGAGGGTAAGCAAACAATCAGTTCTCATAATCAGTGTGTTAGATGCAGGAGAAATGGGCAGGAATAAATATCTGAGTGACTTTGACAAAGGCCAAATTGTTATGGAAAGGCGACTGGGTCAGAGTGTCTCTGAAACTGCAAGGCTTGTGGGTTTCTCTCGGTCTTCAGTGGTAAGAATTTACCAACAGGCTCATCGATGCACGAGTAGTCTCGCGTAGCCAGACCTTCAGACTCATGGTAGAAGGTCTGGACTCCATCGAAGCTTTCGTTGGTCAAGGACCGCCCCAGTGGACGTTTGACTGACAAACGTTTGCGTCATGTTTAGGGGCGTGATCAAGTCGATGTCCCTGCAATAACAGACCGGCGTGCATCTATAAATCATTTCATTCAAGATCGTTGTGCAAGTTAACTGCAACAATGGAGCCGCGAACTTCATATACTTTTGAAAATCCAGCGTTGTCGGATAGAATAAATGGTATGCGTATTTGGCGTGCTGTCCGAGGAGAGGGCTCCGAGCTCGGTATTTGGTGGTGGAGGGATGCTGAAAACCTGTCAAGGAACATTGATGAGTTGACTGGGTATTTATGTGATCCTCCACTTGTGCTGATTAGGTAGACATGTTGATTACTGATTCCTGACAGCTGGTTGGAATGACAATGATAGGATGAACATGCTCCTCCCGAACTTTGTTAATGAAACATCATTTAGTTGATCCTGGTTAGTGCTCATTGTCACAGTTGTAAAAACGACGACGCAACACACGTCTCGCGGACATCCTGAAGAATTCAACCAATCAGATGACGACTTCGAAACTCGTAAAGTGTTTCCAGATAAGAGTGCCATATGCATCAGACGTTCATCAGCCAACGGTCCATGGGCGTGAAATCTGAGGCTGAGGCAATTAAGGCTATCCTGTCTGGTCTGAGCCAACAAATCGACTGTGGCACAAGCCACACAAAAAAAAGTGCATCGCATTCTGCTTCAGGGGCTTTGTAGAGTCCATGCTTCGTTGGGTCGCCACTGTTTTGGCAGCACGGCAGGTGGTCATAATGTTTTGCCGCATCACTGTATATTATTATGTTTTAAATAACAAATGCATTTCTTTAAATATTAATCATTCTAGTCCACTTCTTTAAATTTAATTCAACTTTAGAAAGCGAACAGGAGTTCTAAAGGCATTCTCAGTTCTCATCTATGATGATTAGCAAATTATATTTTGAAGGTGCTAAAAAATAAATAGTCACCCATTAGTTAACCCAAACCCAAAGTTAACCCCCCCCCCCCCCCCACTCCAAAATGGACCCTTCCAGCCTTTTTTTATACATAGAGAGATCTGCTTTACTCTGTCTAGCAGTAAGGTGCTGGTGTAAAGGCACAGCAGGACACTTTCTCTTTCACACAAAATGTTCCTTCCTGACTCTCTAAGCCCATCCAACCAGACAAAGACATGGATTTCATTTTCTGCTGAATTATTACACGCGTGGTCACATGCAGCTATATATCTGCACGGAGCCTACCATGACCTACCATGAGTCTGAACATAGAGATAAATTGCTCTTGTGATTGCAGCAGAAGACTTGATGACAGATGAAAGCCATTACAGCTTAATTAAATTCTGCATTTTCAGCAAATTTATCTTTATGCGAGAGCCATATGTTTCATAACCTCACATGTAATATAAGCTGCGTAGAAGAGGTGGCGTGTCGCTGCGATCGTGATCATTTGCAGGGAAGGGGGACGATGCAACAGTCGAAGGCTATTGATTTCTCAAACCTGCAGGGGCAATAATGTTATTTTGATTTCATATGCAAGCCTGTTGCATTGTGGATTTCTTTCCAAAACAGGTGCTAATATTGCTTTTGATATAGGTGGTCCTTGGTTTCCTCTGTTGGGCACAGATGTGTCCTGGTATTGGGTTTTTAATAACTGGCTGTCAGTCTGAGCTTTGCCCCTGCATTATGAGGGCCTTTATAACAGGGGGAAAGGCTAGAACGATATTAAAGGCTTTCAAAAGCATGTATACTCATACACCACCACCTTCACACACACACATACACAAAAGCACTTCAGGTGCGCTGAATCTAATATTGCCATAAAAGATCATGCATGCATTGCTGCACAGTGTTGAGAATGTAAAGGAGATTATTCATAAACCGAAACGCCGCAGCTGCCTTCCACCTCTTGATGCAGCATACCATAAAATGTCCTTTGCTTGTGACTGCATAAGTATATGGCTTGTGCTTGATGGAAGTGACTTAGTTTTGAGTGGACCTGCACTGAGGGGGCCAGAGGGTTCTCCTCCCACCATCTGGACAGTGCTGAGCCTCTTGCTGTCCCTGAGCTACAGTTACTGACTTCATTAGATTTATTAGGGCAATGAGCCCCCTGCCTTGGGCCAAGAACTTGACAGATGTGCCACTACTCAATGCCGAGATGAATCTAAAGAAGAGGATGGCTTCTAGCTCTCCATTTTGGACAAAAAGTCCACAACATACATTTTTCTGGAGTCAATTTTCAACGTTATGTATATATTATATTATATTAAATATAATTACACTGCCTGGTAAAAAAAAAGTTGCTGTTTGGATTTAAATAGGCAATTGCTTAAGAGTCTATGATTGGATCATTATTGCAGTGATTATTTTGTTTCTATGTTATATGAGAATCATTTTCATAATTCATTTAATTTGAATCGGCACCCCTGAGTTGAATGCACCTCTTGATGGAAATAACATTACAACATTTATTTCCATCAAGAGGTACATACATTTTTGGTCAAGATCTTGTATTGACACCAGTCAGTTGTTATCCTGCCTGCACCACGGACTTCTGGGTCTTCAGCTGTGCTTCGTCCCTCCACCCCTTCGGCTCCGTCTGGCTTTGCATTCCCTCCGGCTCCGCCTTGGTCTTCAGCCCCACAGGCGCAGCCTAAGTCCTCTGACACCCTGGCTCCACCTCGAATCCATCATGCCGCTTGTTCTCACCGGCTCATCAACTCCGCCTGGATCTCCACCTCCTCAGCCCCGTCTCAGTCTGTCGCCCACCCCCCCTGGTTTCGTCTGCCAAGTCTCCAACATGGCTCATCCCTCCCTTAAGTCCGCTGTGGGCATTCATCCTGGCTGTGCTCTGGGTTCCGACCTGGTTCCTCCCACCATCAATACCGCCCTGTTCTCTCCCACCGTCATCTCCTCCTGAATCCAACCCTTTGTCAGCCCCTTGCCCTCCTCCAAAACTCCCTTCCTGCTCAGTCAGACTCCTTACAGTGTGAGGATGCACCTTCTGGGATGGGGAGCAGTCTGTCTTGGTTAATTTTTGTACTGTTTCCTGTGCTACTTTTCCTGAGTTCTGTTTGCTAATTAGTTTCTGTGGTTTTTGATGGGATTATGCTCACCTGTGGTTGACTTGGTTACCTTGTGTTTTATACCCTTGGTTTCCTCTGTTCATTGTTCCATGTCATCTAAGTTTTAGTTGGTTGTTGTTTATATCTTTCCTGTGTTCTCCTGCGTTCCTTGAATACTGTGATTTTTTAAAAGACTTATTCTAGTAATTCTGCATCGTGTGGTTTGTGCAACCAAGTGAACAGTTTCAGAGGCTGATGCAATAAAGCCTGAACATTTTCTTCAAAGATAAAAATCTTTACCTCCTCATTTCTGATAGGATTATTATTGTTAACTAAAACATAAAAAAAAACATTTTCATTACATGAAACAAAATAAAAAAGATCACTGAAATAAAATAAAATAAAAATATATATAAAAAACTTATCTTGTTTCTGCTACTTGCCAAAGAAACATTTCTCATTTTCGTTTAGTTTAACTTGATGTACTAAAACGCTGTAGTAATAAAAGGAATAAAATAAGTAATAAAACACTGATTTCAGAAAGCCCAACATATGCTACTGGTATACACATGCTGCCTACAGGCTTATTGTTGGTCTTTTTTTGTTGTTGCTCTGAAAGTAAAATGTCATTTGGAACAGGACTGAAAAGGTCACATTTCGGTGCTTGATGGAGCACTATGCTTTCCCATGAGTCATGTCGAGTGAGAGATGGCAGGATGTACTCACAGATATTGGCAGTACCCTTGGGGATGGGAAGGTAGGAGCCCATACTCCAGGCTCGGCCCTGGTAGTGTCTCTTGCAGCGTGCACAATCCGGCCCCGTGGTGTTGTGTTCGCACTCGCACCCCAGCTTCCCTTTGTCAAAAACACAGCTGTTGGCATGGAGATTGCACTTGCACCTAGCAGGATGGAGAACAAAACATCATAACAAACGGGAAATGTCAGCCCGGGCTACCGTTACGATGCTGGTGGTTGGTAGCAAAGAACGAGGCGCAACGTTTGACGTCTTAAACGAATCGCAATATTAATTTCTTTACGATGGGTTTGGAGCCTCTTAGTGGCATATCCATTACAAACTCCAACCTTTAACGTAGGCTTCCCATGATGCTGCGGAAGAGAGCTTCATTATGCCGTTAAAAACAGAGCTCATTTGACTATGCCCCTGCGGAGATGCTGAATAGAAGCGTGGGTCACATCTGTGACACAAAAGCAGAATGAAAGCCTCTCAGTGGTGGGGCTTTAACATTGAAAAAGGGAATGAATAAAAGAAGTGGAAAGTCTATCGACACTAACAGCACCTCTTCAAAGTTCCTCTGATGTCTGCTGGGAAAGAGATTTTGACAAAGAGCCACTGTTGTGACTTAGTGTGTTTAGACAGCATTAAACGTAAGAGGAAATCACGCTTTATGTCAAAGCAAGGATGCCTTCCATGAATTTTATTTTATATGAAGACGCATATGTGTAGTTATACATCCTAAATTCCTAGATAAAACAAAGAAGGCTTTAGAGACACTGCAGCGATTGTGGATGATTATCTTAGCTGCCACTCGAGATGAGTGGTCTCACTTTCCATATCTACTCTAAATATAATTTGCAGTCATTGATTTTGCCAGGAGACAAAAGGTTACAACCGTGTTGTGTACTTCTGACCTCCGCCTCCCTGTGTGATGGGCAGCGGTTAATGAGATCATTGAGCATTCTGGATATGCTACACCTCTCTGGAGGGTTTGTGTTCGGTATGATATCAAGGCAGTATTTGTTTTTCTGCAGCGCATTCAAGGGAGGACTTTTGCTCTTTGGAGAACCGCGGCGGTGAGGATATGTGGCTACCTCCTGCTGTGAACTCGAGACAGACGTGCTACAGAAATACATCCATTCCAATTGACTTTCTACTTTTCGTGACATTGCACATTAATGATTAATAACTGCGGGAACACAACAGAAAAATACTCTAATTTCAGCTTCCATGCTGGTCTATTAACATCAAATGGTGCTACAGTAAATGCCTCGGTCTGCATAGACGGTAAATGTTGTTAATTTAGATTATCTATTTATTTATTTAACCCTCTGGTACTCTTCGGTCATTTCTGACCGGAAAATTTTCTGTTTTGAAATGTTAAAAATCACAGCTTCATCGGAACGATATGAAACTTGGTGACATTTCTTGCATTAGGTATGTGAACACACAAACAAATTGGGGTCATGATTCGAAAATGCTAATTGGTCATAAAAAAAAAGTAGCATTCACTGTCTTCGGTCATAAATGACTGACTATAGGAAATGAATGGGAAATTGGCAAAAACACAAAAATTCACTGAATATTTGTGTGTACAATCTACAAATCGGCCACGATGCTGAAAAAAAGTACACAGCAGTGAAGGGGTGACACTCTAAAACATCAAGAGTGTGATATTGACACATCCACTCACACACACACGCACACTTATACACACACAAACCTATGAAAAACTGAGCCTATGTACCACATTTTTAATATTTTAAAATCACAGCTTCATCGGAAAAATATGAAACTTGGTGACTTTTCTAGCATTAGGTATGTAAACACACAAAAATTGAGGGCATGATTCGAGCATGCTAAGTGTAGTCTTTGAGATTTTTTAAATATATATTCAAATCCGTCAAAAAAATTATTAAATGTGTTCAAAAGAGAACTAGGGAATTCTCAAGCCTCTCCATAAAGACCAAAAGGTCGTCTCCAAAAGAGGGCGCTAATCTGCCTTCAAAAAAAAATATTTTGAAGGCCTAGTCTCTATTTTAACCTGAAATACTGCAATAATAATAATAATAAAAAATAATAATTCCACAAAATTTGTTGTATAATTTTCAATGGCAAAAATAGACCATAATTATTGCATAAATATTAAAAAAGACCATCAAATCATCTCAAAATACAAAATTAAAAAGAAAAAATATTATTGAAGAAAAATAATTTGCATTGGTTTTACTGGGGTGGAGGAAGTTTAATTTTTAGGTGTCCGGTCACTTATGACCGGGAAGACAACCAATGCAACCCCTAAACGAAGAGCACCAGAGGGTTAAATAAGGCATTCATTATTATCATGCAGTGAACCTCTGTGTATGTTTTGGCATTGATATGAAGAGGCTACTTTCCAATTTTGCCGTTACGGATGTGCACGGATTCATTGGCTCTCGGGAGTATCATAAAACGTACTAAATTAAATCTCTTCCATATCTCTAATCTGTAGATGTATCTAACTGCCCTTCATCTAGATAGTAAAATTCCCTAAAGTGGTGTGCTTTGAGATCTGACCCTCGGGTTAATTAAAAACCAGCCGAAACTGGATCATCAAGCCGATGTCACGAAGTTCAGTGTATCCGCGGCGCAGCGGCGAGGGACGTGATGCTTTTGCCGTTGGCATTGTCATATTGAAATTGGAGGGACCGTTGAATATCATTCTGCGGGTGCCGCTGGGAGAACGCCTGGCACGGCAACCGTTTGTGCTGGCAGAAAGATGAAAATCCATTTAATAATTCTTTATTGGCCTTTTTTCTCCTTGATCTCCCACAGTGGGCTTTGGCCATTATCTAAGAGTGGCACCACTCAGTGACTCATTTAACTCCACTCTCCTCCCTCCTGTTATGAATCCAGGATGTAAGTGTTTTGCTTTGCGCACTCACTCTCTAAAGATATGGCTCAGGGCGTTATGCTGAGCGGCATTGTCTATGAGGTGTAGTTCATAACTCATATTCATGAATTTTTGCCACAAAGGGACTTCTTTTCATTCTATGAAATTCGTCGAATGAATCTGAGACACGGTTTTGAATAAAAATAATCTACCCTTCTTTTTAACGTTTTAACAGAAGACGTGCATGGCTTACATTATGAAATGATATGATGTAATGCTGTCTAAACGTTAGTTCTTCTCACACAAAGCCGTCTACACTCCCATGCCCTATTACTGTGAAACATAACATCTGAAATATATAGTCTGTCTTCAGAGGAAGTAGAAAGCAGACTTTCATGTCAGTTCCTCTTGACATGTTCCATCCTGACCTTGGTTTCTCCTGGAATGTGTTTTCCTTCGGCAGCCACTTCCATTTTCCATTATTCTCCGTATATCTTATAAAGAATAATTCCAGTTTGGAAAAGCAAATAACAGCTATTGTGTGACAATTTCTCCATTATTGTTATTGTGCTTGAATACCATAAGTTTATCACTGAAATAATGCGTGTTATCTTGTGGTGTTATTACTTAATGGCCTCTGCAAATGAAACTTAATAACAGAGTAATTTTCAAGCTGAAGTGCATTACAGGCTCGTCATATTTACTATCAATTGTCAGCCTTATTTTGTATTGTTTGCAAATGCCTAAGGCTGTAAAATTCGTATCAAGCAAATCTAATTATTAAAAGATGACATCCTATTACCTTTGGATGCAAGTTAAACATGTATTCTTTAATGTATTCACATGTTTTGCCCAAAAGAAATAAACAAAAATATGTTTTAAGAACATTTGCTTATGTTCATATTAACATAAACATTTAAAAACATTATTTCTGTATGTTCCGAACATTAAGGAAACAAAACATTTTATAATTTTGCAAACATTATGGGAATTTTAATTTTAAATGTTCTCGGAACATTCTGAAACAAGTTGTAACATTTTAAAAATGTTAGATGAACGTCCTACGAAAACGTTTCAGAAACAAACTTCCATGGGCGATATACAGAATAAATAATGATTTTGTGATAATGTTTTGAGAACTCTATTATAAAGACCAGATAACTTTGAACAAACATTATATTAATGTTAGTGGAAAGTTTGTTTGTTCATAAATTTGAGAGAATCTTGCCAGAAAATTAGCCAAAGTTCTAAGAACGTTCCCTGATAGCTGGTATAGTACTTTTTAAAATGATGAGAATGACTATACAGGGGTGTAGTGTTAATTTTGTCACCTATTTTTAATTTAGTCTTAGTCTTAGTCTTGTGCCAAATGTCCTTGTTAGTCTTAGTCATATTTAGTCATTCACATATCTTTTTTTGTTAGTCAAGTTTTAGTCGACTAAAAGTCTTGTCATTTTAGTCTAGTTTTAGTCAAAAGACAACACAAGGTATCTTAGTCAAGTTTTAGTCGACCAAAAGTCTAGTCATTTTAGTCTAGCTTTAGTCAAAGGAAAACTCAATATATTTTGTGGCAAAATAAGTTACATAAAATATATATAACCTGCATAATGTGCAACAACACCATAGCTAACTGGTTGATTTACAGCATAGATGCCTAAAATCAGCATTAGCTCATGAGACGATGGGCACAAATATTGATTTCGATCTTGATTCAGTATGAATTCATATGTATATAGCCTACTGTACATATAAGGAACAATACGTTTTTTACACTTTTTTGGGGTTATATTATATTTGCTTGCATTCTTTACTATTCACTATTATTAACATTTCAAAATTTCACAAATAAGTAAGCAGTTATGATCTGCAATACTTTTTTGAGCAACTAGACTACATGTGTATTATTAAAGAGCCATACAGGCACCCAGTGGGTAATGGCATTACAAGTGAATTTTTGTATTTTTCCAGCCACAAAATGGAATTCTCTATTTTAACCTTAATTAACACACTAATTGTAATATAAATAATAAAAATATTAGAAGAAAAATATTTTTAAGTGAAACATACTTCAATCCGAGTTCCCATACGAACATAATTAGTATACTATTCATTTTATCACGAAATTCAAACGATAAATGCCGCTTTGACGCACTAAAGTGTATCCTGAGCAGCAGAGGCATATTACCTTAACCAAGTTCTGGCATGAAACTCTAGATGGCGTAAGCTGATAGGTCCTTAAGTCATTTGGTAGTGATCACATCATCATCTAAATAGTGCAGCTGATTGGTTGCTGTTGCATCCTCACTCGTGCGAAATAGATTTTTTCTAATTTGGTAAATTTGTGTGATTTCATACGAATTACCTACCCCTAACCCCACCCCTGAAACCTACCCATCACTGCAGTATAGACAAATCGTACAAATTCATATGAATTGAGGTCGTACCAATTTGTACGAATTAGCCACCTCGTACAAATACGTAAGAATTGGTCGTGAGGTAGTGTTGGAGTATAAGGATCATGTAAATGCTACCTCAAATTATTTAGTTATGATTCTTTTTTTTATTTGGCTGCTGGGTTTTGGTTGCTGGGTTTTAATCTCTATCAGCTTGCAACATACAGTGATCAGGCATAACATTATGACCTAATATTGTGTTGGTACCCCTTTTGCTGCCAAAACAGCCCTGATCCGTCGAGGCATGGACTCCAGTAGACCCCTGAAGTTGTGCTGTGGTATCTGGCACCAAGATGTTAGCAGATCCTTTAAGTCCTGTAAGTTGCAAGGTGGGGCCTCCATGGATCGTACTTGTTTGTTCAGCACATCCCACAGATGCTCGATTGGATTGAGATCTGAGGAATTTGGAGGCCAAGTTAACACCTCAAGCACACTGTTTTGCTCCTCGAACCATTCCTGAACCATTTTTGCTTTGTGGCAGGGCACATTATCCTGATGAAAGAGGCCACAGCCACCAGGGAATACTGTTTCCATGAAAGGGTGTACATGGTCTGCAACAATGCTTAGGTAGGTGGTACGTGTCAAAGTAACATCCACATGGATGGCAGGACCCAAGATTTCCCTGTAGAACATTGCCCAAAGCAATCCCATAGTGCATTCTAGTGCCATTTATTCTCCACCCGGCCATGATTCATCAGACCAGGCCACCTTCTTCCATTGCTCCGTGGTCCAGTTCTGATGCTCACGTGCCCACAGTTGGTGCTTTCGGCGGTGGACAGGGGTCAGCATGGGCACCCTGACTGGTCTGCGGCTATGCAGCCCATATGCAACAAACTGCGATGCACTGTGTATTCTGACACCTTTCTATCAGAACCAGCATTAACTTCTTGAGCAATTTGAGCTACAGTAGCTCGTCTGTTTGACCTTCGCTCCCCACGTACATCAATGACCCTGTCGCCGGTTCACCACTGTTTCTTCCTTGGACCACTTTTTATAGATACTGACCACTGCAGACCGGGAACACCCCACAAGAGCTGGAGTTTTGGAGATGCTCTGACCCAGATGTCTAGCCAATTTGGCCCTTGTCAAACTCGTTCAAATGCGCACGCTTGCCCAATTTTCCTGCTTCTAACACATCAGCATTAAGGACAAAATGTTCACTTGCTGCCTAATATATCCCACCCACTAACAGGCGCCGTGATGAAGAGATAATCAGTGTTATTCAATATTCAAAATATAGAACGGTTGGGAAAAGCTGCGCAACTGTGCAGCCTTATTTGGCACTGGCTGTACAGTCTTTAACTATCTGGAAAAGATGTTTGTGTGGGGGAGGACTCCTGTTGTCGCCTGCCAGAGGTGTCAAAAGTATTCGCATTCATTACTCAAGTAGAAGTATAGATACTAGGGTTTAAAAATACTTTTGTAGAAGTTGAAGTATCAACTCAAGCTTTTTACTCAAGTAAAAGTGTAAAAGTACTGGTTTCAAAACTACTTAAAGTATAAAAGTAAAAGTAATGTAAGGGGAAAAAAATGCCATTAAAGGGGTAGTTCACCCAAAAATGAAAATTCTGTCATAATTTACTCACCCTCAAGTACTTCCAACCGGTATGAGTTTCTATGTTCTGAAGATATTTTGAAGAATGTTTGTAACCAAGCAGATAGAGCAACCATTGACTGCCATAGTGGGGGCAAAATGCTCTGGCAGTCAATGGTTGCTCTATCTGCTTGGTTACAAACATTCTTCAAAATATCTTCAGAACAAAGAAACTCATACAGGTTTGGAACAACTTGAGGGTGAGTAAATGACGACAGAATTTTCATTTTTGGTTGAAGTATCCCTTTAAGGACAAAATATTAGGCCGCGCCACAGTGTATACCCCACCTCCTCAAAAAAAAAAAAAAAATGTTTCTAAAGGCCATAATGACTATAATGTTATATTAAAAAGTTAATGTTGAAATGTTTTAGATGTATAGGCTACCTGTTTCAGCTGCATATATTCCCATTGAAAATGAACGCATTTTAGGACAATGCAAATACATTAAAGAACCATATGTGTACTGAGCAAAAAATCAAAATTCAGAGACATGTTATCAATAACCATTATTTGAATGTGTGATCAGTGTGGCCAGATTGGGTCGACAATTTCCAGCCCAAAAACTCACCAAATGTACATTTATATGCAAAAAATGGTTATTGATAACATGCCTCTGAATTTTGACTTTTTGCACCTTTACAATACTTATAAGCAACTAGTCACTCCAAGAAAAATCCCAAAACTTTAACTGCCAAAATAATGGGATATTATTATTTTATTGCCATACCAATCAATGTTGATAAGTTACCATTTTTTCTCCTTAAAACATAACATTGATGATAAAAAAATCTATTTCCCAGTAAAACGGATCAAATATGACTATATGTCCAAGTAGAAACTGTCAAAATGGCATTCCCTCAGAAAAAACACAATTTACGTGCAAAAAGTGCCCAATATAGAGATTGGAAAAAGCAATGGAATTAACAGGCATTTCACAAGTTAATGCTCACACCCCTTTCAAAATGCGTAATTCATTGATACTGTACAATAATCCGCCAACAAAAAATAACAATGCGTTTACCATCGTGTTGCACTTTGCGTTCACAAAACTACAGTATGTCTTTCGTGAAGTACATGGCACACGCACAGTCAGAATGGATTAATGGTTGATCTAAACCTCTTTCAACAGCTGTCGGGGTTGAGTTACAGATGTCCTAAATGTGTGTATATATGATGATGGAGTGGAGTCACGGTTATATTTATAAAGAGTCTTCGAGTCACAGGTGTAATTCACGTTTGAGAGTTGAGTCACTCTCCCACTCTTTACTGTAGATACAACTTACTGTATATTTATGCCACTGGCATAGCGATCACTGGAATATACAGCTACGAGTCATCGCGCTAAAAACCCGGCTAAAGTCATGAATGAGTACGTCTGCTCGCTGATCGCTGATTGGCTGAAAGTGCGGGCTCGTCGGCGAGAACCCGCCCTATCTGGCCACATGGTGTGTGATTTGTGCAGGTGCAGGCGTGATTGATCGCGTACAACCCAATAGGGTGTCGGAATGGTTTGTGTTTATCCTTCTCATCCAACCACAATCAAATTCACTCCATCCGGATGGCACGATTTATCTGGATAGTTTTTTTTTAAGACAAGCCGGAATAAAAAAATGCAGAAATGGAATAGGAGTAACGAGGCTATTATTAAAATCTAAGGAGTAGAAAGTACAGATAATTGCTTGAAAATGTAAGGAGTAGAAGTATAAAGTAGGCTGAAAAATAATTGCTCCAGTAAAGTATAGATACTCAAAATTCCTACTTAAGTAAGGTAACGAAGTATTTGTACTTCGTTACTTGACACCTCTGTCGTCTGCTTTGGATCAGCGGACAAAGACCGGTAGCTGTTGCTTTTAGCAGTCTGCAGTGCGCTTTCATAAATCCTCCACCTTCCCCAGCTCCACCTGTATAGCTCTGCTATGGGGGTTATTTCATGCATGTTATACGTGCAGCAGCAGCAGATCTACTCCGCCAAGACCAAAAACATTGCCATATTCATTACCATTACCATGTCAATCTCTCTGAGAGTTAAATTTAGCTGAACTGCTATTAACTATATTCTTTAACTTTGTTTTCTTAGTTTTATGAGTTCATACTTTTAATTGAATACAATTTTTCACATTCAGAATTTACCGTTTAAAGATTACTCATTTTAATGAACATTTGACAAGCAATTTAAATGTGTACATTTTTAACTTTGAACGTATACCAGCAGAAAGTTGAACTTAAATATTTATCTTAGAATAATTTTGAGCATATAGTAAGGAAACTTTACAAAAAAAAATGTGTCTGTACAAATCATAGTTTTACTCATGCTGTTTGACCCCTGGAAACTTTCTTCACCTTCTGGTTCTTGAGGATTAGAAGAGTCTTAGATGTCTTTGTAGTTAGAAGCAGACTTGGACTCCAAATGTAAACTCTAGTGGATGCACAGAGACATCTGACAGCCATCTCATCAAAAGGGAAGGCGAAAGAACCCCGTACCTGTCCGTCTTCCTGAACTTCACAGATGTAGCTGAAGGTTCGCTCACTTTTGTATGTCAACCAACCTTAGTTACTGGAGAACCTGCCTGGCTCTCGACATCTACCCTAACAGCTTTTATTGAGCGACAGGCCGTATCGAGAGGAGAAGTAAACACTTCTGAGTGAGAATAGGAAATGTAAATGTGCTAGGGGAAAATGAACAAATTTGAGTGTGAATCTCATCAACAAATTTGCTAAAGAAAATGTCTAACAATTTGTATATTTTTATTTTATTTTATCAATGATAATAAGGACTGATAGTGATGATGATAGTGTATTTTATTTTATCAATGATAATAAGGACTGATAGTGATGATGATAGTGTCTATATATATATATATATATATATATATATATATATATATATATATATATATATAATTCCGATCAGGCATAACATTATGAAGTGAAGTGAATAACTGATTATCTCTTCATCGTGGCACCTGTTAGTGGGTGGGATATATTATATATTAGGCTGCAAGTGAAGGATTTGCGCGTAAGGATTTGAGCAAGTTTGATAAGAGCCAAATTGTGATGGCTATGACTGGGTCAGAGCATCACCAAAACTGCAGCTCTTTTAGGGTGTTCCCAGTCTGCAGTGGTCAGTATCTATCAAAAGTGGTCCAAGGAAGGAACAGTGGTGAACCGACGACAGGGTCATGGGCCGGCCCATGCAAGTGGGGAGCGAAGGCTGACCCATGTGGTCCGATCAAACAAGACGAGCTACTCAAATTGCTCAAAAAGTTAATGCTGGTTCTAATAGAAATGTGTCAGAATAAGTGCATGCTGCATACCCGCAGACCATAGACCTGGGAAATCTTGGGTCCTGCCATCCATTTGGATGTTACTTTGACACGTACCACCTACCTAAGCATTGTAGCAGACCATGTACATCCTTTCATGGAAATGGTATTCGCTGGTGGCTGTGGCCTCTTTCATCAGGATAATGCGCCCTGCCACAAAGCTAATGGTTCATGAATGGTTTGAAGAGCACAAGTTTGAGGTGTTGACTTGGATTCCAAATTCCCCAGATCTCAATCCAATCGAGCATCTGTGGGATGTGCTGAACAAACAACAAGTCCGATCCATGGAGGCCTCACCTTGCAACTTACAGGACTTAAAGGATCTGCTGCTAACATCTTGGTGCCAGATACCACAGCACACCTTCAGGGGTCTAGTGGAATCCATGCCTTGACGGGTCAGGACTGTTTTGGCACTTATCACTTTATAAGTGATATATATATATATAGATATATAGATATCTTTCGACTGAAAGAAGAAAATCATATTGACCTAGGATGGCTTGAGGGTAAGTAAATTATGGGATCATTTTCATTTTTGGGTGAACTATTCCTTTAAGTCAGGGTAAAACTGACTAATTAAATATTGATTTACAGGGTATTTTCCTCAAAAGACAAAAACCATGACTGAGGCAAAAATGTGTAAATATAACACTGTATATGGACATTACACTGTTCATGAGGTTAGTGTATGAGGACCAGCTATGTGTCAACCACCATATAATAGCAGCTCCAGTGAAATACTACAAGCCTCGCCTGTGTTATTTCTTTATACAGTTTTACATGATACTACAGCAAATGCAGAAGTATCACAGTTGCATTTTGACATACCTATGCCTCGGGTATACTGAAACTTCAATAATGACCCTAAAAGTCATGGCCACATTATTCACCGTTGTGATGCTGTTGAAATGAGGATTCCTATTAGGAGTGACTGACTCTGCGTGGTGGCCAATTTCCTCACTCGTCTGGGTGGAATGTAATACATCTCAGGCAAATTGTTTGTGTCTCACCTCAAAATGTAGTCGACCCTGGAGGGGCTCTCCAGATTTCAGGGGAAATATTAGGAATTCATCACAGCGTAATTCGCCTACTCCGATTATTCCAATGCAACCAAATCCGATTTGAATTTGTGGCACTCTGGTTGGCATTGCTGGGAGCTACGCCTGCAATTTGTTTCAACGACAGGCCCTATTATGGAGCATTTACTCTGATCTGCATGAATATTATGCTAATAAGGGACTCTGTCCCATCCCTGCTTTGATCAAATACAACCTCTTCCTCATCTTCAAAGCTGCTTGGATAAACAGTGAATTGGGGACACAGCATATGTGGAAATATGTGATAAAATGCTGTGATTATTGATAAATACATATAGTGGTGGAACGGTTTCTGGAAAATGCGTAATTGAACGGTTCGTAAATATAATAGAAAAGACTGACATTAATGTGCTTTTCAATCTAATTTTATCAGCATATGCATCTGAATTTATATTCACATAAGTTCTGTTAAAGAAAACTCGCATAATGTTGATTCCAAAGCAGCTGGGATAAATGAATAATGTAGTGTTATTTTTGAGAGTGCAAATTGTGTTGATATTCAAGTTTACTGCAGTGCCTCAAGGGAGAGTTTATGTTGATGTTTTTTTTTCTTCCAGTTGCTCGTTTATAATTGATGATTGCAGCAAAGCTTCTCATTAGGCATTATTAAATATCTTAGATGTGAATCAAAAATGATTGGCAGGAAACATGGTCAGTTGTGACAAACATTTGTACTCAAAAGCTCAGCCTATGACTTTCAAATCAAGCCTCATGTGAACGGGGCAATTTGCAGTTTAAAAATCTGAATTGCCATTCATTTATGTCTGATGAGTTCACAAGGGCATGGCATCATCGACCGATACCTTCTGAATAAAATATTACATTCAATAAAAGAACTAATTCAATGTTTATGAAATAAATTGTTGGTAGTTTCTGATAAACTGATAAACAAGTTTTTTTTTTATATATGCTGTTCAGGGACCATAATTCACAAGAAAAAATGGGGATAACAGAAGTGAACTAGGTAGATCTTTGTGCAAGACGCTGTAAGTTAGCACTCTTTGACATGTGAAGCATTTATTTTAGTATTACAACACCAGAGTCTGCTGGGACTAAAACAGCCAAAGTGATGCAGCTTTTTTTCCAGGGATTTTTTTTTCTTTGGAGCGTTTCATCGGAATAATCTTTCCTCAGATCATGCATATTTAAATTGAGCTGAAAGATTGTAATGGCCTAAAAATATATTTTATTGAATATGAGATAATCTTAAAAGGGGAGTGCTATGTAAATGTATCTTGAAGGCCGTTTTTTAGATCATGAGTCTTCGGCCTGTTTTTCTTTTGCTATTAAAAATCGACTGAGCAGCAGTCAATAAAGGTAAAGTTCACCTAAAGATGAAAAGACTGTCATCATTTACTCACCCTGATATCTTTCCAAACCTGTACAACATTGTTTTATAGAATAGAAGGTAAATTCTGGAGAATGGGCTGGTTGCTCTTTTAGTTACAGTAAAGGAGAAAGGGTTTTTTAAGCTTCAAAAAGGATGCAAAAGCATACATAATAAAATAAGTGGTTCATACATTTGTTTCTACCCTTGCAGAATCTGTAAAAATGTTAGTATACTTTAGCAAAATAAGACGGATCATAAAAATTGCATATTTTTTCATTTAGTACTGCCCTTCAAAAGCTACAGAAGATACTTACATGTTTCCCAGAAGACAAAAAGAAGTACAATTTACCCTCATCCAATTCAAACAGTTTACACCCCTCAGCTCTTAAGGCATCATGTTTCCTTCTTGAGAATCAGTTAATGTTTTCAGCTTTTTTTCTGAAGAACAGTGCTCCGTTTAACAGCTCAAGACAAACAAGGGACTCATGAACAACCATCACAAAAAATAAACACAGTCATTGATCACTCATGTAATGACACACAGTAACAAGAATCAAATTAACTTTTGAACGGGGTCATTTTTATAAATTCTTTTTTGTCCTGTTTACTATGTAAACATCTGCTATGAGAAAAGCCTTATTCAGGACAGCACTAAATAAAAAATAACATGCATTTTTTATGAACCCTCTGTCACGGTTTAAGTCCAATGATGATGAAGGTATAAATATTGACAGTCTTTTTAAACATAAGCCAACAACTCAAAACAATGTGTCTTGCACAAACAATCCCAAACAAAAAAGAGTGTGAAGGTGAGGAACTTAAATACGCATGGTGATGGACTAAATAATGAACAGCTGTGACGATTAAATTAATATCCATGGAAACTGATTATGGCGGGAAAAGGAGAATAAAGGAACGCAGGCAAACAGGTAATTAAACCGATTGATAGAAAAAGAAACCAAAACAAAGCATAAGTCTGACACCCTCTTCTTTTGTTAAAATGATTAACATTTTCGCAGATTCTGCAAGGGGAACACAACTGTATAAATCACGCACTATATTAAGTCTTCTGAAGTAGCTTTGTCAAGTCAAATTTATACACATTGTTTCAAAGCTGCTTTTCAGAAAATCACGATGTTGATGTTATAACATCTTCATGCCTTATAGCAGGCATTTATTAGATTAGAGCTGGGTGATGATATTGTTTACATTTTGTATACTGAGTGTACTGTTGATATAGTTGGACATACTTATATATTCAACTATATAAAAGAGTTGGGTGATTGATATAACTTACATTTTGCAATGGGTGGCCTATAGAATACAACTTGTATGAACTACTTTTATTGTACTTTTGTATCCTTTTAGAAGACCCCCTCATTCATTTCATTAATTGAAGAAAGTAAGCTTTGAAACAACGTGAGGGTGAGTCCATAATGACAATTTTCATTCTTGGGTAAACTATCAATTTAATAAATAATGTGTTTGCTTGCACAATTTTACATTATTAAATTGAACAATTTGACAGTGTAAAAGCCTAATATACATGCTAAATGCACTCTTTTATCAAGTAAAGGTCACAAACAGTGTAAGCAAAACACATTTTCCCAATTTAACTTTGCATATCACCTTTATTTTCATTCAGACAGGTTAATGAATGTGTGCAAGTCCATTTACGTTTGGAAGGAAACACTGGAGAACAACCCGATGATTTCAAACATGTTTTTCTTGTGTGTTCAGGTTTTAATTCCCAGGGTCTTGTACAGTTTAACACACGCAATCTTATTTTAAAAAGGTTTGAAGTATGTGACTGCAATTTCATTCAGTTTTTATTTATAGCATAGCATTACTATGGAGCTGCAGATCCTGTTCTGAATCATAACGCCACTTGTTTGTTTATGTATGTATTTCCATCCTTTACCTCTCTCTTCTGAGTGATAGCGGGACTTCGGAGGCATTGCTTCAAATCTACTAATCCCATCCAAATGAATAACTACACAATCCTGGTCAAAAAACCTCTGAAATATTCTTCTCTGTGTCAGATTTTTTGGGGATTCAATTGAATTGAAAACCCACAGGCAGTAGAAGATATTGGATGTACCTGTATTCCCCTCTGATTTGCCTCAGGAACTAATAAATGGCAAAATATGGTGACTGCAAAGAAGCAGAAGCCTCAGACTGAACACTTATTTAATCGTAAACAATAAGTTGTTTGCTGAAACATGCATCACTTTTCCTTCCTTACCATTACCTAAAGAATTTATTTTGCTCATATGTGAAAGAGTCATTTTTCGAAATAAGTCAAAAGACTTTCTTCTTGCATTGTTAAAAGAGATCAAAGAATTTCACTCTTTTTATCACAGAATCGGTTTGCCAGTAAATTTTAATTGATGCATTGCATTTACGGTCTTATTGAGTGAAACAGAAAGCAGTATTTTTGAAGTATGATGACTCAATTGTAGCTTTTAATGAACTCAAGACTTCCTGTGAGGATAATTTGGACTAGACTTTGCAAGCCATAGTTCATAAGGAGACTATAGGTGGAGATTCTTCCCAACATCAAGCACTCCACCCTCCATTCCTCCCTCTTCTCACCGACTCTCAACACATCAAAGACAAACAACAGCAGCCCCACATGCCTTCATTAAGACATAGATCAGCCACTTATCTCCTCTTTGCTCTATTTTAAGTTCCACACATGAACGTGAGGGGTGCTGACAAACTACATTGTTTTTTTCCCAACGGCCTTCAAAGTTGACAATCGATCTGAATCACCCTTTTTATATATATATATTTGTCTGGTGTGCAGAATTCTGTTATTGACAAAAGACATTTTGTTAATGAATTTGGACATGCAAATGAGGATAAATAATTATTTTCACATTTGGGTGAAACAAAGTCTAATCTAGAATTCCAAAATGGGCTCTAACGTTTTAACATTGTACTGTTTACACTACAGTGAAGCTGTTTGGATCAGGTAAAACAATTTGCCAAATGTCAAACGTGTTCTTGTTTTATTCATTTATGCCTCAGTGATGGACCATGTGCATGATTTCCCAGGCCTAACTCAAGATTTGTCGGCTCATTCAACTCAATAAGCAAACAATTCTTGACACAGGAGGAGTCTTGTCTGCTGTGGTGTGCGTGTATATGACTTCCTTTGAACTATAAAATGAGTTTGAAATATTGTGCAATGGGTCTTCAAATGAAAACGTATCAGTCTAGTGTTCTCCAAACTCTAAAGGTGTGCAATATAAAGGATCAAAAACCATGCGCCACCATCTACATAAAATACCCCTCAGTAATCATTACAGATGCAAAGTCATATTAATGTCGCCCAACAGGCACACTTGCATGGTGATGTGTCCCCAGTGGTTATTATTTAATCAGCAGTAAATGGTCTTAATTAGTAGATTAGTCTCTTTCCAATTAGCTCACTCCGTAATTGTCCTAATCTACCACTGCAGTCCTTTGAATCCTAATTTAGAGTTGTGCATTTAGATTCACAAGGGACCTATCAAACGTGTCATTATGAACCAAGTTATTCTCACATAAACCAACTGCTTATGAGCCATTCCGGCCCAATTTGGAGAGCAGCTGCTGTGTTTGTGTTTCTATTGTGCCGTCATTTGACTTGTGAAGACATTGTGAATTCAAGCTGCACTTTTTGCTCTTTTTATGCAAGCTGAATGAGACCTTTGAGGTCCATTTGATTCTTTATTGCCCATTGCAATGTCCCTCATTCAGCTTGACTTCTAATTTTAGAGCAGAATGAGAGTGGTCACTCATTATACTTATTCTGTCATTTGACACAATGTGGAGCCCTGCAAAAGAGCCAGGACTACATGCATAAAACGTGGCATAATTTCATCCTGAAAGTGTGTGTGCAAACAGCAGAGCTTTTAGATTTATAAAACCAACTTTGGCATATTATGCGCATGGTTTATTTTATAAATCTTGGCTCTGAAGTAACCGCAGTGACCTTTTGGCATTGTTAATATGCAGTTTGTTTCTTGCCCACTGGAGGCGCCAGATTCTGTGCTGGGTTCATTTTATAAATCTTGTCCCTAAAGTAACAGTTCATTTCCTGGCCACTGGAGGCGAACAAATCATGTTTGCATCTAGGAAGTCATGTTTGCGTCTTTATCGTGTTTCTTTATTGTGTTAATGAGTTTCTGCAAATGCGTCTTTATTCTGTAAATGAGTTTCCGCTGTAATTTATGCAACCCAGGCTCAATGGAAAAAACGTGCCTGTGTTGACATTTCTGTGAATTGATATTATGTTGCTTCTTGCATGATTTTCAACACAAGTGTTGAAATGTACTGTGATTGGTGCTAAAAGCACATTCGCTTTTAACCGAAATGGATGAATGTGAATTTGGCACATTTTATTACGTTAGGTGCTGTACGTATCGTGGTAGTTCAGAAAGGTCTCTAAAAAGTTATTGCTCTATCACATACACTCCTTCACTAAACCCTAACCTAAAACCGATAGAGTTTATAAACAGTGTTGGGGAAAGTTACTTTGAAAAGTAATGCACTACAATATTGCGTTACTCCCATAAAAAGTAACTAATTGAGTTACTTAGTTACTTTTTAAGAAAAGTAATGTGTTACGTTACTTTTGTGTTACTTTTTCTCACCTGGGCTGGGCTTGTTTTTGTTTTTGTTTATAACAAAAAAGTTATATTTTTGTGCAATGGTAAAGACCTCTTCATACCAAAATTGAAATAATAAGCCCCAGGCTGAGGTACAAATGCAAATTCACACATGAACAGTAGAGGACGCAGCTCTGCTGTGCTTCCATTCTGGATAATGGTAGAATAGGATAAAGGAGAAAAAAGTTTTACCAATAAAAACAAAAAATCTAGTAATTTTCATCGTCAAAGGTCAGCAGCAAGACATTGGTAAATTAAATATAAAGGTAGATTATGCATAAAAATAGTTGTTTTATTTAACATTTAGTTATTGGAGGTTTGCATAGTACTCTGATTTTGCATTTGACAGATTTTATTCATTTTGAGGAGTACAAAATCTTTATTGTGCAAGTGAGATAAATAAATGCTCACATTTAGTCTGGAACTACAATAACCCTCATGTTTACACACAACACCTCTGCACTTATTTTTCTGAACATGGGGGCAGGAGAGCTGTCAATCAAATTAATGTGAAAAAGTAATGTGTTACTTTACTAGTTACTTGGAAAAAGTAATATTATCACGTCACGTAACTCAAGTTACTTGTAATGCGTTACCCCCAACACTGTTTATAAAAACAAACATGAGTTAAAAGCACATTTTAGCTTGTTTCCAGAAGTCTTTGACATTTTTTTAAAATCATGACTAATGTTTCACGGGGGTCGCTGTGCATCGCAAGTACATATAATGTTATATAATGTTGGGGAGTAACTAATTACATGTAACTATATAACGTAATTTAATTACAAAATAAATATAACTGTAATTACTTACAGTTATTGAGAATAAATTTGTAATGAAATTACAGTTACTTATGAAAATGTTAATGATTACAAAGGGGGTTACAGCTAAATATTTTCTGTAAAAAGCTAGGATATGTTGAATAATATTAATTTGTTGCTTTGCCAGTTTTTGATGTGCACAATGCCTTCTGTATTTAAAGGCCGTTTAGTAATATGATGCTATTCTGATGCTTTTGATTGGCTCTCTTGTTTGAATTGGAAGAGTACCACTTCTGCCAATTACATCAATCCACATTGCCGCTGAAATCTTTAGGCTACAACTTGTCTGAGAGTCTTGCCACCATGGCAAGTGATAAAAAGGCGTTTCAGTGCTGGAAATTAGAAAAGTAATCAAAAAGTAATAAAATGTAATGAGTTACATTACTTTAATAAAGTAATTGGAAAAGTTACACTACTTAATACATTTTTAATAGGGTAATTTGTAATCTGTAACCTATTACATTTCCAAAGTAACCCTTGGAATGAATTATTATTAATATCAATTTTTAGTTTAAAAAATATATATTTTTAGTTTTAAGCAAAAATACTTCGAAGGAAAACCAATGATAGGCATGTTCTGTTAAATTAAGACTTACCTGCCCTGCACTTTGATGTCAGAGATGGCGTAGAAGTATCTAGAGAGGTTGTTCTCATCCACCATTGTGGCTCCGGTGGCAGGCCGTAGAAGTCTGATGCGAAGGTCAGTGAGGGTGAAGAAATCCCTTAGGTTCTTGGTGGTGTCCAGCTGCCCATACAGAGAAGCCATGTTGTGCAGTCTCGGACCAGCAAGAAGGGCGAAGCGGTCTTTGATCTCAAAGCGTACAGTTTTGTCGTACTTCCACACATAGCCCGTTGAATAGACCTCAGTGCAGATGATTTCTAGCATACTGCTTTGGGTCAGCTGATGTACTGCTTTTGGCTCCATAGTAAAGGCATCCAAACAGTCAGCGGCGTAAAACTGATAGGGCTGCCACGTACGGCCGTAATCCAGAGACTTCTCCAAGACTAATTGCTCAGGTCGGCCAGACTCGAAGGTAAGGACAATGTCATCTGTGAGTTCTATTGTTTTGTTCCAGGACAGTGTGATGTTGACCTGAAGGGGCTTCGGATATTTCTTCCAGGAGGTCGACTGCCAGAATGTAGTGGGGTTTCGTCCTTCAGAGTCAAACATGAGCTTGGGCGGGTGGGCCAGCTCCTCGGTTTCAGCGTCGCATTCGTTATTACACATATACGGGTTTTCCTGAAACACACACACAGACCGAATTTGTTAATTATGCAGTTCGCTAATAGTAACAGGTGTCCAGCTAGACACTGGCACTCATTTGAGGTGAACAGAGGCAACCCACACTGAGATGTTTGATTCTCCACATGAATCACGATGTTAATGAACATATTCTTTGGTGAAAACACTTCAGTCTCTATTAACACAATAAGTTGGACGTTTTCCTGAGGTGACTGCTGAGTATGGTGCTCAGAATGGCCATTGCGTGCATTCGGAGTGGTGTGTCTCACGAGAGCTGCTCAGCGGTTACCCGCTTGCTCGCTACCACCCAAATTGCTAATGTAATTGATATTCTTGCTTGTTGGCCAGTTGGAATGGGAGTGGAATTCCGATGAGTGAAGTTGAAGGTACACACAGAGCTCCATGCATTTTTCATGTGTCTGTGTCTGCCCTGCACTGCTGAGCCGCTGTTTCTCAGATCAACTTTTTCATTAACATTCAGCACACCTCTGAGCCATAGCACAAATGACAATCAGCCATGAACTTTGAGGAGACGGCCATTAATTTCCTTCTTGTATACATGTTTGATCGGCTGCAATTGTCATAAATCTTGTTTTGTTTCAGGCACAAACAGTGGCGGAATGCAATTACAAAAGATGCATAACATCTAACGGCTCTTGGGACAAAAGATTCAGCTTTGTTTGTGGAATAATTTTATCCCCATCGCTGCTGTCAGTGGAAGAACTGACAGATTGTGATGCTTCCTCACATCAAATTAATTATCTACTCTGCGTTGTTGGATCAAAATGTGTTTCCCTTGTTTGTTTCGTCCAGGAATGTTCACAGGGAGATTGGATCTTAGATGCTGTGCCTAGCAAAGACTGCTTTGCCCGGGCGCAAGTCTTTAGTGAGGCAGAGAGATCACATCTACTTTAACGAAAAATTCCTTTACTGGTTTTCATGTCATTCCAAACCCATATACTGGTTTCCATAACACACAAAAATATAAATTTCTGAAGAATCTTTACACATTTCTTGCCATACAAGGAAAGTTGGTAGTAACCAGGGGGTTTCAATAACAGTGAAACATGTAATAACAGAAACTCCTCTAAATGTCCAACTACAACATAACTGAACATTAAACATTAACATAAACTACCAACATCTTTCCCTTTACTGAAAAACAAATACAATAACACTAAATCCCTAAATTTACTCTCCTAATGCAGTCTCTTGCAAAGTATGCTGGGAACCACAGATCCACTGGGCTGTATTTCTCGTCGGCAATGGCTCTATGATCTACTTAGGCCTACGATGCTTTTGGGAAACGCAGACCAGTTAGTTATGTCAAAAAATTATTAATGTAGTTTTAACACAAATGAATGAAGTATATTAGGTGGATTGAACACAAATAAATTAAGTTGTGGAAAAATGTTATATTGTGTTCATTTAGCTAATTTTAATTCATTAAACTGAACAAGAGGCAAAAAAAAGTGTATGAGTGTATGTTTGTTTTATAATGTCAATTGTGATTTTCACTTTGATACAACCTAATGTGTATAATAACCTCAAATCAAAATTTCTCATTGAAGCAAAATGTGCAGATCAGACAAACACAAACACATTATTTTTCTTCTTTGTGCTTCAGAGCAGATGTCCTGTATCTGACACGAATCATGAGCCTCTATAGGGCTGGTGCAGTCGTAGTGCGCATGTGTCAAATGTGTCCATCCTGAGTTTTATTGGAAATTGTATAATGGGTCAATGTAAACAGCATTGTTTTATGCTACATAAACCTGATTGAATTAGGTTACATCAACAAAATGTGAATTTATAGGTAGAATCGAGTATAAATACCTACTAAAAGCAACAACTGCATGTTCTTTTACAGTGTACTTTATACAATGTATGTTCCACGATGAAAAATAAGGTGGATAGAAATGGATACTTAGCTTTTATATAATTCTTTATATTAAATCAATTAATTCACTTCATTTTCACAGTTTTTATTTTTTAATCCAATTAAAATTCCAATTTTACACAACCATGTCTTCTATTGCAGGTGTATAAGGAACAAGATGTAGATAGCACACAAGCCCTACTCTTTCTTTCTTTCTTTCTTTCTTTCTTTCTTTCTTTCTTTCTTTCTTTCTTTCTTTCTTTCTTTCTTTCTTTCTTTCTTTCTTTCTTTCTTTCTTTCTTTCTTTCTTTCTTTCTTTCTTTCTTTCTGTAAACAGTCATTTGGCAAGGGCAATATAATGATTTTGGCAATATAATGATTCTTCAAAAACATCAAATTTTGTGTCGCACAGAAAATACATATGGGTTTAAGAACAACACGAGGGAGATGAGGGTCATTTTTGGCTGAAATCTTCTTTTAAGTCTTCATGTTACTGAATCATCAGTCCCCCTCTGTCTGCATTTAAAGTAGAAGACATTTACCACCTGCGCACACATACTATCATTGATTTCTTCCTCCACCACAATCCAACACTTACATGCCATGATATAGACAACACTGAGTGGCTTAATGTGACAAAGAGGGCCAGACCTTCCACTGGATTCTCCTGCAGTGGCTCCCTGACCAAAAGCTGCTGCCTTATCACGATCAATACGCTCTCTCCTCTTAACACTTGGGGATAGAGTGACCAGTGTTGAAGGTGGCCATTGAAAAATCGATGTAGATTATATCCTATTCCACAAATGGTCTGTGTTAGAGGAGGACAGACAGTGCAGTGGTGCTCATTAGAATAGCTGACATCTCCATCAGCAGCACTGGACCACAACATTAATTTCCAAAGCTGCTCTCTATTAATCCTTGCTGATTAGAGTACCGCCATAGAAGTGTGCATCACAGACACTTCAACATAAAGGTCATGTTAGACCGGTCGCTAATGAGGTCCTGCCTCATAAAGCCAAAGGGGCAATCCAATATTGTGTCTCGGATAGCGGTCCAGTGGTTTGAACTAGAGATGTTAGGGCATTCATCATACGATCGTGTGTTAATTGAGAATTGGCGAGTGCCAATGAAAGCGTTCAATGTTATTACCCCAACTGACCCAGAGCAGAAAAACAGGTTGTAAATTTCAAACCTAAAATGAATTATGGTACAGAACCAGGGGCGGGTCTAGACAATTTTTCGTGGGGGGGCCAGGCTGGGGCACAGACTCAGAGAGGGGTGGCACATTTAAATACATGTAAACAGTGAACCAGTATAAATAGCCCTACACTGGAGGTAATAATACTGTATATTATTGATAACAAAATGTATTATAATGAGTGAAAATGAATTAAAAATGAGCAACTTCAAATTTGATATGAAATAACAAATAACTCAACAGTAGTAGAAGAACATGGGTTGTGGTAAATGCAATGCAAGCATGATTGTTTTCCATCATAATTGTATATAGTTGTAAACAAGATGGACCAACATAATTGACAAGAGTAGAAATGCTTTTGAGCTCAACAAGAAGCTGTAGCAGTGTTTATTCATATTTATATTACATTATAAATATATTATATTTGTTTCCCACAGGATTTTTTGAGACTGTGCTGGGTAGACATTGGTCCCTCTAGGCTAGGGGTTGCTCCCCAAAAGAAAATTGTTCATTTTAAATTTAAATGCATAAATCTGGTGCATTTTGAGAGAAAAATTAAGTGACTAGATCCATAAAGAAATTTGTTTTTTGTAAACAATTTTGTACTTTAGTAGTAATTTATTTATTGGTTGCATAGATATGAATGGTGATGGTATAGGGCACATAAATGATAGTTCATAAATGGTAAAACATGGAGAGTATGCATTCAAACCATCAAAAATATACAGCAAAAGAGGTTACCTTCGTTGAATTAACTTATTTCTAGAATAATTAGTGGGGGCCTGTAATACATTTATTATGTGAATATTTAGGCTATAGGGTCTTACTGTTCAAATTACTCATGGTTCAGTCTGTATGTGCTATATTCAGGGAAAAAATAACTACTGTCAAATAAAAATAAAGAAAATAAAAACAAATAATCTAACTATGCAAAAGCACAAATAAATACAATCAGAGCAAAGATACTTATAAAATAAACAGTGCTTTTCAGGTTTTTCTGGTAGATCTAACATTAGTTCTCAGAAATGGAATATCAGTAATCAAATGTAAAATTGCATTGCATAGCCTATTTGACTGTATAAATTAAAGACTGTTATTAAAGTTATAAAAGCTAAAGCAGTGAGTGATTTCCTTGTCTTATGTAGTTTGATTAACATTAAAAACACAGACAGCAGGAATATTAGTTTGCTAGAATACTCAAGACGCTCATGTTGACAATTTTTGTGTGAATTTGTCCGTTTAGGCGGAAGACTTTAAAGAGAACTCAATATTTGCTCGCTATCTGAGACGCGGGTTTGCGCGCTTCGGATGAGCACACACACACACACACACACACACACACACACACACACACACACACACACACACACACTTCTCACAGCGCGCACAACTTCTCATTCGCGTCTTCTAGCTCCTGAATTGGCTTAGTTTTAGTTTATTTTTGTGTTCAAATGTTTTTTTATAAGCTTTAAAGTAGAGAAACCAACCACCGCACTTCGCCGTCCGTTTGCGCCCACTAGTTACTCCGGATAGCAACACGTGACGGTAGAGTGGTTCCTCTCCAGTGCAGAGGCGCTCCACAACCACCACAACAACAACAGGGGGATGGATGAGTGCAGTGGCCACTTGCATGCATACAATAAAATATAAATAAATCAATGCTCTGTAAAATATTAGTTTTAGTTAAGAAAACCGCTGGAACTATTTGTAAAGAATTAATACTGACAAGTCCAACAACATATTACCTTCCGACTCTGATGGGTGGGGGGGCACTTGGGGTGGCCAATTACATTTTGGGGGTGGCCCGTGCCACCCCAGGCCCCCCTCTGGCCCCGCCCCTGTACAGAACTAGAAGATTAATATACATATGGTACCTAATGTCACAAACTCATTTTTAATCATTTGGCCTTCAATTAAGTATACAAATTATTGCACTATTGTGTTTTTATTGTTTTTGTGATAACACTGAACACATCATCATCTTTTGTCATTCTGACAACTGAATCTAAATTCTGTTGAACAATAGTAACATTTCAACTTCATTAAGATGATAATTTTTATCAAAACATACTTTGATCATTATTTTGATTCCTACATCAAAAGATGAATTAAGACATCATAGCAACAAAAACTTTGACAAAAAAATTGTCACTACTGTTCAAAGGCTTTGGGTCAGTAATAATTTTTGTAAAACTTTTGAATATAGATGCATTAAATTGATTAAAAAAGAGTTACAGTAAAAGCTGCTAAAAAAATCAGCTTTGTCATCACAGGAATAAATTGCATCTTAAAAAGTATTAAAATAGAACACATTATTTTAAATTGGGATATTATTTCATAATTTAACGTCTTTTTTGTATTTTTGATAAAATAAATGCAGTTTTTAATGAGCATAAGGGACATCTTACTGACCGCCAATTTTGGACAAGGGAATACGCTTTTAAACTAATGCAAATATTGTGTTTTTTGTCTAATAATGCTGTATCATATAGATTTAGTGCAGTAACTCTAGAAAACAAAACTCTGTGATAGACATGAAGGTTGTGAGACTGACAGGCCGAGCCCCCTTGATGTGGTCCGGGACAGGGTATGTGGATGAGGAACGTAAATTCATTGCCCAGTGTCAGCAGGGCCTGATGAATAGGTCCAAGCTGCCCCACAAATCAGCTGATGTGACAAATGTTTGAGAATCGCCCCCCAGATCACAGACCGAAGCCTCTAGATTGCCCATTCCTTCTATGCACAGAATCACTACCTGAAACCAAGTTATTAAAGAACAAATTGTTGATAAAATGCACTGAAAACCATGTATGCAATTTCAATGTTTTATATAATGAAAAGAAATGGCTTTTCAATTAAATATAGCAGTAGTGGAGGTTGTGTGATTCACGGTTTAGACTCTGATCAAGGGAATGCCTGAGGAAGTCTGGCTTCAACGTCATGTCTGATTAATTGTCTTTATTAATCTCTCTTTTTTTTCTGTCTAGACAAAGACAGGATATGCTCCTTGAGGAATTTACAAAGGAACAGTGTCAATATTTCACTTACAATTCAGTTTCTTCAAACATGGAAACCTTTGGCATTGATTATAATGCACTAAAATTATTTGACATTGCATTCCCAACAATTACATTGGATTGCATTTCCATTCATCTCAATGGCAGGTACTCGACTACAGTGTAACTAAAACTATTAAAAATGGGTTTCGTTAATTGAAATAAAATAAAATATAAATATTAGATGAAAAGCTTAAACAAAAAATTAAAATGAGAACTGTTGGCCTATGAACTAACTGAAATAAAAATAAATTGTAGCTAAATAGAAAAAGAAAACAATAACAATGACAAAAACACAACAAATTTACTAAAGCTTAAACTAAAATGAAAACTGAAAATATAAAACTAAAAGTTAATTGAAAATATTAATAAATACTATAATAGTTAGTAACCTATATAATTAAACAAAAATAACAGTGCTCTGCTGATGCAGGACCCTCCAGAATTAAAATCTGCCATAAAAAAAGAAAATTAGTTATACTATATACACTATATTGCCAAAAGTTTTGAGACAACTGCCTTTACATGCACATGAACTTTAATGACATCCCATTCTTAATCCGTAGGGTTTTTATATGGAGTTGGCCCACACTTTGCAGCTATAACAGCGTCAACTCTTCTGGGAAGGCTTTCCACAAGGTTTAGGAGTGTGTTTATGGGAATTTTTTACCATTCTTCTAGAAGTGCATTTGTGAGGTCAGGCACTGATGTTGGACGAGAAGGTCTGGCTCACAGTCTCCGCTCTTATTCCTCCCAAAGGTGTTCTAGGTCAGGATTCTGTGCAGGCCAGTCAAGTTCCTCCACACTAAACTCGCTCATCCATGTCTTTATGGACCTTGCTTTGTGCACTGGTGCGCAGTGATGTTGGAACTGGAAGGGGCCATCCCCAAACTGTTCCCACAAAGTTGGGAGCATGAAAGTGTCCAAAATGTCTTATGAGTTCCTTTCACTGGAACTTAAGGGGCCATGCCCAACCCCTGAAAAAAAACCCCACACCATAATCACCCCTCCACCAAACTTTACACTTGGCACAATGCAGTCAGACAAGTACCATTCTCCTGGCACCGCCAAACCCAGATTTGTCCATTGGATTGCCAGACAGAGAAGCGTAATTTGTCACTCCAGAGAACACGTCTCCACTGCTCTAGAGTCAAGTGGCGGCGTGCTTTACTCCACTGCATCTGACGGTTTGCATTGCACTTGGTGATGTAAGGCTTGGATGCAGCTGCTCGGCCATGGAAACACATTCAATGAAGCTCTCTACACACTGTTCTTGAGTTAATCTGAAAGCCACACGAAGTTTGGAGGTCTGTAGCTATTGACTCTGCAGAAAGTTGGCGACTTCTGCGGACTGTGCGCCTCAGCATGCGCTGACCCCGCTCTGTGATTTTTTTATGTGGCCTACCACTTTGTGGCTGAGTTGCTGTTGTTCCCAATTGCTTCCACTTTGTTATAATACCACTAATAGTTGACCGTGGAATATTAGTAGTGAGGAAATTTTGCGAATGGACTTATTGCACAGGTGGCAACCTATCACTGTACCATGCTTGAATTCACTGAGCTCCTGAGAGTGTCCCATTCTTTCACAAATGTTTGTAGAAGCAGTCTGCATGCCCAGGTGCTTGATTGTATACACCTGTGGCCATAGAAGTGATTGGAACACCTGAATTCAAGGATTTCAATGGGTGTCCCAATACTTTTGGTAATATAGTATATGTTGGTTACAAAAAAGTGCTTAGTCAGAATACAGCTTATGTTAAAAGTTCCCCTATTATGCTTTTTCAATGTTATATTTCATGCAGTGTGCAGGTAAAAGGTCTGCAAAGTTTTAAATATCAAATAAAGTAATTGTCTCCTAAAAGAAAGAATTGATCATCAGCAATTCCAGTTTCACTTCCTGTTACATACCTACGTAACAAATCTAAATAATTCCAGCCTATGGTCTCTATTGGCTTATAGTCTCCATTAAGGTCTACTTTTGCCCGCCTTCAAACACTAGTTGTAGCTGAGACTGGAAGAGTTTGTCTCGTTTTGTCGGCATGTTGAGAAGATGCTATGAATCAACTGTGCACGCACTTCCAAAGGACGAGGGCTGGCACTGGAATTGATACGAAAAAACCAATGCCATCTGTTCATATCACTGTGTATCAAGTACTGAGGAAGCCTCTAGAGCTAAAATTCAGATATGGTAATAGGTGTTTTGTTTCCAACACACACTGTAAGCGGTAGACCAATCACAAAAGACTGGGCCAACTGACCAAATCATATCCGAATATGCTTTCCAAAAGGAGGGGTTTAAAGAGACTGAATCTTTGAACGAACCGTTTTCAAACTCTTTGAGAAATGAGATTATGTGCAATGTATATTATGAGAAAATCAAAGTGCATGTAATCCTATTGTAGAAAACATTCAAAGCAAAATTAGGAACCTTTAAAAAAGTATAATATAGGGACACTTTAAATGGCGATAGTGAACTTATTTTGGTATTTACCAACAGTGAGTAACGGCAGCATGCTAACCAGCCAAGCCTTGACCCTCTTGTTATGACACCACTGAGTCAAACTGCTTCTCCAGGTCACCCCACTCTCTGATTTCTTCCTTATCTGCTCTCCAGAAAAGGTCTTTCTGCACTATGAGAAGGATTCAATTACAACAAGGGTCTTCACAAGCAACTATATGAGATTGAGTCCCCAATCTCTCCCAGAGGAACAAAATTGCTAAGGCTTATATTGATGTAGGGTTATTGGTTAGCCCAGAATCACAAGGATACATCACATCCTGCCTCACACAGACCTAAAGCAAGGTTTCGACGGCTGAAACTAATGCAGACTCTGTCAAGGTATGGCAATCTTAGCTATGTCTATGGTGATGTTGAGCCACGCTGGCTGGAGGGGCCTGATAATGGAGAGGGCTGAGAGGAGGGACAGTGAGAGATTGTAGGTGCTGGCGATTTGACAGAAACTCAATAGCACTTTAATGGTCCATAGTCATCGGGGTGCTTTACTGCATTGCAGGACTTACCCCACTGACCACGGGAGAAATGAAGCAAAGCGGTGGTGAACTCTGAAGCCAGCGAGTCCTGCACACGCTGCAGAATAAGATCTGTGGCGTAGGCCTGACAGATTGCCAATAGGATATGTGGAAATCACTTCATTGGCCGTAAAATGAAAACATTATGATAAGATCCTGGGCCAAGTAAATCCCTGCAGGATCTCAGCGTGTTAAATATCTGTGGCATTAGGTCACATAGGAAGCTCAGATTTGATCAGGTGCACAAAAAAAGAGATTTGAACAGTTGTGCTTCCATTAAATACACTACCATTCAAAAGTTTGGTTAAAAAAAAAAAATCCTGAAAAAAATATTATTAAAAAAAACTATTGATAATAATGTTTTGAAAGCACCAAATCAGCATATTAAAATGATATCTGAAGGATCATGTGACATTGAAGACTTGAGTAATGGCTGATGAAAATTCAGCTTTGCCATCACAGGAATACATTTCATTTTAAAGGGGTCCTATTATGCCCTTTTACAAAGTCCTGGTTTTGTTTTTGGGATATACTAGAATATGCTTTCATTGTTCAAAAAACACATTCTTTTTCACATATTTTATATTATTGCTGGACCTCTCTCTAGAGTCTGGCCCGAATGCGCCATTTAGTTCTGGTTTCGATGAAGCCCCTCCTTCCGAAAGACGAAATATGTTGTGATTGGTTAGCTGGCCTGGTGTGTTGGGATTTGCACCGGTTAGTGCGGGTTTTGGAAATGTCATGCCCTTACCATAACCGCAAGCTTTAATCAGATGTAAATATTAAGGATGGTGTCAATTTCAAACAAATTCAAGCCTGATTCAGACTTTTTTTTTCTTTTCTTTTAATTTCTTATACATTTTAGATTGAGCCAAAGAGTGTGGGCCAACTCCATATTAACCGTTACGGATTAAGAATTAAAGTCATTAAAGTTCATGAACATGTAAAGGCAGGTGTTCCAAAACTTTTGGCAGTATGGTGCATATTAAAATAGAAAACAGCAAACCAAACCAAAAAGATAAAACAACATCAACAAACATGTTAAATATGAATAATGCAATATCCAACACATATCAGGCGAACTTAATTCATGGTTGTAAATATTCTATTATTAATGTATTGGTTCTATTTTTGCAGTGTTGTGCAATAAAGCCCCACCCACAACAAAATCTCATTGGACTGAAGTATCTCTCCTCATGTATATGAATCATCCAACATCCATGAGGAGAGACTTATTTTAGAAGTTTAGAAACATCTGATATTTCATAACAACATTTTCCACACGGAAAACCATAAAGGATGCCATCTGGAGAAGCAATCCAAAGTCATAACAATAGGTTGGTGTGTATTTTATGCTGTGCAGACTGTTGCGAATTCGAGATGGTGCACACAAACACCGAACTCTTCCACACGCTGTTCTGATTTTGTTTGTGTTGGAGCATTTTCTCGTTTAGTGTAGGGCGATAAATTGCTTGTCTCGTCTGGTTAGGACACGGTGTTGTTTTAATGATTTGACGTGCGCGGTGGAAGCAGTGGTTGCATCTAAGCAGAAGTGTACACATTGCTGTCTTTCCTCCATGCCATGCAGTGTGCCCTTTAGTATAAAGACTTTGAGAAAGCAGGGACTCTGAAAACAGCAGAAGGAGCCCGAGCTTTGAAGTGAACTGAAAATCAAGTGCAACATGTTGTTAAGCTTCAGACTAATTGGGATTCACAGAGCATACAGAGAACAGGAGAACTTTACATTAATTAACAACTGGCCTCATTATCTATCCCATGGGGCTTCGTCCGGCTTGGGTAAACTTATCACCACTTCATTATCCAGAGGGGGTGGAAGAGGCCGGATGCACCAAGCAGTCAGAATTCAATCAACAGTTCTTCCCACCACTTCACTGTGCTAGTCGTCTGTCTATCGTGTTTAACAGCACATGGAGTTGGGTTGAGATGACTTGTTTCCTGGTTTGATAGATTTTTATGTGTTTTATCATTACCTGCTTTCCCTTAAGTACTAAATTCATCTTCATGAGCGGATAATGTTAGATTAATAATGCTCCAATGTCTGTGTCAGCCTGGATCTGCATTTCTGTATAAAAATGTTCAAGAACCGTCTTGCATTAACTCACTTTAATCAATTGAACAAGCAGCACAAATCTATTTTTCCAGTGTATACTAAAACGTTTTTTTATTTTTTTATTTACTAATTGTTTGAAGCCAAGTTGTTGCATGAAATTGATCTACATTTAAATACAGATACTATGTACACTTACTGTTTCTCAGTTATACCATATGATTAACTTGTTTTTATCAGCAATATGCAAAGTGAGGAACGCATGAAGCAAATCCCGCAATGCACATCATAATATTCATTTTGCAAAATGCACAAATGCAAGGCTATGAATATTTTTGAAAACTATAGTTTGTTTTGTATGCACTAACAACCAGATTTTTTTAATGACATGACCAATGATATGCAATTAATTAAATTCCTTTTATTTTACAGTAGTGTCCTTGTTACATATGTTACATGTACTTACTCCAGTAATAACAGTAAAATATAGCTGCAAGCAGCCATTGAGGGGCCAAGCCCTTGTGGCTTTTGTTTTGGCCTGTTTGGATATTTTGGATGTATGTTTTTTTTATTTTTTATCATGAATTTCACTGCACAGTTCACATGGTTTAAAGCTTGCTAAACACTGGATTTGATTAAGCAATCTTGCCAGCATGCCACTCATACAACGGTTTGTTTAATTTTACAACGACTTGAGTTTTTGAAGGCAGAACCACAGCTATATCCACGGATGGCATGACACGAGGAATCCATAGACACCAAGGATATGATTTTCTGACAAACTGTTCAGAAGTTATGAGCAAAAAAAGCTAATTTCCATATCTCATGACCTGTAGGTTCCCAAAATTTGGCATGGACCACATCATGGATCCGATGAAGCATACCAATTTTCGTTTTTATTGATCAAAGTTTGGCCTAGATACAGCCTCAGAACTAATTTTGGGTCGACCTCGTTAAGTTTGTGACGTAATACATTTTTTTTTACCAGTAGGACAAAAATGTATGTGCATTCATTTCTATGCAACTCGGTCCAAAGATCATCTCTGCCAAGTTTTGTAAGAATTGGACAAATTTTGAAGGAAGAGTCGCAAAAAAACGTAACACTGTACTTTTCAAAATGGCCATTACTGTAATGGGCAGAGTCTTAATGTAAGATGTTGAATGTGTTCAGCATGATGAGAGGAATCGGGTGTACTAAGTTTTATTTTTCTAGATCAAATGGTTAAAAAGTTATAATTTTTAATTTTTGAACTGGTGGTGGCGCTATAGAGTTGGTCCAAGAGACTCCAAATTTGGTCCAATTACTGTTTATTACCATCCCTACAACTGTGCCAAATGTCATCATTTTCTCATGTTCCGTTGATAGGGCTGCCATAGACTCCCATTCAGGAAAAATAATAAGAGGGGCTTGGCCCCTAATTATGCATAATTACATGCAACCAAACCTAATCCTATCATAACCCTATAGTAAGTACATGTAGTTAGTTAATATTACTCAGTACTTAAATAACCCTGCTTGGGTAAATCATAATTATAACAAAAATAGTAAATTATGAGATACTAAATGCCCTTTTATGTCAAAAATGTGATATGTGTCATAATTTTGACTTTTATCTCATAATTATGACCTTGTATCTCATAATTTTAACATTTTGTCATAGTTATGATTTACAAAAGTGTGTTTTTTTTATGTGGCAGAATAGGCTTCCTTATGCTTACAACAGGAGCATTGCATTTTTAATTGTGAAAAATGCAAGCAATTGATGGATGTCATGCCCCATTGCGGCTGTCATAAATCTATACTCTTTCATGGTGCACAAGGTGTCCTTGAGGTTCATGTGTGGCCCAGCCAGTGACCTCTGAGCCCATCACCTCCATTGTTCACCCATTCCACAAGATAGCTGTTATGGTTGCACTCCTTGAACTTTCACCCCCCCCCCACCCCCGTGTGCCTCTTTGTTATCTTATTGTATAAAGTCATAGTCAAACTCTGAGTCATTTCAGCTCTACCCCCTCAGTGTTGTTTGACGCGATACAGGGGTAGTTTCTGTTAAACAAGTGACCCTCAGTAATAATTTAAATATGTCACACTTATGAAGAGAATTATACAAAAGACTCAGCTGATTAACCATCTGACTATTCATGTATTCTTGATTGCCACTTTAATGCAGGGTTAGTCATAGAAATTTCATAGCATGATTAATGAGCTGTTTCTCAAATCAACTCAGTTCTAGTGGAGAAATTGAAGATGGGTTTAAGCAGTGTGACTCATTCTGATTAATATTATGTCCCCACTTACTCACACCGCACTGATGTTGAAGATCCCATTAGATCCTTTTCCCAGAATCTTTTTGACTCTAGATCTCAAGGTTTGGCTGGCTATGCCCTGTCAGCCTCGGTCAGCCCTAGCTGCTTGTATAGATTCTGTAAATAAACTATCTGCTTCTTTTTAGCATATTTCTCTATTCATGGTTAGTTATTAACTAATAGCTATTTATTCTACCTTTTTTTTTCTCAAGAAAAATCCATCCATTTTTCAAACTGCTTGTCCTATATAGGATTGCGGGTGCAAGAAACATACTATTTATAGTATTGTGTTTACCAAAGTGTTGGGCCTACAACATGCTCTTTTGAAAATGTAAAGGTATTATTATTTGTAAATTTTTGTGCTTTATGTTTTTGAACGTTGCACTGATTTAATGGGCGCTTGCATTATACTTTACACATCTTTGTTGATTACAATGATTACAATGATAAAATGTTACTGCTTGTTAGTGTTAAGCCCCGTTTCCACCAAAATTAAAATCCATCGTGGTCTAAAGTACCGTGAAGAGACTTTCCAGAGCCCACTGGATTTCGTCCTCCGCAAATAAGCTAAATAAAGCCTGAACCTCGTCGTCTGTCCAACTCCATTGTCGATTTGAATAGCAAACTCTTACTGCACGCACCAGACTTTTAGGTTGAAATAAAATGCTGCATGAGCTCAACCAATCAGCATGTTCAGCGCCCAAGTCCCACCCCTGAAAGTTCCTGAACTTTGAAAAAGTACTACCTCACAAGCAGGGCCGTTTTGAGGGGGAAATCTTTACCTGGAACTTTATTTAGGTTCCTGCGGTCGAAACACACCAAGTACCACCCCAAAGTCCATAGTTCCTGGGGAAAGTTCCCGCGGTGGAAACACGGCTTTAGAAAGTTAAAGCGAAATAATGCTTTACTTTTGAAAATGGGTAGTGGGGTTGTAGGCTACCAGAGGGGGTCCACCGTCTTCTTGTGGTGCCATCGACCAGCATTGTCATTACATTATTTTAATGCAGCTTCCCCAGCTAATAACAACGTATTCTAAGAATGTTTTGCTAACATTCTCATAAGTTATGAAAACATTCTTTTTGAATGTTCCCTGAACATGTTTTTAAAATGTCTTTGTTCTTGGATACATCTAGGGACATTCAATTTTGTAATTCTGTGAACATTATGAGAATGTTACTTTTGAATGTTCTCTGATTAAAAAACAAAAAATGAAAAAAAGGTTAGAACAACATCCAACTAAACATTCCATGAATGATTTTGAGAACATTATTAAAGACTTTGGACAAACATTTTATTAATGTTACTGGAAGAACATTTGTATATAACTTTGAGAGAACCTTGTCAGAACGTCAACCAAAGTTCTGAGAACGTTCTCTGTTGGGTCAGAGTGATTAGTCACATGATATTGGCATCTCTTGGTCCCTTGAGCAAAGATGCCACATTTACAATCGTGTACTTCGGGTTCTGTGTCATCTGAACAACTGCCATTGACATGAATGGGAATGTAAACGATAGCTTTCTCCAGGTATTAAAGACCAGATCAATCCCAGTTTATTTTTCTAAGAAGCTCTCCATATATGCAATTCTACCTACAAATATGCAAATATCTGCAAATATTTCTTAACAACAGCCTATTTTACACATCTCATGTGTAAGGTGTTTTCACAAGGCTACATGAAGTTACTAATAGATTTAGGGGAGAATCCTTTTTTAGCTTCCAATTAATACTACAAATTGCAAGGCTGTCACCACCTTGTATTAATGCACAAAGGAATATGCAGTTATTTTCAACCTAATGTTTAAGTGCTACATCTGTGGTGTGCTGCCAAATTTGACAATGATAATTTCAACATTTCCCTCAGTTTTAAGGAGCTAGGAAATGCATTTACAAAAAATGTAACTGTTACAATCAACCACTTTTCCATCCAAACGCCCTCTCCTAAGTATATCTCCCATCAGTTTTGTTGTTGAAAACTAAAACTAGGCCTAATAAAGTTTTTTTTGTTGTTAATATAAATAAAGCTGAAATAAAATTAATTATCAATAAAATTAAACAGGATTAGATTGCATCTTTTTAAGCAGCGTTAATACTTAAAATATGCCCCAGCCACTGCTAATTTAGTTCCTTGAGTTCCTTACCGAACCAGGGGCAATAATAATTCAAATAATAATAATAATAATAATATAAACATTTATTTGAAAATAATATTATAATGTTGTGTAGTCTATAATACTAGTCAGTTTTACTGATTGAGAGATTTATTCACAATGGAATAATTACTTTATAATTTTATTGGAGTCTTACACATGCTTAATCTGAGCCGTGCATTAATTTGAGTGGTGACAGATATTATGGGAGTGGCTTTGATGCAGCGCAGGAGATGCAGATAACTTGATCTTGACCCTAAAGAAACTTTAATTAATGCTGTACGTTACAAATCTGCTTCAAAGATAAAATTAAATGAATTGCTAATTACAACATTGATAAAAATGTAAAGTCTGTACAAATACTAGAAATCATGTTTCAAAAAAACGAACAAAAAAAACCAAACAGTGCACATTTCATTTAGATCTATCTATTATAACTTATATGTCGTTTCCTTATAAAGCTCCAGAAATTTGTCAAGTTTTTCGTCAGGTGTCTTTTTTATTGCTGTCTTATATGATCTTGCCACCAGCCAATCGCTGCATTGCTGATCGTGGTTTCAAATATCGATGCATCTGCCCTCTTCAGGGAACACATGAACGCGCAGTAATCTCAGACAACTTAATCCAGATATTTTAATCAAATCCGCAAATTCATCTGAAGAACCAAATTTTCCATAGATCAGTTATCACGATTAGAAAATCTGGCATCTGTCAAATCATCTCAGAGGTACGAAGAATGGACCCCTGAGCTATAGTTGTCACACACAGGGAAGATCAAAAATCACACAGGCTATATCTTAGTAACTAGCCAAAAGTCCAGTCACACAAATGTGTGTTTTATGCAGTAGTGGTTTTATATTTTGGTTTCAAACACCTAGTTCAAATCCTTAAAATCATTTTTGTCAATTCTGTCCTCCAAACTAAAATTTCAATATTCTTTTTTCCCCCTATAGTATTTGGACAAACACAATAAAACCATTTGGCACCTATTCAGGCAATAGTCACCTATACTATAATGAATGTAGTTTTTTAGTTTTTTTTTGCCAAACCTTGCTCCTTCAACCAATCAGACAGGTAGGCAGATCATCCTCAGGCCCAACAACACCTCAGGCTGACAACTCCACACAGAATACTTGAAGTGTCTTCACTTGCTTTTGACAAAGAAAAGTCTCAAGCCATTAAAGCAATGCCACATAAAGTGCAGCAGTGCTTATGACTATGATTTTTTATGAAGTGTATTACTCATAAACTAAAAACTGTCCAAACAAAAATGTATTTCTGTTGCGTCTGTGCTTTTGTATTTCTCTGAGTGAAGAGGCTTTCAGCATCTGTGACCCCCGTGATCCTGAACAAGCCTCCAGTCCAGCTCTCGCTGTCTTCGGATGCAGGTCTGACACATGCTCATGAGGCTCTGCCTCAAAGACTGCCAAGCCGCTCAGATCAGAAGGAGGATGGGAAATTCACAGTGCCAGCCAGCAGGCCAGACTCTGAAAGGAATCCCTTGCCGTCTGGAGCGCGTTGCTGGCAGACAGTTTGCGCTGGATTGCCAAAAGCCCTTACTTTCATTAATTTATTTGCTGGATCTTGGCTTCAGCTTTGCTTTTTGGGGAAATGAGACTGATAAGGCAAGTTGATTCTTGGTAATTTATGTCAGATTGGTATTCCCATAACAGCAATGGATTGTATAGTGTGCGGTGGAGTAAAAAGTGAGGAGTAAATACATTTGGGAAATCTTCCTAGATCTCTCTACCCGCATTAACAGCCATAGTCTATGCAATAACATGCATATAGATTCTTGACATATATATATTTCTAATACACAGATGCTTTAGTTTTTAGACATCTTGGAGTTCACATTGAGGTCAATAACTATAATGATAAATATAGCTGCAAGCAGCCATTATCGGGGCCAAGCGTAAAGAAGAAGACAAGACATGCCAAAATGGCTGGCAGTGTCAGATCAACTGCAGCAATGAGCAATAAAGACCCATCAAGGTGATTTTAGGCAAAATAGCTGTAAAATGATAAATACAGTCAATAATAATGATTTAATGATTTATCACTTTCAACCAATAGGTGGCACCGTTACGAAATTGATGTGGTGTGGTCAGAATAAGGGAACAATGACACATGCTAAGTTTGGTGTCAATATATCAAAGCAGGGTGTCAATATGTCATTGCAGAGATATAGCCTCAAGAGGCCTTTTCATTATTAGTATGAACCACATGGCGGTGCTGTTTTGAAACCTTTTAAGTACCTTAAAGGCATGGTGCTGATGGCACATACCAAGTTTCGTAATGATACACCAATTCATTTGTAAAGTATAACATTTTCCATCATAATACTGCATTGTAGTCAATGGAACTTTCATGTTTTGTTCTATTATAGCGCCACCAAGAGGCACAATCCTACCTGTCCTCGAGAATGTCAATTTTGGTGAAAATATCTCATTTCGTTTTGGAGTTATAGACATTTATATGAAAAAAACAAATGACTGACACCTGACTTTGATTGGATTTTACTCCCCCTTACTATCAATATTTTGACATTTGGGCATTAACATATAGCTATCGACCTATGTTTTCGAACTTCTGACGCTGGTTTCATCTCGATCTGACTAGCGGTTTCGAAGATATCAGCTAATGTTTTTAAGCGCTAAATTGCAACGCTGCACAAACCATAGGCCGAAACCTGGCAAGTCTGGTATCATTGGACCCGGCAAGGATTCAGGAGACAAAAAAAGTGACTCCCATGAAAATAAGTCAATCCCACCCAAAGTTATAAGCATTTGAAAAAAAAAATTATCCACTAGGTGACGCTGTTTCGAAACTTCTCAGGCTCCTTCAGGGCATCGTGTTGATGACCCATACCGAGTTTTGTAACAATCCGTTCATGCGTTGATAAAATACAGCATTTTAGCACATAATTCAAAATGGCCGACAGCCAAAATGACTGATATGGTAAAATTGGATATCAGACGACTCGGCATGACGTCCTGAATCTAACAAGACTTGAATCAAACAGTTCAGAAGTTATAAGCAAAAATAGCCATTTTTGGTATCTCTGAACCAGAAGGTGGCACTGCCCCAAAATGCTGCATGTTGCCTCAGGTCATGCTTGTGATGACATGTTCCAAGTTTGGTTTGAATACGATAAAGTGTTGCAGAGATATTGCCTTAAGTGTGTTTTCGCAAGAGTTACATAAAATTTGTTTGCGCGTTTATTGAAAACGATTTGACGAATCAACTTGATTTGCAAGATTTTTTGTCAGCATGGTCTGAAGACGATCTGGTTCAATTTTCGTGCAAATCAGATGAACCGTCTAGGACGAGTTTGCAAAAATAGGTTTTTCTGAAAATTTTAAATGGCGGGAAAATGACTCGTCTTGAGCCAAGGAATCAGAGGGATTTTTTTTTTGTGTCTAGCCCTTATGGTTCAAAAGTTATTACCATAAACATGAGTCAAATTGTGGACTGATGGTGGCGCTAGAGGGATTGAGTTAGAGACTCCAAATTTGCTATGGTGACATTTCAGACTGTCCTCTATCTGTGTGCCAAATTTCACAACTTTTTACCATACGGTTCTACCTTCGGTGCTTGGCCCCTAATGATAAATATATAGTTCTAAAAATCAGAGTCCACACCACAACTATAACAATAATGGCACAGAAAAAACAATATTGCTGGACTCACTTTCAGAATTTTTTTTTCCTCAGCTGATTAACAATAAAAACATTGGAAACCAATCAGAATCTATCCTGGTTTAAATAGCATTTAAAGCAGCAGATAACAAAACAGCAGTACTCTTGATAAAAATAAACAGAACAATATTGTCTGCTGGTGTGGACACTAATATAGTTATCTTTATAGTTATCGTTCTTGGTGTGAGCAAGCTTTTATACAAGTTTTTTTTTTTTTTCAAATTCTGAAATCTGTTAAATAAAGACAGAACTTTGTGGATTAATTGCATAGATTATTGTATTTATACACACAGGAGAAATTCACAACATGTGTATACGCACATGAATGTGTTCTTAATCTTGTTCTAATGTTTCTTTTATGAATGAATGACTGCACACCCGAGGCTAGTAATTTGAATATCTCCATATAAGGGTTTAGCACAAAACCATTCCTTTACTAGTCAAAGCCACATAGCTAAAGTCTACAGACCACTGGCTGAACGTCTGAGGCATAAGGCACTCAGAATGGAAAAAACTTCGGTTAAATTGGTTGAATTCTACAGGATTTAGGAGAAGTGTGTATCGAGTTTTTTAAAGGGGACCTATAATGCCCCTTTTTACAAGATGGAAAATAAGTCTCTGGTGTATGTGAAGTTTTAGCTCAAAATACCCCACAGAGAATTTTTATAGCATGTTAAAATTGTCACTTTTTGAGGGTGAGCAAAAATGGGTTGTTTTCTTTGTGTGTCTCTTTAAATGCAAATGAGCTGCTGCTCCCAGCCCCCTTTCAAGAAGAGGGCGGAGCTTCAAGAGCTTGTGTTAGCAGCTCTGATTACCTCACGCAGACACACTGAAAAGGTCTGAAACTGTTCAGCCTTTCATGTTCAAACCGGAGCCGGACAGTGATGGAGAGACTCTCTAAGAAGTGACAACGTGTAACTGGACGTTTCTGACTGTTTTATGTAGCTGATGTGGAGTTAACTATCTTCAAGTCATTGATTAGCATATTCTGTCATGATAATCTCTTCACTCATGTGGGAACTGTTGTAGGTTGCCTACAGAGCCAGAGAACATTTGCTGAATGAAGATAGAACAGGTATAGTTTAGTTTCATCTTGCTTTTATGACATGCTATTGCATTTGTGTTACGTACTGTATTGCAATAAATGTGAAAAGATGGATACGACAGCATTAGAAGAATCCTAAATGTGCTCTATTACAACAACTTGTCCTCTTCTCAATATGGCCTCACCCCCTTTGTTGCGTGTTCCCTTGGGCAGGGTTTATGTCAATTTTAGGGTTTGTGATGTCACTAACCCGTGAATAAGCTTGTTGTAGTCCCTACCAGCTGTTTGTTGTAGTCCTTAAAAAGCGATTTCTTTAAAATCAAAAATCTCCCTTTGCTTTGAACTTTGAGCGTCGTAACTTTGCAGATGTTGTTTATGCTTAAAGGTGCCCTAGAATGAGTTGAAACAATATTTTAAATTGTTCTCTGATATCTACATAGAGGGTATGTGACTTATTTGAGGGCAAAAATTGTCCAGATAAGGTTTTACAGGTCCATTTACAACCCTAGAAATTGTCCCTAAAATGAAATTGTCTGTTTTTTCCTTATTTGGAAGGGTCATGAATAGTAATGTGGAGTTCTGCTCTGATTGGCCTTTTCACTGCGCATCAGCAGCCACTCACGCAATGTTGTCATGACAACCGGCACACAACATTCACTTCAGGAGGTTACTATTATTAGTATTATTTCTTATCATATACCTTATAGAAAAGAAGAGAGTCACATTTGTTTCTATTGAGCCCGATTTCTCAAAATGGTGCATGTGTGTGCTTATCCTGGGTACCATGACAACAGTGCGAATTATAGTAAGCATAAGCACCTGCTGACGACTCGCAGGCACTCACAGGAACACTAAAGGCTGCAACAGACTCCGCAAGAACAGAGAAAAAAGTTCTTGCTCCCAGGGCTGCGAGAACAAAATGACGTAATTTTGTTCTCGGAGCCCTGGTTTGGGAGTTCTCGCAGCTCGTTCTCGACACATCGTCTGAGCAGAACTTTTTTCTTGTGGGTGTCCGAGAACTATTGTGTGATTGGTCAGAATTTTAAAGTGGGCGGAGTTAATGCGGAGAAACGGCGATGTTCGGCACCTGCTTTTCTCATGAAGTATGGAATGTACTGGCCAGAACGAACTTTGTTCTTGTTCTTGCCACCTTGAGAAAACGAACAAATTTCTTTGTTCTTGCAGAGTATGTTCCAAGCTTAATGACGAGCTCAGTATTTTGACTGAATAATACGGTTTCTTTCTCGCAAAACCTTATAGTATACTTCCTGAACACTTTCCATGTATGGCGAGCGCGTCTCACTATCATTGCGTGATACTTTTGTATCATTTTTGTAATGTTTTAGCCTGGTCACTATTCGGAAGGAGCGCGTGCAGGAAATTTTTTTTAATTTTATTTTCATTTCAGGGTGAACTATCCTTTACACTTTAACCCTAACGTCAGCAGTCACAACTTTGTTCTGTACAGTTTGACAGTAGAGTAGGCCTACTGAAGTGGATAAAATCACTACTTACTGCTTGCGGGAATATAGTTGGAATTTCCCCCTTCATCAGGATCAGACGCTGAGTGAAGCCTGCTTGATATTGTCCCAGGTTAGAAAAAGTGTCCGTGGTGAAATGGGCCGAGCAAACTAACAACTTTGAATTAAATTTGTTGCGGTATCCGCTTATTGATAAACATCAACCATGTCTATTGACAGTTTTGTTCTTTGGGAAGGGTACGAAAAGTCCTCACATCCCCAGCACAGCCTGGAACATAACATTTATTTCCGTGATCTGCCATTTTCGCTATCCTCGCTTGACGCTTGTTTCTTCACAATACCTGCAGTTCCGCCTGTCCTTGAAAATGCAAATGTTGGGGGCGTACATATTAATGATACCAACTGTTGCGTAACAGTCAGTGTTATGTTGAAATTCACTTATTTTTCCGTGGTGTTTTTCACGCACAAGATTTACAATGGAGGATGCAATGGTGTTTGAGACTTACGGTACACTCTAAAAAAATGCTGGGTTAAAAATAACCCAAGTTGGGTTGAAAATGGACTAACCCAGCAATTGGTTTGTTTTAACCCAGCGATTGGGTTGTTTTAAGCAAACATTTAACCCAACCGCTGGGTTAAAACAACCCAATTGCTGGGTTAGTCCATTTTCAACCCAACTTAGGTTATTTTTAACCCAGCATTTTTTAGAGTGTATGCGATTTCCATGTACTGAACTCTTGTTAGTCAACTATGCTAAGCCTTTAACAGTCCACCTGCTAACAAAGCCGTTGTGAAGGCAAACCCCCTCATGGAAGTAGGAAGCCACAGGCTTTCTTGGGCTGAAGTGCAGGGGCCTACATTGGGGAGGGGCCTAATGGCTACACAAAATAATCTATATATTTTATAATATACATATACAGCTGAAGGTTTTAGATTCAGTCATTGTCTTCCACTGGAGCTTCTCCCGTTTATGTGTGTGTGTGTGTGTGTGTGTGTACTGTGTAGACATGCTTTTTCACACTGTTTTTCATTTCATTCACATACACTGCAAGTTCTTTCACTACTCTTCACATCCACAATGGAATTAGTGATCCTGAAAACCGTCAGTCTTGTTTATACTGCATTATTTATCTTTTTATCTGCACTGAGAAATTAAATGTCTGGATGCTTCAAAGTCAAATGTCCCAGCACAATGGCATTTTATCCTCATCAAAATACAACCTAGAAGAGAAAATACCATATGGCCTTGTCAGGACTTGCCATGATGTCATTGTCAATGTCAATGTAGTTTTGAACTAAATTCAGCAACTGACAATTAAACCACCAAACAAGGGGCTCTATAAATATAATTATCATTCCTAAACAAAGACAGCTCTGCCACAAAGCCTGTCAATATTCAGATGATCTCAGAGCAGTGTTAAGCTGCACACTCATCCTGGTTTTCTTGAGTAGGCTGCTAGGGGACCACATTGTAATCTGGCACCTCTGTTCACATTCATGCTTTCTGTAAGAGCAGGTCAGAGTTCAGAAGAATTATAGTAATCTAATGGCTCAGAGCGCTGCTGCCAATGTGCTCCAAAATGCTCGTCAGTTCTTTTGCTTCGAGCTGAAGGAGTCTTAGGGTGTTTCTCAAATGGAACGCAACCGAGACTGCGTCCTTCCCAGTCCAGTCCTTCTGAGGCTTGCAGGCTAGTGTCCTCCTCAGCAATTAAACACTAGAATGAGACAGTCTAGTAAGTGTGCATGGCTACGTCACACATGTTCCCTGCCCCCGCGGTCACAGCACGAAAATACTGTTAAAGCTTAATTTTGGAAAAATACTTTCTATTACAAATTTTTATATTGGCTTTCTATTAATGCAACACAGTGAATGCCAACCGTCTGCGGTCTCCCAGTGGCTTACATTATTGTCAGTTTAGTGTTAGTGATTAATTTACAGCAAAACAAAAGATAACATCTATGCTTTCATGTTCGAAAACATTAGTAGCAGCATTGGAATTTAATTTCTAATAGATGGACCAAGATTGTATTGCGCTCTTCACAATTGTCGTAGAGAGGCACATGTTGAGCTTCAGCTTCAGGCCATCCATCCATCCATCCATCCATCCATCCATCCATCCATCCATCCATCCATCCATCCATCCATCCATCCATCCATCCATCCATCCATCCATCCATCCATCCATCCATCCATCCATCCATCCATCCATCCATCCATCCAAATACATCAATCAATCCATCCATCATCCATCCATCCATCTACATACATCCATCCATCCATCTACATCCATCCATCCATCCATCCAAATCCATCCATCCATCCATCCAAATACATCCATCCATCCATCCAAATACATACATGCATACTTTTTAAATTAATTATACTTTTTTTAAATAAAAAAAGACCCAATCAAGTAGCTTAGTGAGTCTTTTCTGTGTTAGGACATTTCCTTTTGAGCCAGGAACTTGAAGCATTTGTGAAGGCTTGTCCCTGTCTTCTTCTTTTTTTTTTCTAAATAGCCAATTGCCATCTGAGACATTAAACTTTGCATTTTTTGAGCATTTTTCCAGAGGAAAAGACTAAAGACTAATTTTAGTTGAGAATACCTGCTAAAAGTTAACCTTTCAGGACACAAGCGTATGCACTGCCTTAACCCTTGTGTGGTGTTCCTATTTTTGTTATTCAGCCCGTTGCATTTTTGGGTTTTTGATTCAACACAATCAAAAATTTTATGTTAAAATACTCAATAGATGTTTACTTCATCCCAATTACAAGCAATATAAACAGCATATATGGTTAATATTTTCTCTTTACCTTTGTTAGATAAAATTTAAGAATTGCAACCTCGTGTGGGAACGGCAGGGGTAGAAACAAAACTCACTCTTGCACTCTCTCACACTTACACACAATCTCTCTCACACACGCACGCACACACACACACACACACACACACACACACACACACACACACACACACACACACACACACACACACACACACACACACACACACACACACACACACACACACACATACACAAACACACACACACACACACACACACACACACACACTTGGATATGTGGTGTATGGTTACTCTCCATAGGCATAATGGTTTTTTAATGTACAAACTGTATAATCTATCCCCCTACACTAACCCTACCCTAAACCTACCAATCACAAAAAACTTGTGGCATTTTTTGAATTTCAAAAAACACCATTTAGTATGTTTTAGTATGAGGACACAGATGTCGTCATAAACCATGTTTATGTTGTAATACCCATGTCATTATACACATTTGTGTCCTCATAAACCATATACATGAACATACACACACTAACAGCAGGCCCTGACAGGAGGAGGACAGAGTAAAGGTACACAGGACCTACAATTTCCACACTTTTATTAGCCCTGGGTCTAGTGGACCCGAACATCCTGTGTGTAATATAAATGTGTAGGGGGGTGTATGAAAATGTGTTCTGATATATATTCCTCACAGAAAATGATCCATGGCCAATGAGTCTCAGTTTGAAAAAATAATTAATCGTATCATTTTTCTTTTGATAAAAAATGAAAACGGGTCCAAAAGACCCGAACACCATACAAGGGTTAAAGGTGGGGTAAGTGTTATTTCAAAACTGCTTTAGTAAAGTGTCTCGGGCCGTGGACCAAAACAAACTTGTAGCCAATAAGCAGTGAGGGGTGTGTCTACTAATGATGGGGAGAAGAAATCGCTCAGGGCACGTCATTATTCAAAATACACGACACAGGACGGACATTAGCCGAGCGACGACAGAAAGAGAGAGATGGCAGATAAGAAACACATGTGGAAAATGTCAAAGGAACAAAAGAAGGCTTACGATCAGGCAAGAAGAATCAGCTTTCCAGCACTGGAGAGAACTCAAGGAGCGCTAAAGCCTGCAATCGGACGCCAAGATTGCTTTATTTCTTCTAGATAGGCGAGTAACATTGGTTTTGTTTTGTTTCACAGAACCAATATATGCTGGCTTTTGCTTGAATATGCCCGTGTGTCATGTTCGCTTGTTTGCGAACGTTAAACCACTGTCTGTTTCAAGCGTCAGCTGGCAGTGTGTCCGAAAAGTAAGACAATAAACTCCTAATATATGTTTGTTTCTTTTGGTTCCACTTTTCGTGATTGATATAACCCTCTAATCTTGTCATAATTGTAATATGTTTGTTAGTTGGTCTGTCGTGCTCCAGCTTTCGAGTTGTTCATGAGAACTGTGTTTGTGTTTTTGGGATGTAAGGGATGACTTTTTCTCTGAACATTCGACCTGAATTACCATAGTAACAAACATTGCTTTCACTTATTAATGGCATCATATCCTAGGCCGGCTGGTACAGCACATTCTGCCATAGTCGTTGCCTGAGTTACGTATGTATGTGTGGGGCGGAGCTATCAAAATAGGGGCGTGTGTGTTTTGGTGATTTGAAATATCAACATAGGTTACCAGAAAGCACTTACCCCACCTTTAAAACTAACACATGGACTGAAAGTCACAAAACATCCTAATTTATTTTCATTTGGTCTTTAAATAAAGTGTGCATTGGCATGTGTGCTTCATTTACCAAACGTATATAGTGGCATTCAGCATCCAAATAGGAATCGTTAACATTTTAAATAGAGCGCTGAAAAAGCAATTAAGTTTATTTATTATGCAAAGTCGTTCCTTTGAGATTTTTCAGTGATTTAATATTTGCTAGACTTCAGAAGTACCAACGTCTCTTAGGTGCTTGTTTGTCCCATTTTAGTAGTCATAATTGATCTTTAAAATCTTGCAAGAACATCCTTGTACTTGTGGCCCATCCTCAAAACAATTAGAATAGATGTAGAGTAATTGAACATTTTGTTTTAATTAACAAGATTAATGCGTTATGCTAAACCCGTTTTTTTAATAGCGCGATCTAGCTTCGTGGACAAAATTATGTTGTGAAGCCTAAATATCGAATTACAATGCCGAACAGGTCTTTCCAAATGCCTGTTTGCATGGTACAGTAAATGGACAAAGGGAGAGATTGTTGCATTGCTTGGTATTTTATGCTGTATTTTTGTTGATGTTGCAAACAAGCTGAAGATGTAAGGTTAGAGAGAACTAGAGGAGAAAAGGCTCATCTACATGTTTTTGGACACACTCCCTTGTTGCTGCAGCTAAAAATAATATCAGGGTTAACTCCCTGCTGCAAAAAAGCTGTCCCATACACTCCATCTTCTGCTATGTGTGTGCGTGCAACCCAGACTCCCACCTTTGTGTAGGTGATAAATGAGTGAAAGCAGTGATAGATCATAAAACACAACAGATTCATTGCTATTGTGGAACCACAGGTCATGTTGTCCTCGTGCTCAGGCGTCATATAGAGTGAGATAATATTTAGGGAGCACAAATTAGACCAACAATGGCCGTTTGTTTTCTCTTTGTAACAATAGTGTCCAATGTCATAATACTAAGGACACTATGACCAGCAGCATTATGGCCATTGAAACTGAGGGAACATGTCGTCTCAGATTTGAAACCGAGAGAAATTTCATGCAGCTTCTAATAATGGTATCTTGCATTCACATATACACCGATCAGGCATAAAATTATGACCACTGAAGTGAAGTGAATAACACTGATTATCTCTTCATCACGGCACCTGTTAGTGGGTGGGAAATATTAGGCAGCAAGAGAACATTTTGTCCTCAAAGTTGATGTGTTAGAAGCAGGAAAAATGGGCAAGCGCAAGGATTTGAGCGAGTTTGACAAGAGCAAAATTGTGATGACTAGACAACTGGGTCAGAGCATCTCTAAAACTGCAGCTCGTGTGGGGTGTTCCCGGTCTGCAGTGGACAGTATCTATCAAAAGTGGTCCAAGGAAGGAACAGTGGTGAACCGGTGACAGGGTCATGGGCGGCAAAGGCTCATTGATGCAGGTGTGGAGCGAAGGCTGGCCCTTGTGGTCCGATCAAACAGACGAGCTACTGTAGCTCAAGAAGTTAATGCTGGTTCCAGTGGCGGCTGGTGATAATTGAATAATTGAATGAGGAAAGGAAAAACAAAAGAATAAAAAAGCATGTTGACTACTTGAACATACATTTTGCTCTCCTTTATTTCTGGCCAGCAAATTTCTCAATGACTCTCTGATTAAAGTCAGTCATCTCAGTAGTGTCATGACGTTTGCATTTTTCAGTCAAATATTTGAGGTCTCCTACCCCTGTTGTTGTCCACAAAACTTCAGTACCGACACTTAGAAATAAAAGACAGGGAAAGCAAAAAAGGGCATTGCTAACAACACATCCAGTCAGCCACCTACGTTTCTCATAACAAGCGCGTGAAACTCTGAGTGCAGCTGCGTCCTGTCACTGGCCTGCTGCTGGATTTGTAAATCGCGTTGGTCCGGTTTGGGATCCTTTATCATTTTTTTTCTTCCAACGAACGCCTTGTGAAAGAATTTGGTTTAACTGCTGCCATCTCTACAAAAGTGATCATCCTAACAAGGTTTTGGCGGAGTCAGAGTGACTGTGTCGCCCGGGCACTTTCGCTTTAGTGGCCAAGAGTGTAAAGTTGAATGACAGGTGACGAGAACCAGTCAGATTGGATAAAATAACACGCATCCAATTCTGATTCGCCAGGGACGCAGCGACCTGCGTCCGGAGGAGGATCTTTAAAAACCAATTAGAGACCAGCTTCAGGTCACATGCTGCCCGTAGATTTTTGAACTCAGATAGACATCCATTTGTCCGGCGTCCCTCACGCATGAAACATATTGAAGAACATATAAAATAGTTAACCCATCAAATCCAGTTTTTATGAAATGCTGAGGCTCTTACTAACAGCCAGCACATCGTATGAGTAAACTATTTTATTTTTATTTCACTTTTATATCATTTTTGTATACATGTATATTTCTGGAATTTTGATGGGGGCGGTGCCCCAGTGCCCTCTATTGACCAGCCGCCACTGGCTGGTTCTGATAGAACGGTGTCAGAATACACAGTGCATCGCAGTTTGTTGTGTATGGGACTGCATAGCCACAGACCAGTCAGGGTGCCCATACTGACCCCTGTCTACTGCTGAAAGCACCAACAGTGGGCACGTGAGCATCAGAACTGGACCACGGAGCAATGGAAGAATGTGGCCTGGTCTGATGAATCACGTTTTCTTTTACATCACGTGGATGGCCGGGTGCATGTACATCACTTACCTGGGGAATACATAGCACCAGGATGCACTATGAGAAGAAGGCAAGCAAACGGAGGCAGTGTAATGCTTTGGGCAATGTTCTGCTGGTAAACCTTGGGTCCTGCCATTCATGTGGATGTTACTTTGACACGTACCGCCCACCTAAGCATTGTTGCAGACCATGTACACCCTGTTATGGAAATGGTATTCCCTTGTGGCTGTGGCCTCTTTCAGCAGGATAATGCACCCTGCCACAAAGCAAAAATGGTTCAGGAATGGTTTGAGGAGCACAACAATGAGTTTGAGGTGTTGACTTGGCCTCCAAATTCCCCCGATCTCAAACCAATCGAGCATTTGTGGGATGTGCTGAATAAACAAGTCCGATCCATGGAGGCCCCACCTCGCAACTTACTGATATATATGGTGAAAATGTATATATTCAATCAATTTATATTCCCTTGTTCTTACTGACACAAGGGAATATAAAGAGACGATATACTGTTTTTATAAAAAACTATAAAAACTTAAGGGATCTGCTTGCTAACATATTGGTGCTAGATACCACAGCACACCTTCAGGGGTCTAATAGAGTCCATGCCTTGACGGGTCAGGGCTGTTTTCGCAGCAAAATGTGGACCAATACAATACTAGGATATGTTATGCCTGATCGGTTTTGCCAGTTCAACTGAGTTGCGCCTTCCTGAAAATTCAGTCATCAGACTTTTTTTATTTATTACAAAATAAAAAAATATATTATAATACAAACCAATAATGATAAAGTTTGTAGCATTATTTATTTTATAACAAACTATAAAAATGCTACGGTAAAAACCTGCTAATTGGTTAACTGTAGTTACCTTACCATAAACAGTCAAACATGTTCACTGTTTATGGTAAGTTAAATGGTTTAATGGTAAATCCCTTGTCTTTTTATATTTTATTTTATAAATCTATAATTAACATAAATAATTTATATAATATGAATATAAAGTCTAGAGATGACAGCACCAGTCCAAGGTTTTTCCGTACTTATTTTCCATGCAGAATGCTGATTATGCAAATGCAATATGCAATGACCATGAGACTTTAGCTTTCCTTCTCTTTAGTGTTATTAGAGACGATATACTGATCCACACTGGAACATAACCGCTGGCTAGGTTCATGAGATGCCTTTTGTGTTTTTAGCTTAGATTATTTTAAACAATCTCTCTCCCCGGGAACATGTTTAAAGCACTGCACCGCAAGCTACTTAAAATTCCTGTCATGAATCTACCTGTGGGCAGACTTTTCTGAAATCTAAGACTATCTCAGGAAAACAGTAACTTCAATAAGATAAGTTTGAGTCAGATTTCCCCACAGACATACTTAATATACGAGAAACAGTAAATTATCTGGGGTATTTTAAATACACCCTGTTGTTCACTTATAGACAGAAGATTTACATTGACTTTTTCTCATAACAATGCCTATTTCATAATACAAATGCTTATTATCTGTATTTAAACTGAGTATGGCAAGTCGTTTTGACTTTTAATCATTCACGGGATATGAATTATTGATATTAAAGGGGTCATAGAATGGTACATGCACTTTCACAAGTTGATTATACGGAAATGTGTGTTGGCAGTGCCTGTACACAACCATCCTATATTGATAAAAATACATCCAGTGTTTTTTTCCTTATTTATTTTCCCCTGTCTCAAATCAAGCCGTCCGACCGTGTGACGTTACACGGTGTACGCCACTCCTACGATTGTTGATTGACAGCAGCGTTTCAACACAGACCCGCCCTGAGCGAGCTGTCATCAGTCCGCCATTGTTGATACGCTGGAGCAGAATGGCGTCTAAGCGATTGTGGTGTTGTGTTGTTGGGTGTAATAACGAACACAGCAGTCATTTTGATGTTCCTAAATCCGAACCGCTGAAGACCCAGTGGCTGCTGAGTTTTGTTTTAGAAGGGAGTATTCCCCCCGATCAAAGTCAATGTTTGCGCAATCATTTCTCAGCAGACTGCTTTATAAACGAGCGTCAGTATAAAGCAGGTTTTGCTACTAAGCTGCTCTTGAAAAAAGGATCGTGTTCCTGCTGCACCTCAGGAAGATCGAAGATGTGAGTGTAACGTTTTATTAACCTTTATATTAATCTTTGCAAATCGCTTGCATGCTTCACGATGAATGAGGCTAAAGTTTACAGGGTAAGTTACATTACGGCATGCTTTCTGTTTATGACGTTCTCAATATAATTCATAATCCCACGTTTATAATGAACAACGCGTTATGTTTATTACAAACTGTGTACTCGGGTGATAAAGTTAACGTGGTAACACTACACTAAGCTTACTTTTGTACATGGTTTATAACGGTGTCTGTTACTGTTTAAGAAGTAATGTAAAAAAAAAAATCTTATAACATATCATCAATCTGTCAATGAACTAACACATCAGTAAACACATAGCAACTACGCTACTCTGCCAGTACAAAGATAGATCAAAGTGACATGACGTTAACCAACCATTCAGAAACGTTCGTCCTTTGTTCCTGGTCCGACTCCGGTTCAAAATGATAAGGTTGCTTAGATGTGTCCTCAGAGACTCCCGTTGCCATTATTTCTCGAAAATATACCCTCAAATGTTGTCAAGGCAACACTCCACGTGTGTTGTGGTGTTGTGTCGGGTCGAACCGAACGCCCCACAGAGCAGAGGGGGCGGGGTGAGCAAAGCTCATTATCATTTAAAGTCACATACACTGAAATTACTTGCTGAAAACTGAGCTGGTTTTGACCAGGTAAATTGAGTGTTTTCTTACAATACTAATGAGAATTTTTAATTAAAGTATATTACAAACTTTTCATTTAGACACTAAAGAATCATATTAACTTGCACAAAAATGTCATTCTATGACCCCTTTAACAATTACATTTTCAGTAGTTATAATGCTTATTTTTGATATCAGGAATTAGATTTCTACTAGTAAAATGTTTAATTCTTACTAGTAATTTTTTTTAAATATCAATAATTACTTTGTTAATAGTAAAAATATAAATTCATGATATCAAGAATTAAATTTTCCCCGTTTCGTTGTGACGTCAAGATGAAACATTAGCATATTGCCCTTCCACTTATTGTGTGCGCAGACACCAGGGAAAACTTGAACCACCTCAAACACTGCAGCGGATACTGGATAGCATCATGTCGAGAAGACGCTGTACTCATTGTACTCTACAAATGTGTTTATTACGTTTCATATTGTGTAGGTATCTGGCTAACCGGCTAAATCAGTCTTACTGAAATACTTCTGCTAATCAGCTGTGGGCTGCAGTTATCACCTAAAATTTCCCACATGTGCACCGCAATAAATTAGAAACACACACACACGGGTTTGTTGATGGATGCACACTTCTTAATGCTGATGGTGAGGAATTACAGTTGAAACATCTCATAATGTACCTCAAACCGAGTAGCATCAGTAAGTTCGGGTTGAATAACTAGTTCTTCCAATGTTTCATCATCGATTCGAACTCGTGCTGGATTGGTGTAAAATCGACGTCATCTTTACTGTCTTTACAGTGTGTAGAATTGCTGAGCTTTAGGAAGCCTCCGGACGGAGCTGGAGTTCAGTTATGGTAATGGCCGTTTGTTTCCGAAATATGTGCTGTACAAGGAAGACCAATCACAACAGACTGGGCCATCTAGCCAATCAGACCAGAGTAGGCTCACTGAAAGGAGGGATTATGAGAAAATTAAACTGTTTTTTGACCTTTGATGCATGTAAACCTGTTGTTGGAGATCTCCAAAACTATATTAGGAAACTTTAAAATAGCATAATAGGGGCACTTTAAAGTTGCAGTCAGTCATTTTCTGTTGGTTTTGTTGTGCTGATTTACACAACAGTCATCTTGGACTAATAATCACACCTATTGATGCAAATGCAGCATCACACTAAAGCAAAAGTGTTGAGTTTCCGATGGCACTGTAAAAAATATATCATAAACAGTCAGCCATGATTAAGTAAAATTGTCGAGTAAAAGTGAACCAAAATATTTCTTTATAGATCAACCTGATCCATAAAGAATAATACTGCATTTATTAGGAAAGCTTATATTTTCTGCCACAGAATAAAAAATAAAAAAGGTAATTTGCGACTTTTTATCTCACAATTCAACAATCTAGATTTTTTCCTATCCGCTTGTAGCCGTGACGTAAGGAACGCCGTTTCTGGGTCCATGCCTCAACTCGTTTCACCATTGACGGCCGTTTATGAGCGCTATTTATTCATATTAAACATCAAACATTTTAAAAAGTGAAACATTTTAAATACTTACAGTCTACACAACAGTCTCTGTGCTCACAGCGTCACGGATATTAATATTTTATCGATTTATAATAGATGAATCACTGTCTGGCCATCTGGATTTTTGGTATAGAGATAAAGGTTATGATTATATATTATTTTGTAGTATTACACCACACTGTGAGTATGTGTATATTGGCACCGTTTGTTGTTTTTCTTGTGGTATGAGATGGCGTTTGGACTCGGAAATGCTGCCGCGTGACGTCAGACTTAACAACCAAATATTTGTTTCTCATTTTTATAATAAAGTCAGAATTGTGAGATATTAACTCGCAATTCTAAGAAAAAAACTAGCAAGAAAAAAAGTCAGAATATCATGCAATTCTGACTTTATAACTGGCAATTGCAAATTTATATCATTTTGCATTGTGAGGGAAAAAGTCGCAATTACCTTGTTTCTTTTTTATTCAGTGGTGGAAACAAGCTTCCATACTCCACACATATTCGTTTCTTGCTTTGAAAACATTTTACATTTCATGTAAATTTGTATGTTTGAATGTGTAAGTGGTATGTTCAGGTATCCCCTACGTTGTGGGGACCTTTTTTGGTCCCCATGAGGAAAACAGCTTATAAATCATATTAAATTAAGGTTTTTGAGAAAGAAAAAAAAAGAACTTCTGCGATGGGTAGGTTTAGGGGATAGAATGTACAGTTTGTATGGTATAAAAACCATTATGTCTATAGAGAGTCCCCATAAAACATGGAAACCTTGTGTGTGTGTGTAGTTTACTTCATTGAATTTATGTTCCACACAAGGTGAACTGTTGAGCATGTTGGGATGGGGCCCACAGCAGTGCTTTATTTCCTTGTTTACTTTACACCAGTCATCTGTGTTCTTCCATCTCGCATTAGGGGGGTTACTCATAAAAATTTGATAGCATCTTAAATTAACCATCTGCTGTTCCTTTTCCCTTTATCATATTTGATCATGCCAGGAAGTTTAAGCTTCTTAGCAAACACAACTGATTGAATCTTTTAATGGATTGAAGCCATGGTGTGGAGTTAGTAAATTAGTTTAACTGTGTAATTATATCAGAAATATTGCACTCGCCTCCCACTATAAAAAGCCTAATGAGGCATCAAGAGAAAATATTGCTGAGTAACAAGATACTCTGTGTTCTGTACCACCAACCACTGAGCATTGCTATTGTGCCCTTGAGCACTGCACTTAACACATAACTCCTCATTGCTGTTACATGACACCTCTGTTTGCCAAACCTCACTTCCCCCAAGGCACGGTGGAGTAGAAAAATCAGCTCTCATTGTTTTACCGGCTAAGACGAGATCAACATGGACCTCCATGACTGGCTTGTTACCTCAAATGATGCTGACCTTACATAGGTTAGAATGGCTTGAAGCTTGGCACCACTGTAATGCTGACGTTCATTAGACTGACTGTCAGTTTGTTGTCAGATTACTGTCATGGAAATGAAAACATCATTTTATAACAAGCTATAACTGGTTGTAATTTGCCTAATGTGAAGTTGCACAAGGTGGGCAGATATATTAGATGAACAGAAATTGGTATGGGATTGGGTATAAATCCTGAGAAAAATGACAGAAAAAATTGACAGATTATTCCTCCATAACAATGTAGTAGAGGTAACTTGTTGTCTAGTAATGTGACAACTAGTCTATTTTAATCCGGTGAATATTTCTCAGGGTTGGTTTATTTTTGAAAGAAAGTTGCTGTAGGGTTGATGTGGGATGGGGGAGGGGTGTTGCCATACTATGGGCCATACTATCAGTGTAAACCCTCTTTTGGCGTTAAAAAACTACTGTCAGGATTTACAGAAGACACGCAGAGAAAAATTAGTGCTGAAAAGCCCTGATGGACCGCATTGTTTTGCGGCAGATGTTATTGCATATGCAATTTGTAAGAGTTTCCATTTCAGACGCAAAATTTATGGGAGGAGAGTATTTAAATTAATCAATTTACTCATATTTGCGGCATTATACTGCCCAATAAAGCATGTCTTAAAACAGATGCTCATTTCTGTTGCTCTTGGTAGAATGCGTTGGTCATTATGGAAATGTAACGTTGTCATTAGATGACGGGCAGAACTTTTCACTGACATCAGCGCTTTTTGGGAATTGTGTTAATTTGCCCTGTATAGTAAATTTGGCCCTATAAGTTGTCACGGGGAGAACCTGCCTGTTATAGGCTATTTGGAAAAATTTAAATGGTAAAGCAATTAAATAGGAAAGATTTTTATCGCCACAGAATATAGATATAAACTCGCAACTGCGAGAAAAAGAGTCTGAATTGTGACATATAAGTCACAATTAACTTTTGGTTGTGTTTTATTCCATGGTGGAAACAAGCTTCCATAATTATGAAATACAGAACAAATAATTGTTTTGGCCAACATGTGATTTTATTACATTTATAAATACATTTGTGAAAAATACCTGTCATAAAATGATACCCTGGTTTACGGTCACCATTAAAAATATGATGTTGGAGATCACATAAAAATTCAAAATTACATGTGTGCATATGTGCTTTAAACCAAAACAAAACACTAGAGAAAACACACTTTTGTGTAATTTTACTTTTAACTCCCTATAGTTATTGAGATTCAGCCCATGTGACAACTGGCCCCTGTTTCTACACAGCTACCAAAGGTCCATTTACTGCGTTTTGCTTTCTGACAGTTTATCACTGCTTGAAACTATTTCTTGAATGCACTTTTGAATAAAGCCCCTCATGAATAAAAACCATTAACTTCAAACATGTTGACGTTTCACTTATATCAGGTGATCTGTCACTATACATGCCAAGTGTTTCTTGCACTTTCTCTGGGTTGATGATCCATAGTTTATAATAAATATAATTGAAAGGTGAACATCTCAATAAAAAAGATCAACTGGACTATAATGGAATGGAAAAGATTTTTGTTTGAACGTTTTGTTAGCATACTTTCATTAGCATGCTGCTATATGTGTCGATAATTCAGCCTGCTTATATTAACTGTACTCATGATGCTAGCATACGAGCACCTTGCTGCAGTTCTGTTGACCATCTGTGAGATTTTCACAGAATATGTTGTGAATTCAATGAACATGAGATAGATTCATATTTAAAGAACATTTTATGACCTTGCCTTCTTTCTGTGTACGCCACCTATACATGGATGAAAGTTTATATGTATCAGCTATTTTGCCTAATTTAATTTACACTTCCGTTCAAAGGTATGGTGTCAATAAGATTTTTTGTTTTTGAAATGTTCCTCTTATTCTCACCATGGCTTCTAAAATTCTGAATTATTATTACAATTTAAAATAACTGTTTTCGTGTGATGGCAAAGCTGAATTTCCAGCATCAGTACTCCAGTCTTCAGTGTCACATGATCCTTCAGAAATCATTCTGAAATGCTGATTTGATGCTCAGGAAACATTTCTCAACATTATCACAGTTGAAAACAGTTGTGCTGCTTAATATTTTTGTGGAAACCATGATACGTTTTCCCAAGATTCTTTGATGAATAGACAGTTTAATAAACAGCATTTTCAAATATTTTTTTAACATTAGAAATGTCTTTACTGTCACTTTCTGAAAAGTATTGGAGTTCTTTATAAAAAAACTTACCGAAAACTAAACTTTCTAGAGGTAGTACATTATACTGCTTATTATGTGGCTACATATCAAATAAATAAAGGGGCATGAAATTTAAACTGAAGGCCTGTTCACACCGGGACGATTTTCGCGAGCGTTTATCGCCAACGTTTAATGCCTCATCGTGACTAAACAAAGGGCGCCAATGTTAGTGTGCACACCAAAGCGCAAAACGCCAGGAATAAAAGCGTCATTTTTTAAAAACGCCTTGGGTTCGTTTTTTTGTTTTGACGCGGCACATTAAAAACTATCCGACCAATGAGATCGGCGCTTTTGTTCACGTGCCTGGAGCTGCTGAAGTTACAGTTTAACACGACTTGGTGGCGCTCAAGCATAAAACGGTCTTGCCGAGCACACATTGATACGACAAAGAGGAAGTAAGTAGACAAAGAAGAAGATGAGCTGCTAATGCTGCTTCCCAGTTAGCAAAAAGTGTGTGAATGGTTTTGGCAAGCACGTAAATACTGTCTCTCGTCTTCTTCTGTGTGACAAGCGAGTGTCAGAAGCGTAAAGTGGCGCAGAACCACCTTGTGTACCGGGAGCGCAATCTACTGAATTTGCACGTTCACTCTGCAAATCGCCAGTGAAAATCGTTTGGGTGTGAACACAAAGACAAGTCGAAAAACATCTCGAAAAATAATGTCGATAAGAGTGCGATAACCGTCCCGGGGTGCAAAGGCCTTGTGTTGAAATTGATTGTGAAGTGATATGACAGGAAACTACTGTGGCTAAAGAAATTGATTGCCTGTGACAATGTTTAAATATATAGTTTCAGTACCGTTCACTATACAAAAACTTTGACTGCCATATTTGACCAATAAGAATCAACTACTCCAGCCATGTAATAATATAGGCAATGTAGTGTGTTTTGCCTAATGTTGTTGTATACCAGTTACATGGTTCTCTTTGACAATAAGTTCATAAAACTGTTTCAAACTCACCAGGGCACAGTACATCTCAGGTGGGTCTCCACAGGTGATGTTGGGTGGGTCCAGAGACACTCTCAGGTATTTGGTCATATCAGTGGCTTCAGGCTGGCAGGCCATGTAATGCCAGGCCAGGCGGTCTTCTGCATATACCTGGGACTTACAAACATCATAGTGCCCCCAGGAGGCCGGGTAATGCTGCGTGGCGTGACACCAACTCACCCACAGGGCCTGTAGTACAAACACTAGCAGCAAGTACATGGTTGCGCCTTTCTTCTGATGCCTCATTAAATGGAGTCTGATAAATAATAAGCAGGCAGAGGGTGATGAGGCAGACTGCCTCTGTTGTAACACTGAACTTTAAAGGGGAAGAGAGGCCGGCATCAGTGCCCGCTTTGACTCAGCTTCCTTAGGCCGCTCTAATTTCATTTATTTGTTTCTTTGTGTCTGATTGTGTTGCAGAGGCGCTTGAATGTGTTTTGACAAAGTTGCGGTAAGTGCAGGTCACTGGTGTGAAAGAATGATATTAATTCCTTCTTGAAGCCATTAGTGGAGGCCATTTCAGATCATCCGCCTGTCCATCGCCATTTCCAGTGTGCTCTCTGCAGTCTGTAGGGGAAAAGAACAAAAGAAGAGGAAAACAAAAGTGTGTCAGTGGAGGAGCTTTCAGGATTGGTGTTGTGCGAATAACAAGGAGCCCAGTGGAAAAGGTGAGGAGGTGCAGGTCAAATGTTTTCTATTGTTGAGGCGGACTTCATAGAGAAATATCCTAAAAATACCTGCTTATTACTGAAGACAAATAGCCAAACATCCCTGCGGGCACAAATAGACTGTCTAAGTCTGCACATCTCTCCAACGTGCAACTCTCACTAGTCTCTCAGCAATTTGAGATTTCAAAAATTCTGTTCTAGTGTGAGGAGAGCAGTGGCGGAAAGAGGTCATTATATTTTCTAGATATAGAAATGGTATGCATACTTCATATTTTATAGACCTTAATGCATTTCATAGGCCTTTTAATGTCAGAGACAGTGTCTCTTGTTACTAGTGCTACACTGCAAAAAATATTTTGTCAGGTGGCCTAAAATGTGCTTCATGTGATAACATAAAATAACTGGTTTTATATACAGTAAGTATGAAATATTTAATTGGATTTATTTAATATGACTGAATCAACCAGGCCACAGTAGATTACAGCAAATGAAAGTCATTTTTAAGGGTCAAGTCAGGTGGAAATAGCTGTTGGGCTAGTTCACTCAAAAATGAAATTTCTGCCATAATTTACTGATCCATCATGACCAGGGGCTGTCAAGCTCAAAATATGGCAAAATAAGTATTATACAAGTTTCATCAAAGTTGTCTGTATGATTCAAGCACTGCATTTAAGTAATTTGATAACTTTGTGTGATGACCAGATGGACATTTAAGTTGGTGTTCATAAAATCTCCCATCTGACTTGATATTTGTTTTAAATATGCACATATTAAAATTTGGCACATTGAGATCAGTTACAAGACATATGAAACAATGACCTTTGGCATTACTGATGTCAAACTTAATGAGACACATTTTAACGCACCATACTTGAATATACGTGAACATTAATGAGATTTTAAAGGTGCACTAGAGGAAAAGATTATCAATAAATAATGGCTTATAATAAATTTCGGAGTTTTCCTCATGCAAAGCTATCATATGGTTTTAGAAGACTTGAAATATAGCATGCAAGTAAAGGCCCGTTAACACCAAGGACGATAACTATAACTGTAAAGTTCTATGGGAATAGGATTCTACGGGAATAGCACAGTCCACACCACAACTATAACGATAAGTTCCCTATCTGTCAGTCACTTCGACTTCGACACTAAGGGTCGCACTTGGGAGCCCCAAACATCTCTGATACATTGAGAAAGGGCCAATGAGTGGAATTTGCATGGCACTCCCCTGGACATACGGGTATAAAAGGGAGATGGCGTGCATCACTCTTCCAGATTTTTTCTTTGGAGCTCAATCCATTCATCCTCAGGAAAGAAAGTGAATTGCTGGTGTGACAGCGCATTGCAGCGGTCTTTCTCTGTCTTTGCTTCAGCAAGCCTGAAAGAGCAGTTTCCTATAAAAGAGTGTTTTTCTCTATAAGAGCAAACACAGACGGAGAGCAGTTTCCTATAAAAGAGTGTTTTTCTCTAAAAGAGCAAGCACAGACGGAGAGCGTCTTTTTAAAGATGCCTATCCACCTGTGTGTTTCTGGGTGCGGTTGATATCTCTATGTCCTTAGATCTTTTTCTTGCGTGTCTGCATCGAAAACACGCTGAGACAGCTGCCGGGCTACCACATCGGCTCCACTGCAGCCCCGAGCCCACAGCCCTGTCGTCAGAACCAGTGGATGGCCAGGTGGAGAATATTGAATATGAATAGTTCCATTTTCTTTTTGTTCAGCCACTGACCCAAGTGGCATTGGTACCCAAATTTTCAAAGAAAGACCAGCTTCCTCATTGTCTGGGTCACATAGTTCTTAGTTCCTCCTCATGTTCAGACACTAAGAAAAAGTGGGCATTCGCATTCTCAACTATCTTGACAATTCGCTGATCCTATCTCACTCTCAAGATTTGTTGTGCGCACACAGGGACCTGGTGCTCAGGTCAACTGGGAAAAGAGCAAGCTCTCCCCAGTGCAGAGCATCTCTTTTCTTGGGATGGAGTTGGACTCAGCCACTATGACTGCACGTCTCACGAACGAACACGCTCAGTTGATGCTGAACTCCCTGAAAACGTCCAAGGGAAAAGCAGTGGTTACACTGAAACTATTTCAGAGGCTCCTGGTGCTATGGTTATGGATCTCAAGTTGATGCATATGAGACTGCTTCAGCATTGGCTACAGACTCGAATCCTGAAATGGGCATGGCACAGCGGCACACATTGCGTGGCCATCACAGCGATTTGTCATCGCTTATTCAGCTCTTGGACAGACTTTGCATTTCTACAGGCAGGGGTTCCCCTAGAACAAGTGTCAAGGTGTGTTGTGGTCAAAACAGATGTGTCTGAGACTTGCTGGGGTGCCGTGTGCAATGGGCAGGCAGCATCTTGCTCCTGGACAGGACCTGGACTGCAGTGCCACATCAACTGCCTCGAGTTGATAGCGATATTGCTGGCCCGACTGAGGTTTCGACTGTTGATCCAGTACAAGCACATGTTGGTCTGGACGGACAACACAGTGGCAGTAGTGTATATAAAATGCCATGACAGTTTATGCTCACGACACATGTTGCAACTCGCCTGCCTTCTCCTACTCTGAAGTCAGCAGTGACTTCACATCCCAAGCTAACTTAATCACACAGCGGACGCACTCTCATGATGAGTTATGCTTCAGGGGAGTGGAGATTACTGGGGTATTCCCTGACCGAGGTTCCCATCGGCATGGACGTGCTTGGACATAGCTAGCCTCGGAACCTTCGCAAGTATGTGTTTCCCTCAGGGAGCCTGACTGCACAGACGTTGTGCAAGGTCAGGGAAGATGAAGAACATGTCTTGATAATTGTGCCATACTGGCCCACCCGGACTTGGTTCTCGGAGCTCATGCTCCTTGCGAAAGGTCCTCCCTTGCAAATTCCCCTGAGGAAGGAGCTTCTTTCTCAGGGATGGGGCACAATCTGGCACCCGTGCCCAGACCTCTGAAACCTCCATGTCTGCTCCCTGGACTCGGAAGACTTGAGTGGGTTTTCACGAGTGGTGATAGAAACCAGCACTCAGGCTAGAGACCCCACTACCAGGGTAGAGTTCCCACTACCCCTTTTAGGGACCAAGTGGTGAGCTTGCTGCTTCCCTGGACCAGCGAACCCTATATTAATTTTCGAATGCCCTTTCAGGTCAGCCCATATACTTGGGCTAGTTGCTCCATTTGTAACGATTCTTTGATGGTAATCCCATATGATGTGTTGTCCATGATATGGTTTCTCTAACGGTAAACACGTCTTCCCCTTGGCAGAGCTCCGTCTCTGTTGCCAATCACTGCATTTGCAGTAGTTCCTCCCTTTACATGTAGGACTTACCACAGGGACTTCTTTCCATGTCTGGTACTTCCCGGTTGGTAAGTTGTATTGGTAAATGTATTCCACATATTAACCTCCCTTAAAGGCAGGATGTGGTCTCCATAGTGTTCTTTCTCCTATCTAGGAGCAAGACTCCTTCCCCAGAACTAATTCTGCTCTGCCATGCTGTGAGCTTTTATTTGAGAAAAAAGAGAAAAGGCTGAAAACGACCTATTCCCATGGTAAGTACTGTTCTCTCTGTCCCTGCATGGCACGAAGGACTACATGGCTTACGTGGAGTGTTGGGTAGGTTACAATGTTGCTTATTGAGTGTGTTTGTTACCGCCAAAACCTCATAACACGGTTATGGCATTAGTATCACAGATAGGGAACGTCTTGATTACTGTTGTAATGACACAGTGAGCATTTTTTTCTAGATTATGAACATTAAAAACATTGAGAGCCAATCAGAATTAACCTGACATATGAGTTTGAACATTTAAAGCAACAGACAACATGAGCCGGGGTTCCACCGAAATTACCCTGAACAATTTGTCCCAGGAACTTTTTCCCCCCAGACCTGTTGCTGTTTGCATGGCTTGCATGGAGTGTTTGGGTAGGTTACAATGTTGCTTTCTGAGTGTGTTTGTTACCCGATACGTGGGGACATCTGCAGCGCCAAAACCTCATAACACGGTTATGGCATTTTCCCCTAGTGTCACAGATAGGGAACATCTTGGTTACTGTTGCAACGAAACAGAGGAACTTTCAGAGCAATTTTTTCTAGATTATGAACAGTAAAAACATTGAGAGCCAATGAGAATCAGCCTGACATATGACAAATTACACGGAACAATTTGTCCCATACCCCCCCCCCCTCCCCCAGACCTGTTGCTGTCTGCATTTCCATCGCGGTCTATAGTACCGTGAAGTTTAGGCAAATTAGTCCGGTGACGTCAGAGAGCGTGCAACTTTCCAGTTCCCGCTGGATTTCATCCTTCGCATTTAAGCTTAATAAAGCTTGAACCTTTTCGTCTGTCCATCGTTTGTATTTTTTAAACTTCATTGTTGATTCGAATAGCAAACAACTCCGTTGTCAAAACCGTATTTATCTTTATTCTTATCGTACTTGGTGTGAAGAGACCTAAACAGACTTTTTTTATGTTGCTTTTTCAAATTTTTGGATTTTGAAGTTCCCTGATCACCTTTCACTTTCTTTGTATTGGAAATAGAAGTGTAAACATGTTGCTAAACTTCTCCTTTTGTGTTCCAGAGAATAAATTCAGTCATGCAGGTTTGGAGAAACATAAGGGTGACTACATTTTTCGGGGAACATTTTCACTTTTTACTGTGTATCAGTAACTATCAATCATTTAAAATCAATGATACATGCATTGGCCATACAGTATGAAAGAACAGGTCTCAGATTGCACTCCTCCATCATATCCATCAAAACAAGGAATACTTGATGGTGGGGTATGATTGGTTGAGTTGATTAGGTCCGTGCCCCCTCAAATTGGGGGACGAGCCATGATAGATGAGACAGAGCAGCCTCTAAATGTGCTTTGTCAATCATGCTGATGTCTAACAAGGAGCCAATTACCACGTTCAGCCCCCGGCACGGGGCAGGATGTGATTAATAAGACATTACTGTATAGCCGTCAGCATCATGAGTTTCATAAAAAATGTCAGTAATAGGACTGAAATAGTGGCTGCTCTAAAGCGCAAGAACAGGCGATAAGTTAAAGGCGGCAGTCATGGATAGAGGGATAGATAAGGTGCGGTCCGATATCACACAAGTGTTTTATCACACTTCTAATCCAGATAAAGCTTCAGACTCCCAGTCCTGTGATTGGGTTACAGTAGAGATGGGAGAGACTTTTTTCCATGCACTTAACACTAGGAATTTGAGAAGTGTGAGCTTATCAGGCTTGCATTAGAGAGGAAACTAATACATCGGCGGCTGATAAGAGAGGAACGAGAGCTTCCTGGAATTTTATAGAGATGTATGGAGACCATGGACGTGCAAGCTCATCATAAATAAACTGAGGGTTTTTCCCAAAATCAGTCAGAGTTGGCTTCCTCACCAACTATGTGTTGCGATATATTCGCAAGAAACATTGTATCTCTCTGCCTTTATATAATCATAAATAGCGATAGCATATATCAGTCCCATAATGGTTATTGGCCAATGCTAATTTGATATCAGCAGTATTCAGCAGTGAATATCCGTCTTTCCTAATTTTAGTTATATTGTTGTGGTGACTAAATTCACTTTTAGGCATCAGCATTCAAGACCATCATACTGATGATAATGATGATGAAGAAGAAGATGAAGTTCCAAACACATTCTTCCTTGAAACAGAAAAGGAGAAATTAGAAGCTCCTTTGAGGGAAATATTATCAGTGAATAACTACTGAAAATTCATACAGTTCACGAGTTGCATGAACCACTTTTATGATACTTTTATGGCTGCTTTGTCTCTTTTTTGTTGTAAATTATGAAAGCTTCAGTCCCTATTAATTGTAATTTCACGGAAAACAGAGAGGACTACATTCTTCAAAACTTCTCCCTTTGTGTTTCACAGAAAATAATTATGTGTGTTTGAAATGACATAAGGGTGAACAAATTATATATATTCATATTATTATTATTATATCATATTTTCATATTACTTTGGGTGAACTGTTCCTTTAAGACCATTAGAAAGATTCTCATTTTTCTCTTCTGCAGTTTTACTTTTATTTTTATTTTACGTCTGGATACCAACAGCAGGAAAGTAAGAGAAGGTGCTATGAAAAAAAGGACCATGAATGATTTACAAGTGTCCCATATGCCCAGGAAAAAAGTGTAGTGATGGCTTGGGTATTTTTTTTTTAGAACCTCTGAAAACACCCCCCTGTGTCCACTTGTATTTTACTCCCCAGGCAACTGAAGCATACCAAAGCATTTTTAAGTCAGTCGACACTCATAGCTCATGGCTCACGTTGGTTACAGACTCTCAGGTACCCTGTAAAACCACTGTGGATACTATTTATTCAGTGTTCTTTCCACTATCCATGTTGTCCCTCACAGTGTCAATGCTGCTGACATGCCTTTATAATTCCTGCTTTTTCCCTTAACCCCCTATGCGCTGTTCTCTTGCTCTCAATCACATATTACCGCATGCTTACATGTTAGCCTTGTGTGCAATGGGACGGGAGCTGTTCGGGTGCTGAAATTGAAACAAGCCCTAACAACTTAGCACCCTGCAGTCTTTTTTAAGGGTGTGAAGCTTTGTTTTCTGTCAGTTTCTGAACTGACAGATTAGCATCTGCTATAGTGTTAATGATGTCAGTAATAAAACGAAAAAGTATTTACACTCTTAAAAATAAAGCTTCCAAAAGAAGGTTTCACAGCAAGACTCATTTTGGTTGCACAAAAGAACCTTTCAGTGAATAGTAACTATTTTTTTCTCCTTTTTGTGAAGAAGATTTGAATAATCTAAAGAGACGTTTTCCAGTACAAAGATCCATTTGTGCATTGGAAAGGCTCCATTGATGTTCTTCATGGAACCATAGATGAATGCCAAATACAAAACCTTTATTTCTAAGAGTGTACATGTCAAATTTAGATCTCCTTTTTTAAAGAAAGCAAACGGCTAAACTTTGGAGGAAAGATTCACACATCAAAAGTGCTTGGCATGTTCTTCTAGACATGTAGGACCTCAACCTTTCCATGAGTAATGCCAATCAGCATCTTGTCACTTGCTTCCCATCGTCACCACATACTAGAGGAACATACATAATTAACTACCTTTTTCCTGGAAGGTTTGCATGCTCCGACACACACTAAGTGACATGTGGTCTAAAGTGCTACTCGCATTCCCATACTGATGTACCGCCACACCACTGAGATCAACACAGAGTCATGTCCTTCCAGTTAACTCCATTGAAGTAACATATCTGTGTTGAGCTCCAATTAAGAGTGAAACAAATGCCAATGAATGAATGATCATTAAGGGAATAAAATGTGCGTTAAAATCCATAATGCCGTCTATCTGTAATCTTCCCTTATAAGTTTTTATTAATTTTTTTATTAAAATAAAACATGCTAATGTTTAGACATTCATGATTAATGAAAGGTTTTTCCAATAGTGCTTTGTAAATTTGAGTAAAGATCCTTCTCATTTGAGCTGTAGGGCTCTTGAGTCGAATGCACTGCATGGTTCTTTAAAGATTAATATTTTAGGATTAAATCTCGATGTGTCATTAAGGTTCTTCTTTAGTTTAGTGATATCGTTTTTTGGTTCTTAAAAGCACCTGTACATATAGGTTTTCTAAATAACTAGAGGATAAAGGGTTTTTAAAATATGATGCATAAACGCCTTTTTTGTTTATAATTCTTAAGAGTGCAAACAAGAAAAAGTGCAACAGGCGAGGCGTAGTCTTTAACTAGACAAAACACCTTCATTTGAATATAAAATAGTGTTGATCTATGTCATAAGTACCAATGTCGCACCTGGAATGCTCGTGCGCACGAGGCGTGGAAAGGTAATGGAATAAGACGAGCATACAAGTTAAGAATAACAAATTGAATGTGCGATATGCATTCCTTTAAATAGGCAAAAGCAACAATTATCGGTAAAATTGCAAGAATAACTGTGCTGTTTAGAAGGACATAGTTTTACATTTTGATAAATCCGTTCAACTATCGATTAATGGAAGAGGTGTCAGAAATAAAATAACTAATTACACAGGGACAAAAGCACCTGAACGATCTGTTTCACATGGGAGCGTGGGGAATTACACAATGGTAAGTTTTTATACCTGCCTCAATTGATTTCCTCCAGATATGCTGAGAAAATGCCTACACATGGATGATGATTCGACTCTTTTGGTTCATGCAACATGCAAGCGACAAAAAATAACCCACCTTGTCAGTTTTCCAGACAGAAAACATCCAATGAATGAATCCGGTCTTTAGGCTACTGATCAGAACATGTCCCAGAGATTTTACTCCACAGCAATTGACTAAATGCAAAGCACAGGTTCTCCTACACGTCTGTTGTTCATCGGAAAGCTGAACATACTTTACAGATAAGAAGTCCAGCCTTTTCATTAAAAAGTAATTGTAATGACACTCAGCCCGTAAAATGCGCGTTAATACTGCCAAAACTCCAGTTAGATTTAGTTGTTGTCAGCGCTTACCTATACCCTGTCCGGGAGAGAACAACTAACCTGCTGAAAGCGATCATCTCCAAATGTAAGTTTGAGGGAATGAAGCGTATTCAAGCCGCGCACTTGAGCTCTCCGCTGGGTCCTAAAGGGCCCGCAGCCGCGTGAACATTTGGACATCTGCTTAAACAGGTTAAACTGCCAGATGCCTGAACATACAGACTCTCGAGACTGCCTACCTAGATAAGATTATGTCCAACATGGGACGACCGTTAAGTTATAAAAGCTATGTCTTAAGTAAAATGACCAGAAATAGATTTTTGCTAAACATAGGCTATATCAATCAGAATAGTCAGCCTGAAGAATTTTAATTGCCATTTATTTGATAAATAGCAAATATAAAATCACTAATGATGAAAAGGTGACCGTCATTTCCAAAACTGTATGTGAAGTCACAGATTGTCGCTTAGGTAAAACAGACAAAGTAATTAAACAAGTAATTTACGGTTACCGACCTTTCACAGAAATAACTAAATAAATGTTGCTTTCCGCTGACCTCTTAGGACTGCTGATGAGGACCATGTAACCTCTTTCCTCGCGAGTCACTTCGGCAGAGTTCAGATCACGCGCATGTTGAATGAGCAGCAGTGACACTTCCACATCAGTATTTACATCGACAGCATCTGCATTCCATATCTTTACAAACAGATTGATCTGCTTTTTGTGCAAATTACCTTAAAGTATAAAACTAAAACATTTCTACAGTGAATTTTAGACTGGTTTGTACAACCACACAATAGGGTAGAGTGGGGGAAAACACCCCCCTTAAGGACTGTGTAACTTTTTCTGTGAAACAAAAGTTAAATATGTCTATAACTTTCAGTGACAGTGACATTATAAACCAAGTATGAAACATTTCTTGAGTTTTCAGGTTATTAGATGTTTAACAAAAATTTAATTTGTAGCCTACCAAGGTGTAAAATGCCTCCCAGGGTGGGGCAAAATGCCCCCAACTCTGACAAAGCAACTTTCTTTTACGTTTACAGCAAAATCAGAGTACAAGCATGTGTTTTAGCTTAAAATTAAAAAGACAAGCCAAAAAAAAAAAACAATATGAATATTTATTAATGAACCATTTTGAAAATCAACCTTTTGGAAAAAGAATGCTAGCTGATGCTAACTGCCTGCCTGATGCTAATGTGAGGTAATTTTTAAATATAAAGACCAAATATTTTTATTCAACCTCCTAGTTAGATTACATTAAATGGAAAAACAAAGAATTATTGGTGATCAATGTGAATGTGGGTGTTTTACCCCATGGGGGCGTTTTCTCCCACTCTACCCCCAAATTGTAGGCTACAACAATTAGGCCTAACAACAGCATGTTCTCTTCACAGCATCTTCCTTATATTGCCGTTTAATGAAATATAATCTGAATTTTTTTTTTTAGATGAAATCATACAGCCACACAAAGAAATGGTCATTCTCACTTTTTTTCTTATGCTATATAGTGAATGAGAACTGGGGTTGTCAGACTCCAAAAACGACAAAATGTTCCATACGAGTTGTGCAGTATCCGAGTCCTCTCGGAAGCCATAGGAGAGGTTTCAAATTTCTCACATCCAAATTTACCTCAAATTCTTGTGCCTATCATAAGTAAGGCAGATTGTGCTAGATTTGAAAGCTGTCACATGGTATCAGAACACTTGTAATATAGTGAATGAATTATGGATTGTTATGGTACGTTTTGTCCTTTTTGATGCATGATAGCCTCAGCTCCTATTCACTTTTGTTGCATTGAAATTCTCACTTCATGCGTCCTAGATTAAATCCTGGTTTAGGGTTGCGGTTAACCTTAATAAATGCATTGCTAGCATGAACTGTCTGAATTTGATTAATTAAAAAATGTATTGATTTTCCTCAAGGAGAGAAGAAATTGTGAACTCATACTGCATCATATCATTTTGCCATCTGTTTAAGTACGAATCATTACAAGTACAACATGAGATCACATGAGTGGTTGGATTTGGGCGAGCTGAATTACTAAGGTTAAAGGGATAGTCCTTCTTTATCATTTACTCACCTTTTTTGTTGTTGCAAAACTCTATGAGATTCTTTCTTGAGGAACATATATTTCGAGAACTATATTAATGTTTTTTGTCCATATAATGGAAGTCAATGTTATCCAAAACATTTTGGTTCTTCACAATGTCTTCTTTTGTGTTCAAAATTATGAAACAATTTTAATTTCTGGGTGAACTATCCCTTTATAGTGTTTTTGTGACATCAATAATTTAGTTTTCGTATATGAGTTGCTACAGAGAGTGGGTAAATGTGTTTGTGTGTGTATAAAAGGGAGTGAGAGAAATAGAAACAACTGTGGCGCGGCTTGTTTAAAGATGTGTACATTTAAAAGAACAGGCTTTGTGTAAATGGAGAATGATTGTAAAGGATTTATCATTGCAATACAAATGACTTTAAAAATCATGTCTTTGCTGATAGAGATCCTGTGTGATAGTGATCTCGCGTGCGACTCAACAAGCGCTCATTGTTATTGATTACCTAAGCCATTTATATGCAACAAAGCCCTATAAACCCATTAAAAAGTTGCAATGCAATTTCCATTCTGATGAAGAGGATTTTGCAGCAGGCAAGTCCTGAATAGCTATTAACATTTGACTGAAGCACACAGCTCGGTGAGCGTCGGAAGGTGCATCCTTTGCTTGCAGTCAGCATTGTGCTGTACTTGACATTTCTATTAAATCTTTGATCATTGAATCAGCATAACCAGCTACCGGTCAGCCACATGAGCTCAAGCCCTGCATTTGTGTGGTTTGCTTCGATTGGATCAATAATGGGATCTATGGATTCTGCCAGTGTCAGTGTTTTGCTGCTAACTGTCTATATTTTCTGATAGCCGAGTCGCTTTTGATTTATTCCAACTGGATTACCTTACTAAGCGGCAAGTTTGAAGCTGTTTGGTTGATTTGTGTGGTTGTTATGTTGACTTCTGCATGCATCACTTACCATAATTCCCTGTTCTTGGCCTGACACCTGTTATGAGGGACGGGAAAGTTTTGAGTCCTGTTTGGCTTCAAAGAGGAGCCCACCTGCCATGGCTTTTATCAGTTACAACCTCCCACACAATGTAAGTAACACAGAGTGCAGTTGAGACATCTGGGAGCTCTATTGTTCTTGTTGCTTCATGATGAGTAAGAAAACTTCTTGAAAACACATCACTGTATCAAACAATGCTGAAATACTACTGTGGCACTGTTCCCTTCCCCTAACAAATGTCTTTATTTTAGTGAGTTGTGCTGTCAGTTATTTTATGTAGTAGTATACTAGTAGATAAGGATTCCTTGCGTCTCCTTCTAGTAGGGCACTGAAGGGATGTGCTCTGATTATTTTCTGTCTTTCGAGTATTAAAGGTCCCGTTTTTCATGTTTTTTTGAAGCTTTGATTGTGTTTACAGTGTGCAATATAACATGTGTTCATGTTTCATGTGTAAAAAAACACAGTATTTTTCACACAATTTACTTATCTGTATACCGCTGTTTTCACTGTCCTCAAAACGGCTTGAAAGATTTCCCTGTTCTATGAAGTCCCTCCTTCAGAAATACGTAACGAGTTCTGATTGTGCCAGCGGTTCCCGTGTTGTGATTTGACAGCAGCTTAGGGCACGTTGCCCGGAAAGGTCAAGCCTCTTACCATAACGGGGAGATGAACGCGCTCAAACTACAGCCCCTGAAGGCCAAACAAAGGTGATTTGACTCCGGGATGAAAATAACAGCGTCTGAATGACATGGCGACAAACGCAACCGAACGCAACACTTCCTCTTCTCCACGAGGGAGCAACAAGACCACGGCCCCTTTTTCGCGTATTCTTTTGGGCGGAGGTTAGTCAACAAACTGTTCTACTGACGTCATTAAAGCAGGAAGTACAGGGATGTAGTCCAAACCGGCCATTCGCTGTAGGCTTTGTAAGGGAACTTCTGTTAAATAAAATATCTTGCTTGGCATTGAACTTTGAGCTTTATAATTTTACAGGTATTATTTATGCTCTAACAGCAACATTACACACTAACTAAATCTACTAAAGGGATCACAAAGAACAGGACCTTTAATCTAGAGTGTAACCAGGGTCCAAAACACTCACCAAATGCCAGGTGTAAGTAAAAAATTAAAATGAATTGAGCTGAGAAAGTACAGCAAATAAAAACTAAATAAAGCACATAGTGGCTATAGAAACTGAAACATAAGTAGGCGATCTGTCTCTCAAAAACAATAATTTTAGTATTATATAGGCTATTGTAATTTGTATTAATATTTTGCATTAGCTTTTATTTGTAATATTCAAGGTTTAGTAGTTTTTATACATTTTGTTGTGCTTTGTCATTTTTTTTGCTTTTAAAATTATATTTTTATACAGCGATCAAGCATAACATTATGAATGTATGGGGACCAACATTGTGATGGTCCCCCTTTTGCTGCCAAAACAGCCCTGACCCTGAAGGTGTGCTGTGGTATCTGGCACCAAGATGTTAGCAGCAGATCCTTTAAGTCCTGTAAGTTGCGAGGTGGGGCCTCCATGGATCGGACTTGTTTGGTCAGCACATCCCACAGATGCTCGACTGGATTGAGATCTGGGGAATTTGGAGGCCAAGTCAACACCTCAAACTCATTGTTGTGCTCCTCAAACCATTCCTGAACCATTTTTGCTTTGTGGCAGGGCACATTATCCTACTGAAAGAGGCCACAGCCACCAGGAAATACCGTTTCCATGAAAGGATGTACATGGTCTGCAACAATGCTTAGGTGGGCGGTACGTGTCAAAGTAACATCCACATGGATGGCAGGACCCAAGGTTTCCTAGCAGAACATTGCCCAAAGCATCACACTGCCTCCATCGGCTTGCCTTCTTCTTATAGTGCATCCTGGTTCCATCCACGTGATGTAAAAGAAAATGTGATTCATCAGACCAGGCCACCTTCTTCCATTGCTCCGTGGTCCAGTTCTGATGCTCACGTGCCCATTGTTGGCGCTTTCGGCGGTTGACAGGGGTCAGCATGGGCACCCTGACTGGTCTGTGGCTATGCAGTCCCATACACAACAAACTGCGATGCACTGTGTATTCTGACACCTTTCTATCAGAACCAGCATTAACTTCTTGAGCAATTTGAGCTACAGTAGCTCGTCTGTTTGATCGAACCACACCGGCCAGCCTTCGCTCCCCACGTGCATCAATGAGCCTTGGCCACCCATGACCCTGTCGCCAGTTCACCCCTGTTCCTTCCTTGGACCACTTTTGATAGATTCTGACCACTGCAGACCGGGAACTATCGAGATGCTAGTCATCACAATTTGGCCCTTGTCAAACTTGCTCAAATCCTTGCGCTTGCCCATTTTCCCTGCTTCTAACACATCAACTTTGAGGACAAAAAGTTCACTTGCTGCCTTATATATCCCACCCACTAACAGGTGCTGTGATGAAGAGATAATCACTGTTATTTACTTCATAATGTTATGCCTGATCAGAGTATAATATATACTATATTTATACATTGTTTTATTTTGTTTTCATTTTAGTTTTTGTTTGATTTCAGTTAGTAATTTCAGTACTATCAACATTTTTTATCAACATTAAGCTATCATTAATGTCAAAGAAAAGGATTTAATGCCACTTTCATTTGTATATTATATGCCTATGGCTGCTAATTTGTCTACATTCGCTCAACATTGGCAGGTGCAGCATAATAATTTGGATTCTGGTTTTAAATGTTACATAATTAAGAGAAGGGATATGGGGATAAAAGTTTTCTTTTGTCTTCGCATGCTGTGTATTAAATCTAATTTCTGGAGCAGAATCAGAATAAAGTGGTTGTGAGCTTTCTGATTCTGGCTGGTGAAGAGCATCATGCCCATCTCTCTGGCACCTGACCCATATTGCCTGCTATGATGGATGGCATCTTTTATTTTGATGTGCAGAACATTTAAGCACTCGCATTCCTCTAGATTCTTTCATTAGGAGCTTGTTTTATGGCATGCAGTTTTATACATCATGGTCAAGCTCAACTTTAGTTTCATTAGACCTTAAAATCTTCTTCCACTTCCTCCACTTGTCACATGGCTTCTTGCAAACTCCAGCCATAACTTAGGTCAGGCTCTTTCAAAAGCTTCCTTACAGCCATTTTCTCACAAAGGAAAAATCTGAGAAGTGCATCTATCTTGCTACAGTGGCTTGCTGCTAGAAAGTTTCAGAGATGTGCCAGTTCTTAATAACCCTTTTCTTGTTTTTTTTTTCTGTTTTTTTTTTCTCATGACAGCAGGAGTGATCTGGTCATTTTTTTCTATCAAGCGACTGAACACACACTTCAAAACTTGGCAGAATGAAAAATAATCAAAATGGGGTAAATATTTCAGAAACAAAACAAGCAGCTACATTCTCATAGTTTAAAAATGTCCTTTTATTTTCACATTCACTGTGAAACCAAAGCAAAAATTAACCAGAGAACTGAAACGAGCAATTGTTTTTAAGATGTGAACGTATCTCACTCGGTCGTCAGCAGCACTCATCATTTAGATGGACAATTGACCTTGAATTGGCATTACTATAAAAGAACCATAGTACTTGAGACAATACAAGCATTATAATAGGTAGAATTAAGTGGATGTCACCAGCGTAAATAATGAATGAAGATGCCACAGGGGAGGGCTAATTGGAGAGTGTATTTGCCGAAAAACAGAGTTTTTGCCATGCCGCACACAGAATAGAAATTCAACAAGCCAATATATTTAATGCCCATGAGGGTCGTAATTTGCTGGTTTCATCTCTCAGTGCAATTAATCTTTGTAGATGTGTATGTGATAATGTAACCAAATTAATTAGTTTTCAGGAAAAAAAATAAGTGAAAAGAAAGCATAGAGATTATTGGCAATTTTTTTTTTGTTGTAATTTCTTAATAGCCAATTTCCATTTTAGAGAATGTCATCTCACTAGAGATGTAGCCTACTCATGTAGCCTGTTAACTGCCAGTGTCCCGATAGTGGGGAAACTTGGCATGCATTTTTTTTTTACAGTTTTATCTTCGTACCCTTCTATGTATATGCCTCTCAGCCCGGGGGAGAGAAAAGCTGGGGCATCTGGAATTCTGGGACCTTGTCCACCACATCTACCATCTTGGTGAGCCAGAACATCTACGGCCAGCAGAGTCCCAGCCCACTGACTGTTCCCTGCCATCTACAGCCAGTGGAGGCCCCAGCCCTCCGATGACCCGGAAACGGGGAAGGGGGCCACTTCGTCGGAGACCTCTGCTGAGGAGGACCGATCCCGACTCCGATGGTTCCAACTCTGGTGGTCCCGAGTCCGGTGATCCCAAGTCCAGAGACCATCCCAGAGGTCGCTGCCGTCCTTAATGCTCCGCCCAGGCGTCTTACCTTGCCCGCGCTGCCCAAGTGCCTTGCCCTGCCCGAGCCTCCCAGGCGCCTTGCTCTGCCTGCGCCGCCCATACGCCTTGCTCTGCTGTGGCCAGCCACTGACCAGCGTCCAGAGATGGCTCCAGCCACTGACCAGAATCCAGAGATGGCTCCAGCCACTGACCAGTGTCCAGAAATGGCTCCAGCCTACCAGTGTCCAGAAATGGCTCCAGCCACTGACCAGCGTCCAGAAATGGCTCCGGCCTACCAGCGTCCAGAAATGGCTCCAGCCACTGACCAGCATCCAGAAATGGCTCCAGCCACTGACCAGCGTCCAGAAATGGCTCCAGCCACTGACCAGCGTCCAGAAATGGCTCCAGCCACTGACCAGCATCCAGAAATGGCTCCAGCCACTGACCAGCGTCCAGAAATGGCTCCAGCCACTGACCAGTGTCCAGAGAAGGCTCCAGCCACTGACCAGCGTCCAGAGATGGCACCTGCCCCTGACCAGCATCCAGAGATGGCTCCAGCAACTAACCAGTGTCCAGAGAGGGCTCCATATCCTGTCTCGAGTTTAGAGAGGACTCTGTTTCCCGTCTCGAGTCAAGAGAGGACTCTGCTTCCTATTTCGAGTCCAGAGAGGTGGCCCCCTGAACTGTGTGCGCTGCCCTGGCCCCCTGAACTGTGTGCACCACCCTGGCCCCCCGGAACTGTGTGCGCCACCCTGGCCCCCTGAACTGTGTGCGCCGCCCTGGCCCCCTGAACTGTGTGCGCCGCCCTGGCCCCCTGAACTGTGTGCGCCGCCCTGGCCTCCTGAACTGTGTGCGCCGCCCCTGTTTGTGTCAGGCAAAACGCACAAGATATAGTACTTTCAATGCCCTTAGATGGCGATATCGCTTCTTTATAACAGAAATAAACTGCTGCAGAAAAAGTTAGGTGCCATGCAAAATGTAATGTGCAATTGCATTACTCAACACAAATGTATTGGAGTAACATTTACTTGTTCAAAAATGTAGTCAAGTAGAGAGTAAAAGTCTCTAATATTTTTGATACTCAGTACAACTATTGACATTTTTGTCAGTTCTTGCTTTCCCAGGGAATCGAACCCATGACCTTAGCATGGCGCTAGCAACGCCAAGGTCATGGGTTCGATTCCCAGGGAAAGCAAGAACTGACAAAAATGTCAAATGTGTACCTTGAATGCAATGTAAGTCGCTTTGGATAAAAGCGTCTGCCAAATGCATAAATGTAAATGTAGTGTAAATGTAACTACAAAGTAGCCAAAAAGATACTTAAGCACAGTAACTGCTTTTACTTAAATAATTTACACCACTGATATAACCCCTCTATATTTAGGAAAATATCTTGCAAATGACCATGCTTGAGTCACACACAGACTTCAACATTCACAACAGTGGTAACAACAATGGTAGCTAAACAAAGTCAAGAGTAAATCTAAAGTAAATGATCAACTCTCTACATTTCTTTTTAGTTACTAGAATTATTGTGTAAGTGAACTACTCAGCATTTGTCAGCACACTATACTATTCCTATTTCACTTTACTTAGTTTTTACTTAGGATTCATGAATTGAGAAATCAACTTTTCCTTGAGCTTTTGATATATAAAAGGTCATCGTAATATAAGAATATCCTCTAAGTTTTGGAGCTGAAAACTTCCTTGTTAGTCAAATAAAAACTTTGATTGACATCTGGCTCATCAAACAAGGGATCTGCAAATATTTTTGCTCCCTGTGACATCAGAGAGCAGTGAAACCCCGCCTCAACAGAAGAAGACGAACGCCTAATTCTTTAGCTGAAGTTCCAGCATACTTGGGACATTGTGTGTTTGTTCGCTTCATTTCATTGCGGATTCTTTTGTAAACAAGAGACTGGATTTGCAGACAGGATGAGATCAAAAAACGATGTGCCTTCTATATTGGACCTGACAGGAATGGTGCTACACACTTATGTGAGTACAATTTTTTAAAAGTTTAAAAAGTGTATATGTGACAGTATTGCATTGTTACAGATCGTTTGATATATTCTGATTATGTGTACGTGTCTAACTAAACAATTAACAATAACTTACCATGCTGTCACAGGCTGGAGTATCCTTTGTATTTGAGGTGTTATTGGTTCATTGTCCTGCGATTCGGGATCAGACTCTGAGTCCAACATGTATGGGCCAATGCTTGCAAAAACGCTAGCCCGACGTCCCGGGGCTTATGTGTTTTCCAGTTGGGCTATACCAAAATGTATCACCGGTCTGCCTGACGGGCTATCTTAAATAGGGAAATAATATTCCTTTCTTGATGTACATTGTTCACTCTCTTGACTTGATATCTGAAGGAAAAATAAAATCGCGGAAGTTTTGATCATGCTGATTTGTCTGATTGCTGATGCACGTACTTGGCTTATAAAATTGCAATTAATTGCGGGTGGATGAGAGATAAATCATTGTGTTTGTTTGATGAAGACATTTTACGAGCCCTGTGGCCGAATCATTCCGGTTGCCGTTTTTCTACATTGGAAGTTTTCAAAACGATTCCCCACGTGTACTGATGGGGGAGCCAAAACTCATTATAATACACAAAACTGTTATCCAGTCATAGCACTGGGCGTTTACTTCCAAGTCTTCAATACGGCACACCCATAAAACCAAGCGTTCCATGAGAGAGGCTCAAAACCAGGGTAGAAAATAGCCTATTATTTATTCATTATGATGTTTTTGAATGTAAAAACCATGCGAATGTCATAAGTTGACCTCAGACAACAATATATTAAAAAAGCCAGTTCATGATCCCTTTAAGGCAATCGGTTTGCATGCTTTTTTTTTTTTTTTAAAGTAAGTCTAATTAATTCAAAAACTTAAACAATTCATCCTATAAAAAAAACATTTAAAAATTAGACTGACCATAACATTTTTTAGTTTAGTAGATTTGCTATACAGTAAACTTAAACTTCTATAACCTTTTTACACATCCATTTTTTAAGTGCTTTTGCAATAAGCCGTGGAGTGCTCAGTGTCTTCTTAAAAAAGACCAAGCTTATGTCTGTATTCCAAAGCATTCATGAATTACAACCATTTACTGTTGGTTCAGATCTATGCTCATAAAGGGGGTGACAGTTAACAGGTTGATTACAACACATAAGCATCTTTAAGATCCACACAAGGCCCTTGCCTGGATCAGTTACATTCAGAATTAGATTATAATACATTACAGAGAGCAACCTGCTACATGAGATCTAGCGATACATGGATCTCAAAAGCCTCCAAAAACTGCCTTCAAAAATTGCATTTTTTTAAAGTGTAAAACAATTTTGAGAGATGGGTTGAGGGTAAAACTGAAATAGAATACAGTGCACTAATTTGTCTATTTTGTTCAAAGCTGTATATAGCATCTGACCCATCAAGGGCATGTACTAGTGAAACATGCATCAATGAAAAGATTAGGCAGAAAAAGTAAGATTTGTAAACAAGAGCAAATTCAACATTTTGTCATTGAGGAATTATGCAAAAATCCAAGCTGTGTGTGTCTTTGCACACATTAGGTTGTTGATGTCAGCCTTTAGGCTGAACCAAGCAGATCCACTTAATCCAGAAGAAAAGATGATGTCTCTAAATTCATTCTCAAAAGAGCTGCTTTGACAACCCTCCATGTTCCAATTTAGAATAAATCAGGGATTAAACTCTACTCTTTGATGCACTCACTTACCTCAAATTACATGCCCGTCTCTGTTGTCCTTTTTGTGTGCCCTTCAAAGAAAAAGATAAGCCAAACAAGCGGGTGTTCTCTAGCTCACTGGGAGCTCTGCTTTCAAAAGAACTTCTGTGAGTATTTAGCCTGTATTTAGATGGTATAATGTTGATAGCGATGTTTATCAGAACCATACTAGTAAAAAGGGAAAATCTCAGGATACTCTAGCAACCTACTGCAATTTCATTTTAGAAGATGGTTGTGGTTAATCAGTGGAATGATTGCAAACAGCCACGAATCGCTGCATATATGATCACATTTCATCCATGCTATTTAAATGTGATCCTCAGATTCTCACATCAGTGGATCATCATCCCATCCCTATAGCAGGGATATTAAACCAGCTATGTAATAACACTCACTATAGGTCCAGTGGGGAAATGAGTCTGAACATTGACAAGTTTTCCAGTGGGATTTGGCTGCCTTGGTGGTCTGCTCTCTTTTTCATTTCGAACAAGACTAGAAATTTTCACCAGAGCTGTCGATGTACCTGATAGACAGAGATGAATGTGTCTCATTTTCTTATATTGGTGTGGAATGAGCTTTTATCTCTCATCATGTCGAATGGATCCTTTATATTGTCATACTCTTATGAAAAATGACATGGTTATGAATATCGATTTTGTTCATTTTTAAAAAATGTATTAAAAAAATAAATTAATACTTTTATTCAGCCATCAAATTTTTATTAAACAAATTCAATTTACAGAATTTTGACTTTATCAAAGAATCCTGAAGAAAAAAATGTATCACCGTTTCCATTAAAATATTAGATGGCACAACTGTTTTCAACATTGATAATAAAGAAATGTTTCTTGTGCACCAAATCAGCATATTAAAATGATTTCTGAAGGATCATGAGACACTGAAGACTGTAATGTAATTCAGCAGTAATGACTGCTGAAAATCAGGAATAAGTATACATTTAAAAATATATATGAAAACCAGAGGTGTAGAGAGTCAATATAACGGATAAATTAATTAATTTGAAGTAAAAATGACACTGGTTTATAGTAGTAGCCTTATTGTCAAGTTTGGGCGAATAAGGGCAAAACACACAAGATATTGGCCCTGTAGATGCAATATTGCTTCTTTTGTAGCAGAAATAAACTGCTGCAGAAAAGTTAGGTGCCTTGAAAAATGCAATGAATAACTGCATTACTTATTGCAAATGTATTAGAGTAGAGAGTACATATGCTTATTCAAGAATGTAGTCAAGTTGAGAGTAAAAGTTGATAATATCTAGAGTAGCCAAAAATATCCAATCCAATTTTGTGAATGACCCATCCAGACTGAAACGTTACTGCAACTGTTACTTGCACGGAGTAGAAGAGATTGTTAAATAAAGTTATTATTTTTGTTTGTTTTTGCGCACAAAAGGTATTCTCGTCGTTTCATAATATTAACGTTTAAAAACTGTATTTACATGGATGATCTTTACTACCTTTCTAGACCTTGAAAGTTGCAGTTGCAGATGGATGGGTCAGAGAGCTTTCGGATTTCATCAAAAATATCTTAATTTGTGTTCCGAAGATGAACGAAGGTCTTACAGGTTTTGAATGACATGAGTAATTAATGACAGAATTTTCCTTTTTGGTTGAACTAACCCTTTAAGTACAGTAATTAATTACATTTACTCAAATTACACCACTGAACAGAAAACTATTATTTACTATTATTAAAAAGACTAACCCAAACCATTGAATGATAGTGTATGATGAGGCCTTAGCGAAAAGTACATTTCAGAATTGTATAATATTAATAATTAATCAGTGGTTAATGAGTGGCTAAGTCAAGTATAACTATACTAATGGGTAGAGATTTAAACAATCCCCTTTAATAAGTACTAAACATGTGTGACTCATTTTGTAGTGTTTGTTCTACGAGCTTGAATAATACCTGAAAGCTTGAGGAGGAGAGGTATACTAATAGTTTTGTGAATGATCAGACTTACAGTGGTGGACAATTAAACTAGCAAAAACCACATAATTTGAGATTAATAATTAAAATAATGTGAAGTGTTGCAAACTAAGAATAAAAGCCAAGAGATGGAACCTGGCACATTGCAAAAGTTACTTTTATTTTGTTGATTTCCTTTCAGCTTGCCAACAATTTATAAATTGGCTAAACCAGCATCCTGGCTTCCTTCATGCTTCAGGGCAATGCTATTCAAATACATAGATTTTCATATTATATTGCCTTATTTAGTCAGAAAATGCAATTCCTGTCAAGGCACAAGAGTTCTGTTGTTAAAATCTTTCGATTTAAGTCTATTCAGAATCACAGTGTTTAATAATTATCTATAGCCTCATGCTGACTCATGTGTAAGAAGGCTGTGGCTGAAGCTCTATAGAGATATAACCAGTGGGGCTTGTTTTCATTCAGATCAGCCATAATTTTGAATTATGATTAGGTCAACAGAACATGACCCTGAATATCATGACTGAATGAAATTAAGAAATTTGTCACAGTTCCAGGTTGTATGAAATGGACTGAAGTTATTATTCTTATATCGCAAATGTTGCATATCTATGACACTGTTGTATATATGATCTGTGTTTATATCAGTATTTATTATAAATGAAAACTTCGGACTGTTTATCACACAAAGCTATCATATGGCTTCATAGTAAGAATGACTTTCATGATACTTAACCCTGTAAAACCTTAAATATGAAGTTATATATAATATATAAAAATATAATATAAGTTATATTTAATATATAAAGTAAAGTAAAGTAAAGTAAAGTAAAGTAAAGTAAAGTAAAGTAAAGTAAAGTATATAGCATATGTGTTTTTGTTGATTACCATAATTAATACAGAACGCATTATGGCTCATATAGATGAAAAAACACCCTAATTTCAATCAGAGGGCTATTTATGTGACCAAAAAGTAAGATGATATTCTGATAGCTTGTATTGTAAATCATTGAGATATACTATATTGGGATGCCTGACTTTACATGCACATGAACTTTGATTTCATCCCATTCTTAATCCGTAGGGTTTAATTTGGAGTTGGCCCACCCTTTGCAGCAATAATAGCTTCAACACATCTGGGAAGGCTTTCCACAAGGTTTAGGAGTGTGTTTATGGGAATTTTTGACCATTCTTCTAGAAGTGCATTTGTGAGGGCAAGCACTGATGTTGGACAAGCAGGGCCTGGCTTGCAGTCTCCTCTCTAATTCATCCCAAAGGTGTTCTATCGGGTTGAGGTCAGGACTCTGTGCAGGTCAGTCAAGTTCCTCCACACCAAACTTGCTCATCCATGTCTTTATGGACCTTGCTTATGCACTGGTGCGCAGTCATGTTGGAACAGGAAGAGGTCATCCCCTAGCCTGACAAGCCAGACCCACATCCACAGCCACACCCACAGCTTAACTCCAAGTATTCCAGAGTCGCGGCCAAAGCCGATTCAAAAGACCGCTGTTCGCCAGCAGCAGCTTTGTTTTCAAGTAGCAGGGAATTCACGCGGAACCGTCGCGACTCTGCCGTCATTATGGTAAGTTGCATTCGCTGCCGCTAGGGTGCGTCTAGATTTCTAGGCTAACCATCCCCAAACTGTTCCCACAAAGTTGGGAGGATGAAATTGTCCTAAATGTCTTGGTATGCTGAAGCATTAAGAGTTCATTTCACTGGACCTAAGGGGCCAAGCACAACCCCTGAAAAACTACCCCACAGCATAATCCCCCCTCCACCAAACTTTACACTTGGCACAATGGAGTCAGGCAAGTATCGTTCTCCTGGCAACCGCCAAACCCAGACTCGTCCATCAGATTGCCAGACAGAGAATTGTGATTCGTCACTCCAGAGAACACGTCTCCACTGGCGGTGCACTTTATACCACTGCATCTGACGCTTTGCATTGCACTTGGTGATGTTAGGATTGGATGCAGCCATGGAAACCCATTCCATGAAGCTCTCTACGCACTGTTCTTGAGCTAATCTGTAGGCCACACAATGTTTGGAGGTCTGAAGCTATTGACTCAGCAGAAGGTTGCTGTTGTCCCCAATTGCTTCCACTTTGTTATAATACCACAGTTGGTAACAGTTGGTCGTGGAATATTTAGTAGTGAAAAAAATTCACGAATGGACTTGTTGCACAGGTGGCAATCACTGTATCACGCTTAATTTCACTGAGCTCCTGAGAGCACCCCATTCTTTCACAAATGTTTGTTGAAGCAGTCTGCATGGCTAGGTGCTTGATTTTATATACCTGTGGCCATGGAAGTGATTGGAACACCTGAATTCAATGATTTGGAAGGGTTTCCCAATACTTTTGGCAATATAGAGTATTTATAACAGTATAGCAGATAACATGCACATAAATATCCGTTGTCACTCTGTATTTCCCTATTTGAAGCACAGCTCACACAGAAGTCATTTTCAAAACAGCCGCTTTCTGTTGGTCAATGCGGCAAATTCGCATGACCATCTTGAACACAAGTAAAATCTGCATGGGAAACCTTTTTGCCCTCAAGCGAAACTCACCTGAATCCGCCTTTTTTTTTTTTAATTACTGGATTTTAAAATTGCACGGAATAGTGCGCGCAATCTTAAATATGTCTCCTTTTGTGTTCCATGTAAGCCATAAAGTCATACAGGTTTGAAACGATATGAATGTGAGGAAATGGAGTGTTTTAATTTTGGGGCAATTAGCCTTTTATGGATGACAGACAATCCTTACTCATTAAAAAGTCAAGCGGTGCATGATGTTATGCACCTCCAAAAACTGTAGTAAATGTAGTGGAAAGGCATCTTATTAATAGATGGCATCTCTTCATAATCTTTGTTTCACTTCCCTTTCTTTCTTTATTTAATGTGACAAGCCCATTGCATGATTTTTCACACAATTATCCATTGTCACTGAACAAATGCTTGGTTTCTCGTTGCTCTTGAATGGTGGGGAAAAACAGCTACAACTTCCTTGTAAAACTACAGTGTGATTCATCCACAGTATATCTGTAGAGGAGTAGTGATGCTGTGAGAAAAGAGAGGGAGAGAGACAGAGAGAGAGAGAGGATGAGATCAAGGTCATCTCTGTCTAAAACGAATGAATCATGCATGTCCAGGCAACAGCAGGATGACTGCAGCACCTGACGTTCACATCCTGATGAAACCGAAGAAATGAGACGGGTGACATTTCATTGGTCATGGCATTGGCACATAGTCTTCTAATGAAATTAAAAAAGAAGCGCTACTTAAACAAGGGGGAAGTTTCAGTGCAATTAACCTTTGAATTACACAAACCATATATCAGTTAACCATTTAAGGCAGAAAGTTAAATTCAAAACCACATGACACCTTGGAGAAAAGTGGAAATGGGTGTTTTTTTTTTTTAACTCAATGCCAAGTACTATCAAGGTCAGTTTCACTGATATTAATCCCAAAATCGGTACCTAAAGGATAAAATATTACATTAAAAAGGAATAACAAAACAAACCCTATTTTTAAAAGTATTTTTTACAAGAATGATGATATTTAATATGATGAAGTTTAATATTTCATCATCCATCTTTCAGATCATCTGCTCAACCCCAGTGAAATCGATAGTGAATAAGCAAAATCCAGCAGAATCCGTTTTTTTTGTATGCTTTATAAATCTATATTGAGTTCCTTCCTGAATAAATAAGTGCAGAATAACAGCAAATATCCTTTCAATGGCTAAAGTCATAAAGGATGTTTATGCTGCAGGGCCGTTTCATGAGTGACAGCAGTACTTTTGCTTTACTCGAACCATTAAAGTTCAGCTCGACTGTCAGAGACACATTCCAAGCCTGTCACAGTGAACAAGGGAGTCGTCTGGAGGGAGGGGGCGGGGACAGAGGACCCGCCGGATGGAGAGAGCGTAATACAGGCGAGCAGGAGCTAGCGGCTGGTGAAAGGTGCACACCGTCTGAGATCATGAATTGGCTCCAGATGGGACCTGGCAGCCGGAAAAGGCGGAAGCGAATTGTATCGACAGGCTGTGCTGGCCAGGCCCCGAACAAGCCCATTAGTGATGCTGTACAGTCACCTGGGAGAGCTCTCTCACACTGAGATTTCACTTTAGCTAAGTGTTGATTTGAACTCTCCAGCCAGGTTGAGTGCAGTGGGAAGCACTCTCAGAATGTTCAGGCCATAGCCTGTATTGTTGAAGTAACAATGAGGCCTTTCCTGGACATTTTTTTTTTGGGGGGGATATAATGCCAGTAGTTTTCTTTTAGGACTGATATGAACATGACTGCACCAATAAGGCTTTGTTTGCACCCTACGGCAGCACATTTTCACACATTAATTACATGTCATCTTTTTATTTTCTGTGATTGAGCAACCACCAGCCTCTTAAAAATATTAGTTAATGCTATAGGGCTTATTGTGATGTGTCATCTGGTTCATCCCTTTCTGGCTCGTGCCTATTTTATTAAGTGAAGAACTGGACACCTGAAACATTTATCATGCAACAGCAGTTCAGTATGCAATACTGCAGTTAAAGAGGTCATGACATGGACATGGTCATGACAAAGCATTATGAAATCATTTAGTTACGGTTTGTAATGCAGCCGCTGTCAGATCCAATACAGTCGGCGGCTTCATCTTTCAACAAAAGTTTCTTTGTGAACTCTGCATTACGCTGTGCCTCGTTTACAAAAAATGCTTCAGGCAAAACATATAATCCTCTGATGCAATCCAGGATGCCATTAAAATAAACCATCTACTTGTTTCCAATGCTGGGATCCTTCTTAAGTCTGTACAGAGCTGTCAAAACTAGATCCGTCAAAGCGAACATTCTTTCTTTCATTTGTCCTGTTGTCGAAAGTCTCAAATGTGTGGAGTATGTCAGAAACTGAATATGTGATGGGAGTAGGGCTGCACAGTTATTCGCAATTAATCCGAAATCGCGCTTAAACCGATTTGGCTTAGTGTGATTATGAAATCGCTAAAGCTGCGATAATTGTTTTATGCACAGCTTGTAAGTGAAACACGGCTCTGTGATCATGCTGCTCCATCTGAAAGTACTGTGAGTTTGAGTCGATTATAACGTGCATTTGAAAAAGCAACACGCATCAAACATCTTTCCAAGCATGAAAAGCATTTTTTAAACTCTTGTCCATCAAAAAACAACATTTAATAACGTCTTTACTTCAAACTCACTTCATAACGACAGTTGAGTATCCTTCTGTGAGATGATGTGGCTTCTTACACAATAAGGCACACAACATATTAATTCATAGTTTTCTATACATTGATAAAGGCTATGTCGATTAGCATTGAAGTATATACTTTATTATCATGAAAATACCAGAGAAGGCTTGAAGAACTCATATAAACCATATATTGTTGCAGTTGTGTGTTTATTAGTCATGTTTAATCAAAGCGTCTCAATCTTCTGTTTATTCAGCTACAGAGATAGTTTGATGCCCATAGAGATTTCCTGGAATTACGTGCGTTATCGCACTTTTGTGGGGTATATTTGGAGTTTCTGCGTGAGAGCGCCCTCTGGATTTCAGATGGATCAGCATTTACTGCTGATCACAGAGCCGTGTTTCACTGACAAGCTGCACATTAAAAAAATCGCAGCCTTTGCCAAATAGCGTGTGGTTTAATTTCGATGAATCGTGCAGCCCTAGATGGGAGGGAAAATGATGATTTTGCGTTCCGTTGCAAAGGTTTTGCGTTCCCCTGAGAAGCTTTGCATTCACAAGCAAAGAACACACATTTTGGGTAACACTTTATATTAACTGCATGCTATTAATTATTAGTTAAGCATTAGTAAATAGTTAATTAATCATTTATAAAGCATTAATATATATTAATAAGCAGTTTATAAATACAGCTACAAATGCTTGATTCTTGATTTATAAGGATATATAATGTGTTTAATAATTGTATTTTCATACTTTATTTATGATCAATTTATCATTTCTCAATTAAGTATTACATTATTTACAAACCAGTTATTTATGAGTTGTCAGTGGTTCATAAGATCATTTAGAAAGTGTAAGTAAATGATTAATGAACTATTTAAATGTACATTTATACATATTATTTAGACATATAGTAATAGTTACTCAGTGTGTTAATAAATGCTTTATTATCATGTATTCCTACTGTAATTCATGATAAATTCAGGTAGTTATATAATATTTAGTAGTTGTCAGTCAACTATTTTTGTGAGCTCATCTAAAGTGAGAACTATTTATGCCTCGTAAAGCTTTTACAAAGGAGATTTAAATGTTAAATATTCAGTTGCTTCCTGCTGTTTCACAGGACACAGGATATTTAACATCAAAATTAGTACCCATTTCAGAGAAGTTGGCAGCGTGGAAAATACTGCCAAACATATCTCCTTGGGCTTTGAGAACTGTTGAAAAATGCTAAAGAATACAGTTTGTTCACCGTCCTCCGCATTTCAATGGTGTGATCTCCACCACCACTATGAAACCGGAGCAGGCGCATTTGCTGGTACAAGAATTGCACTCTACTGGAAAAAGGGGTCATAGAACATGTTCCCCTCCCAGAGAGAGAGTCAGGCTATTACAGACGGTATTTTTTGTTTCCCAAAAAAGATGGGGGGGTTGCATCCAATTTGATCCCGCAATTGTCATGTGTGTTGGCTGCAGCAAAAAAAGATAGTTGGTAGGATCTAGATGCATCAGCTTTAATTAGAAACAAACTTCTTCAAATCTTCACAAAACACCCTAGAATCTCAGGAACATGAACAGAACAACCAACTTAGTACTGACGAGGACAGACAATTAACTGAAATAAACAGGGCTTAAATACAAGAGCAAACTAAACAACTAAATGCAAATGCAATGATATGAATTATAATCAAACAATGAGTAGGAGACTAACTAAAAGCAGGAAAAAGGAACAAAGGAAACAGAAAACAGAGCAAAAACCTACTCATAGTAAAACACAGATAAAACAGGACATAACCCTGCCAGCAATATAAAAAACAAGACATTTTAAAAGTTAAAAGACTCGTCCATCAGATTTGTTATAATACCACTAACAGTTGACCGTGGAATATTTAATAGTGAGGAAATTTCACGAATGGACTTATTGCACAGGCGATGTATAGAAGCAGTCTGCATGGCTAGGTGCTTGATTTTATACACCTGTGGCCATGGAAATGATTGGAACACCTGAATTCAATGATTTGAAGGGGTGTCCCAATGCAATATATTTTGGCAATATAGTGTACATTGTACATACATACATACATACATACATACATACATACATACATACATACATACATACATACATACATACATACATACATACATACATACATACATACATATACATATACAGCTCTGAAAAAAATTAAGAGACCACTTAAGATTGAGAAATCAATTTTAAGTGGTCTCATAATTTTTTCCAGAGCTGTATATACAACAATTCGTATACTAGAATAAAAGCAATTTATCCATGGCTATTAAGAGTCCTCCAGGAAAATGGTTGATTCTCACTAAAACATATAAAAAACTGACTCAATAAATGTGCTTACAGGAAGTCTTGCAATTGTACATAGGAGGCTCAAGGAGATGGCTGTTTATGCCATTTTAAGATAGCGGGGCTCATATTGTTTGTTCTGTAACTAGTTCCTGAGGGAGTGTATATTTCCACTGACAGTCTCTTCCTGACAGCGGGCAGAAAGAGCATCTGTGGAAACGAGTGTGTTGGAGACACCTCAGCACTCAGTCTTCCACCTCCTCTTGTCTGGAAGAGCATCTAAACAAGCAACAGCTCCTCTGGGGCAGGGAAGTATGTATTTTAACACAGCTCCAGCAGAAAGTGTGAGAAATCCACTTTCTTGCATAACATTCTTTTACTGCTGTTTTAAGCCTTGAAGATAATTTAAATATATATCATTCTTTTCTTGCATCTATTACTTTTATACACTGTACCAGTCTACACGTTTTTGTCAATTAAAATTAAATATATAGTTATGCTTTGCCTTAAAGGTCAACATTTCACTTTGAATATGTTTTGCAATGTGTGTATGTGATTACTTTAGAGTTTGACATTGTGTTAACTATATTTGTCCTCATCACAAGGATAACCACTAGGCAGGTTATAATTGAGCAGTGCAAAAGGATGGTAGGTCCATTTACAAGGTTAATAGCAACAATTTGGAAACCCTGAATGTACAATGCTTGTATTGTGAACCTATTATTATATGGTGACTGAGGATCACACTTAAGACAGGCTCATTTTTCAAAAGGGCCGACCATTTCCTGTTGCTCTTTCACAGGCTGTTGATGAATCGAGTCTGACTACAGGCTATACCCTCTTTTAGCTGATGTAAATGAATCACTTCAGTTGCTAAACAGGTACATTTTCGACATTGCGCTGTTGAGAGCAGTCCTAATTATGCCCTCCACTGATTCATTGGCTTGACGTCACCACATCAGAATTACTTTTCTGATGGAGGACTTTAGCCTGGGAAAACCCAGACAACTTCCGGCAAATTTAGATTTGCTCTGCAAGTAGTCTGGCAAAGAGCCCATTCAAACCCATTTCTAAGCCCTAGAAATCGAGGCACCAATTAGAAATGTTGAGGCGGGCTTTACACGATGCGAGAGCCCTCTGGTAGTGTTAATGTTTCACAAAATATAGTTTTAAGTCCTTTTCAGGCGAGAATGTAGTTGTTTTTAAAGACAAAATCTGTGGTTTATTTATAAAGAGAGCGCCTTTTTGAAAATTTGATCTGCCGTTTTTGGAGTTGTGAGCTCCAGTGAACCAGCGGCGCTCAATTGCTCAACCCCACCGAGAGGTTCCTTTCCTCGGCCAGTCCTTTTGCCGTCTGCCGCTGGCTCTGATGTGAAGATATGATTCGTCTTGTGTAGATCTAAAGGCTGATCTTTGCTCTCATTAATCTATAATTTGTTCCCTGACAGATCGTTTTGTCTGAGGGCAAAGTGAAGTTTCAAAACTTTATATTTGTAAGCTATTAAACTTTACCGTTGTAGTCTCCTAGCGCTGACTTTCTTTGACTGAATTGCTTTATGTATTGTATAGCTTCTTATACCTTTTACTTATACTTTTAAAATGGCTATTGATCCGGCATTAAACTAACATTTAAGAAAGAGACTGGGTTTTGTTTTATGTCATATCTCATTGTATTACAGTGATAATCATAGGCTATATTATGCACACATGATATTACATGTTTTTATTTTTTAATGTAAACGAAAAGAGGCCGGGTTTTTTAAATATTTCGTTTTGTTAAATACGTGTGTAGAGATGTTTGTTCGTGTGGATGCGGGAAGGAAGAAGACGGGGTCGGCGTAACTGGGACTGCACTCTTTATTGATCTTCACGATCCTCAGTTTACAACACGCACGAGGGCGTTCAACTCAAAATTTTAACAACAGACAACGTTGCTCTCAAACTCAATATCTTTCTCTGATCTCTGGCAGTGATGTGTAGGCGTCTGCAGTCCCAGTCACAGTCTCTCTCCCTCTCTCTCTCCAAGGAGTGGCTTTTACGGTCTCTCCACGCCAATCACTGGAATGAGACACAGGTGTTAGTGATCTGCACTTACCTACTTACTCACCGCTCGTCTCCGTAGTTCCTCGCTCCCGCTACAGACTTCGCAGAACCACGCCCCCTCCGCCACATACCCCCACCGCCCGCACCAGGCCGGGTAGCCATCCGGCCTGCAGCCCCCCCCCCCCCCCTCCTGGAGAGGAAGTCAGCCACAGCCATCTGAGCACCCGGCCTGTGGATCACCTTGAATTTAAAAGGCTGTAAAGCTAGATACCAACGGGTGATCCGGGCGTTGGTATCCTTCATGCGGTGGAGCCACTGCAAGGGGGCGTGGTCCGAACAGAGGTTGAACTCCCGGCCCAGGAGGTAATAGCGGAGGGTGAGAACGGCCCACCTGATCGCCAGGCACTCCTTTTCTATGGTGCTGTACATCGTCTCTCTCTTAGAGAGCTTGCGACTGATGTACAGCACCGGCCGCTCCTCCCCCTCCACCTCCTGGGACAGGACTGCGCCCAGCCCCCTGTCCGAGGCGTCGGTCTGTAGGGAAAAAGGGAGAGAGAAATTAGGAGCTTGTAAGAGCGGCCCACCACACAGAGCAGCCTTTATCTGGGTAAAAGCCTACTGGCACCGCTCCGTCCACTGAACTGTATCTGGTACCTCCTTTTTAGTTAGATCAGTCAGCGGGCTAGCGAGGTCCGAATAATTAGGTACAAACCTTCTATAATATCCCGCTAGCCCCAGGAACTGTCTAACCTCCTTTTTGGTCTTGGGCCGTGGGCAGGTTGCAATGGCTGCAGTCTTTTCAATTTGGGGACGCACCTGTCCATGACCCAAGTGGAAGCCCAGATATCTTACTTCCACCCGCCCAACTGCACACTTCTTTGGGTTGGCCGTGAGCCCCGCCCTTCTCAGCGACTACAGGACAGCGCGCAGGTGCTGCATATGCCGCTGCCAGTCGGCACTGTAGATGATAATATCATCTAAGTACGCAGCAGCATATGCAGCATGCGGCCGGAGAATCCTGTCCATCAGACGCTGGAAGGTCGCGGGAGCCCCGAACAAGCCGAAAGGAAGGGTGACAAATTGGTGTAATCCAAACGCCGTGGTGAAAGCAGTTTTTTCTTTGGACATTGGCGACAAAGGGATCTGCCAATATCCCTTGGTCAAGTCCAGCGTCGAATAAAAGCGAGCGGTTCCTAGCCGATCAAGCAATTCGTCGACCCTTGGCATTGGGTACGCATCAAATTTCGACACCGCGTTCACTTTTCTATAGTCCACACAGAACCGAACCGAGCCGTCAGGTTTTGGGACCAAAACTATCGGGCTCGCCCAGTCGCTGCTGGACTCTTCTATTACGCCCATATCCAACATAGCCTCTAATTTCGCCTGAACAACTTTTTTTTTGTGTTCAGGTAAACGGTATGGCCGGCTGCGAACCACCGTGCCCGGCTCTGTCTCAACATGGTGTTGAATGAGGTCCGTGCGACCAGGGAGGGGCGAGAACACGTCAGCAAATTCTGCTTGCAATGTTTTAACGTCAGTGAGCTGCGACGGCGAGAGATGATCCCCCCCCGGGGCCAGAGCGAGTGATTGAGGCTTTTGAACCGCCTCCGGCCCGAGATCATCCTCTCCGCTCACCACCGTCGCAAGCAACACTGACTCCGCCTCCGACCATTTCTTTAAAAGGTTGAGGTGGTATATTTGACGTGTTCCGTCCCTATCTGAGCGCACTACCTCATAGTTGAGATCACCAACTCGCCGTGTGACCAAAAAAGGTCCTTGCCACTTTGCGAGTAATTTAGAAGTGGAAGTAGGGAGTAATACAAGCACCTTGTCTCCCGGTGTAAATTGACGAAGCCTAGCCCCTCTGTTGTACAGCTGTCGTTGTCTGTCCTGAGCCTGTAACAAATTCTCCATTGACAGCCGCCCCAAAGTGTGGAGTTTTGTTCTCAGGTCCAGGACATACTGAATTTCGTTCTTACTCGCAGAAGGTCCGTCCTCCCAAGCCTCCCTAAGGACATCCAGCACCCCCCGAGGCTGGCGCCCATAAAGAAGCTCGAAGGGGGAAAACCCCGTGGAGGCTTGCGGGACCTCGCGAACAGCAAACAACAGAGGTTCTAGCCACTCATCCCAATTTTTGGCGTCCTCGTGAACGAACTTACGAATCATGGCTTTCAACGTGCGATTAAATCGTTCCACCAAACCATCTGTTTGTGGGTGATAGACGCTGGTGCGAATCGATTTAATGCCCAACAACTCGTAAAGTTCGCGAATCGTTCGTGACATGAACGCCGTGCCTTGATCGGTGAGAATCTCTTTCGGGATTCCCACCCGGGAGATTAAGGAAAACAGAGCGCTCGCAACACTTTTCGCCGAAATAGTGCGGAGCGGGACTGCTGCCGGGTATCGCGTTGCATAGTCCACCAAGACCAATGCAAAGCGATGCCCGCGTGCTGACCGTTCTAATGGCCCGATGAGGTCCATACCAATTCTCTCGAAGGGGACCTGCACTAGTGGGAGTGGGCACAATGGTGCTTTTGGGGTGGCCGGTGGATTCACCAACTGACATTCACGACAAGACGCACACCATCTGCGTACATTCTCGTGAATGCCCGGCCAAAAGAACCGGGCCATTAGACGGTTAAGTGTGGCCGTTTGACCTAAATGCCCGGCCATTGGATTGGAATGAGCCGCCTGGAAAAGCATTTCCCGGCGGCTTTTAGGTATTAACAACTGGGTTGTATTCTGCTTTGTCTGGGCGTCTTGGGTCACCCGATACAACCTATCCTTTAAAATACAAAAATACGGATAAGAGAGCGGCTGGTCAGGGTGGAGGAGGTGGCCGTCGATGGAGCGGACCTGCGCGAACGCATTTTTAAGCGACTCATCCTGGGACTGTTCCAGGGGAAAATCATCGCGGTCTGTGAGAACGGGCATCTCAAGACCGCTCTGTTCCCCCGGAACAGGTCCCAGAGGTCCCAAATCCACCTCTCCCACCTGAGTAACCGACTCTTTCCGGTTTACATGTTTACCCCAAGAAGCACCCGCACACAAATGACCCAACAATTCGTTAAAAGCTGTCCAATTGGTCCGTAAAATTAGCGGATGCCGGAGGTGCGGATTAACTGCCACCTCCACACTATGTTTTTGACCCCTAAATAGAATATCCACGGGCAGCAACGGATATCTCACCACTTCCCCGTGCACACACCTCACCGTAACCATGCGGCCGTTACCCAATGCCTCAGGGCGAATCAGGCTTTGGTGGATAGAGGTCTGGTTACAACCCGAATCGACCAATGCCTGATACGTACCCCCCTTGATACTCACAGGAATTAGGTACAGCCCAGCTTGATCGGGGGCGGCTTGTGGAGCGTCGGGGACCCGGACCAGTGTCCCGACCTCCATGACGGGACAGCGGTCGATGAAATGTCCCGGATCCCCGCAGCGCCAGCAAGCCGGCCCAGGCTTCCCCGCCGCCCTAGTGGCTGGAAGTAGATCCAGAGATTGGCGTGGAGAGAGCGCTGAGCCAGAGGGGGAGGCGTAGGGATCCGAGATGGTCGCCCCTCCCCTCTGGAGCGGCCGGGGAGGTGCTGCCGGATCGCTGGGACCGCCCGTCCTCCACCTTGGGGCTGGTCTGGGCGGCAACAGCCCACGCGACCTGGGAAGGGGAACAGGCTTGGGGAGAGAAGGGGAAGAAACAAAAGGGGGGAGAGAAAGAGAGAGAGACGCGGATGGTAAGGGCTCGCCGACCCCGCGGCACGCCACCATGTGGTCCTCCGCCAACTGGATGGCCTGGGTTAGCGACGTAGGGCGGTGGCACTGGACCCATTGCGCGGTCTTCTGGGGAAGCCGCGCGATGAACTGCTCCAGCACCACACGGTCGATGATTCCCTCGACGTCGCCACCGTCGGCCATCAGCCACTTGCGGCATGAGTCCCGGAGCTGGTGTGCGAAGGTGAAGGGTCGGCCGGATTCGCCGAGGGTCAGGGTCCGGAACCGCTGCCGTTGTTGCTCTGGGCTCCGGCCGACCCGCTGTAAGATGGCGCGCTTCAGGTCTTCATAGTCCAGGAGATTCTGGACTGGCAGTTGGTGTGCGGCTACCTGCGCTTCTCCAGACAACAGCGGCAGGAGCCGCATTGGCCAGTCCGACCGGGGCCACACCCGGGACTCGCGGACCTCTCGAAGAGGTCGATGAATGCCTCCGGATCATCCTCGGAGCCCATCTTCGAGAGGTGGATGGTGGCGGCCGAGTCGGTGGTAGACGGGGGGGTGGCCGGAATCTCCCGGACCATCCAGCTCCGGAACAGCTCGCGGTCTTCATGCTGGGCGCGAATGAGGGCCTCAAAACGTTTGTCCTGTTCGGCCCTCACGGCCAGCAGATCTTCATGGGTTTGTTGATGAAGACCGGCGAGCGATGACACCAGGTCCGCAAGCGGCGTCTTTGGCGGGGTCTGCATGGCGGCGGCTCTCTTCTCCCTTCCCGGGTTTCGGCACCAGTGTAGAGATGTTTGTTCGTGTGGATGCGGGAAGGAAGAAGACGGGGTCGGCGTAACTGGGACTGCACTCTTTATTGATCTTCACGATCCTCAGTTTACAACACGCACGAGGGCGTTCAACTCAAAATTTTAACAACAGACAACGTTGCTCTCAAACTCAATATCTTTCTCTGATCTCTGGCAGTGATGTGTAGGCGTCTGCAGTCCCAGTCACAGTCTCTCTCCCTCTCTCTCTCCAAGGAGCGGCTTTTACGGTCTCTCCACGCCAATCACTGGAATGAGACACAGGTGTTAGTGATCTGCACTTTACCTACTTACTCACCGCTCGTCTCCGTAGTTCCTCGCTCCCGCTACAGACTTCGCAGAACCACGCCCCCTCCGCCACAACATGCATTGAAGATAATATGCATTGCCTTCACTACATTTGTGTGGCTATAATATGTTTAATATTAACTATTACCGTCATCGGGAGTTCATTCTCTGGAGTCAAACGTAAGTCACGGACGCAAGTTAGAAGTTCGCATACAAAATATGTCATAAAACACCACTGCCTCATTTCATAAAAAAAAAAAAAAAAAAAACTTAAACATATTAGCCACACACGTGGTTCAGGCAACGCGTAGTTAGGCCTACATTCATTATCTTATATATTTATAATAAAACTAAGTATAAAACACCCTGCCTCTTTTCGTTTACATTTTAAAAATAATTAAACATTAATATGTGGTTTAGGTAAGGTGACCAGATTTCTGAAATGGAAACCGGGGACATTTCCTATTTGAGAACACAAGTACAGACCATAGACAGTGGTACAGACAAGAACGCATATTGAGAAACGGCCAGAGTCTCAGATGTTTCTCCGTCGCTCTGCATACGTCATCTCCCTCATCGCTCTGATTGGTTTTAGGTCTATCCAATTGCGCCGAGAGGCATTTGAGCGACGCCCGTTGGTGACGCCCCTTTGGAAATGATTTGTCTATGAAGCTTTGCCAGACCATAACTCAGTTACTACTGAGAATGGTCTGGTTTTAACCAGGCTAGGAGGACTTGTAATCAATAAATGATTTGACTTTTAAATGGCTTTATCATATGTTTATAGAAGGATATATTCAAATGGATTGATGTCAGAGCTTTTTCTGAATATGAATACAGGTTTTACATGCTCAAGCATGTAATGTCACATTCTCATATACTATCATGATAAGCTCATTAAATCTGACAGAAACATAATATCAAAGGAGAACTAAAGTACAACGTTATGTAAAAAGATAGCTATTATATAGCTAGATAGCTGAATTTCCAAATCACGTGAACATGGCCGAAATATTGGCTGATATTCAGAAAACAGCACAATTTGCAAGTCTGATTTTGCTTTTAAAACAGTTCAATAAACAAGTTAATACTAAGTAACTTATATTTAAGACACAAAATTATGATGTTATGCCATTTACGTGCAGATGTTGATATGATGGCAGTTATGTTGTGAGGTTTTGCTCCGTCAAAGAAAATTGTTCCGAAGAAGCTACAACAGAACTGCTGCATGTCTTCAAGCAACACACAGTATTACAATACAGTGTTTTGTTCCTGAATGAATCAGCTGTTTTGAACATTGGTTGAATGAATGATTCAATGACTCAGAAAGATAGCCACATTTTTTGTCCCTGAATGAATCAGTGCATTTGAATAAATCAGGTGATGACCGTCTGAAATGCACAAACATAGGTGAAAAGTCGCAGTAGGCTACATGGAACTTCAGACGTCATGCCCACTGACTGTTGCATATGGCACACTTATCTGGAAACACTTCAGGAGTTTCTAAGTCATCATCCGATTGGTTGAATTCTACAGGATGTCCGCAAGACGAGTGTGTTGTGTTCTTTAATGGTCCGCCTAGAAACAAATGCCATGACTCCAAACTCCCTCATGGAAGAGGAATGCCATCGTGTTCACAACTGTGACATTGGATCAACTAAATGCTGGATTTTCAAAAGTATGTGAAGTTCATGGCTTCATTGTTACAGTAAACTTGAACAACGTTCATTTATTTATTTAACAGAAACAATGAAGTCAAGCATAGTTACAATAAAAATCCTATAACTGATGCACATGCATATAGAGTTTATAGCTGATGCTAATTTTCAACTCCTGTCCTTGGTTGGGCTTTTCATCAATTAATAATTTGTAGATGCATGCCTGTCTGTTATTGTAGGGAAATAGACTTTACATTTTCACGCCCCTAAACATGACATGGAACAAAACGAACTGTGACTGGTTGCATTACATGTCAGTCAAATATCCTCTTGGGCTGTCCTCGACCATTGAAAGCTGCGATAGAGTCCAGACCTTCTGCTGTCAATCCGAAGGTCTGACTACGTGAGACTACACTCTAAAAATGGCTGGGTTAAAAACAACCCAATTGGCAACCCAGCGCTGGGTAAATATCGGACAGAACACATGCTGGGTTAAATTAACCCAGTGGCATTTTAACCCAGCAGGCTGGGCTGTTGAGAAAACCCAAGATGTAGTCAATTTTTACCATTATGGATTTGCTATTCTGGGTTATTCTTGCTGGGTTATTCTTATAATTTCTCCTGAGCATTAGCCTACTGAAAAAACAGACAATCATGAAAGAACAAATAATGAAGAATACATGTTTAGACTGTTAAAATAATATTTTTTAATGCTTGTCAACTGGTACAACACACAAATGTGTTAAAAGTGGCAACAATGACAACTACAACAGTAGCCTAATATATTCTGTGAATTTCTTCACGTTAAATCGAACATTTATTTTGACAGGTTGCCGTATCTTTGAGTGTCTGTGTACATGATATGACAGTTTTCTCAAATTAAATGGTAAATTCTCATGATAATCACGATATGCGTTCGTGTGTGTGCGCGCGCGCACCCCGTCATTCGCATAGAGACGCAGAACATGCAGGAGTAATTTAAATAGAATTTTGCGGTTTAATATTCACAGACACTGCTTAAATAAACACTGACGTGACTGAACGCAGCTGTGGGGACCGAATATACTCGGGAGTCGGTAGGCCAACAACAGAAATGCTGGTAGGCTATCGTCACATTTTTTTAAATTTCAGTACGGACTTGGTACTGATGTACCGGTACTTGTGACATCCCTACATAAAACCATGGTTCATTTTCGTAAGGGGATCATGGTTCTGTGTAATAAATAATCATAAACTATTAATCTATCGTCTCACATACCTAAACTAACATGACTATGTGAGTCAATACATGGCATCGGATTCTGAGGTAAAACTTTTGTCTAAGTTAACGTATATCATGTAAGCTTAAGAATTGTTGCTGCGAATAGAAAAAAAAAAAACTATACCTATAATTATGCTAATTGAAATTATTATTAATGAAAACATTATATGAACTTACCTTAAAACATCTGCAACCAGTGGCTTTGCCCCTTGCTTTGTCCTTTCAAAATGACAGTTTGGGAGCAGATTTAAACATCAAGTGGATGTTGGAAATTTGGAAATTTGAAGAACTGGAAATTTGAAACTACACAATGGTGTTTAAAATATGATCAAATAAACCAACAAAAATTACCCAACAGTCTCAACCCAGCATTTTGGGTTAATAAACAACCCAGCATTATTTAGAGTGTACTTGGAACTCTGCTCTTGGAACGCTGCTCAACCAATTTATAGCCTATATGTTCTTTTTTCTTTCTTTTGTCAAATATCCAAAGAGCATTTGACCTTATGAGAGTAAAAAATGGATATTGAATTATGGAGATGTGATTTTTTTTCTCTCTTTCTGCTCAAACAATAATTAATCAAAGGGATTCAACAGCATGAAACAGACATCAGCAAAAACACACTGTCATCTTTCCTGATGTTACAGTCATATGGGCTCGTCCGAAAACCTAGGCAGCTGACTCGTTGCCTCGCTGCCTTATCAGACAATTACTTGTAAGGCAGCGTTTGTGCATGAAGGCACCTCACGAAACTAATTTTGGACAGACTTCTTAGGCAGTGTAACCGTTTAATTATCTACAGCAAAATAGAGAGAGCTTTGGTGAGAACTAAGCAAATATTTAATTACTACATTAGTAATTTCTTGCTAGAAATGACTTCAGAAGTGGAAAATGTTGGTTAAAAACATATTTCCACAGAAACTGACCATAAAACGCAACTTTTTTTTTTCTGGCTCAACTGTCACAGAATGGAACACACAGGATTGTGGGATATCAAAGGCAGCGGAGGATACATTTATGCTGCCTTCAAAAATCGATCAGATGAAGGTATCTCTGGAGACAGGAAGTGAAGCTAACATTAGATTCGGATGTGTTCCTACCTTGAAATGTGTCCTCCGAAGGTAGCATTTTCCAGGTTTCGGACGCAACCATGGTCACCTGTCACTTCTGCACTTCACTTCCCAGCATCCGACCTTGACTCTCACCTGCATGCACTTCATGATCACGCACACCTGCACCTCATCTTCTCCCTCATCAGCACAACTATCTAAGCCAGGGGTCTCCAAACTCGGTCCTGGAGGGCCACTGTCCTGCAGAGTTTATGCCGCGTTCCAGGCAACCCATAACCCGTGTTTTTCCAACCTTCTACCTGTGAAAGTGGACTGGAACGGCAGTCAAACCCGTGACTTCCCACCCGTGAACTCGTAGTAGATCGATGTACTCCCAGTTACGAGTTTTGACGTCACATAGCCCGCGAAGCAACAATGGCAGCCCCCTACGGATGCAGTGTTTATGAAACAAATATACAAATAACGTAAAATAAAAGGTATAACAGCTTTTCTTGCCGTCTGCGCTGTTTTTCTCAAATAAGCAAGGAGTAAGCACCTTTGGCGATAGAAATGATTGTAAATGAGCATACACCCCGTACGGTCCGACATGCTTTGTTTACATCAAACTACCACACAATTCCTTGCGCTCAGGCAGTTTGGCGTGACTTTGCCTGGAACACTACAAAGTCGTGAGTCGTGGTTTGAAGTTGTAATTTACGGGCTCAAAAACCTGCCTGGAACGCAGCATTAGTTCCAGCCCCAAATAAACACACCTGAACCAGCTAATCAGTGTCTTACTAGGCCCAAGTAAGACACTGATTAGCTGGTTCAGGTGTTTTAATTGGGGTTGGAGCTAAACTCTGCAGGACAGTGGCCCTCCAGGACCGAGTTTGGAGACCCCTGATCTAAGCACACACCTCACCTCAACCATTTGTCCGGTCTCGTTTGTGTGAAGTGAAGCATACCTTATTCTCCATAGGATCTCCAGTGATTACCTCCAGTGTGTTACCTGAGTTTCTCCTCTCCAACGAAGTTTATCGAGGTGTGTGCATATGACTGATTCCTCACTCATCCACGCTCTCCAAAGTCTGTAAGATCCCGAAGATTGGATAGACCATCCTTTCCTTGCATTCAAAGATTCCAAAGCTTTGCCAACTTACCTGATTGCATCTTCTCAGTTTGAGTGTTGTCAATAAATCACCCTTACACTGCATTTCTCTGTCTCTGAGTGTGCTTCCATAATACCAAAATGGGGAAGGATTAACATCTTTTATACTAGGCAATTGGTACATTGTTCACACGGAACATAAGCACGGCTATTAAATTTGTACAATTGCAAAATCTTCTCTTAAATGCAAATGGCCCGACAGCTCCCTGTCCATAATTTTGTGGTTGGATGACTCAGTCTTCGTTCTCTTTATCATGTTTTTTTCAGCCTGGTCTCATTGCGAAAATGTACCTCTGGCAACGTTTTTGCAAACCCCAAAATACGTACCAATATGTACATATCACTGCAGTTTCAAAGTGATATGTCCACTGGGTGCCGCCAAAAGCTTCGTTTTTTTCCCGGAACAGATGAGCGTCAATCTGACGTTTTGTGACATTGTTTTTTTAACGTACACCTACACTAAACCCTAAACCTAACCGATAGTGTTAACAAAAGCAAATGTGACAAAAATACAATAGTAACCATGTCTTGTTAGCTTGTGTGAACTCATCTTTGAGCTCTTTTATCATGACTTGTCTTTCACGGGATTCGTACCTGAGCTTTCATTATTACAAGTACAAATCTGTACCAGCTGAGCTACTGAGCAAACTTATTATATTAAAAAAGCCGAGCATATGGAGCAGATTAAGTGACGCAAACTCCAAAATGTATTTATTTACATGGAGAAAAAAAAACTACAAAAAGTGCTAGCTGTTTTACTGCCTCTAGTGTTCATTTCACTTTGAAACTGCAGAGATATGTACTTATTGGTACGTATTTTGGAGGTTTGCAAAAACGTTGCCAGAGGTACATTTTCACAATGAGACCAGGTTGGTTTTTTTTTTAATCAGATGTAAAAGAGGCCCACTGAGAAACTGTAAAGAAAAACATTTGAAAAATAACTATGTCCATCTTTAAAAGTTAAGATAAAAATGAAATAAAAGTAATCTCTTGGTAACACCATTGTCTTTTCTAAAACAAGCATGTCTTGAAACATTACATGTACAGCTTCTGTTTTTTTTTTCAAGCGAAATTGATAAAAGAAGATGAAAATATTACTTTAACTGCAATCATGTCTTCTTAAGATCAGGTATCTAATCATTTTTAGCTTACATAGCATGGTGAGGTAATGGATTCAAGTGTTTGGTATGAAGATAAGCTTGTACTTGAGCTCAGAGATCAGAGATTCAAATGTGAAATTGGAACACTGTCACATTCTCTTTCAAGTCGGAGACTTCTGAGTGGCTGAGGAAAAGATAAAAGACATGCTACACAAAAAAATAGGGTTTTTGTAATGAATAAGGGGACATGCTAATACATAGTCCTCTGAACAGGATTTAGCTGACAGGATGTTGGTGTTTCTATGTTGACAATATAGGAAAATGACCTTTAAGTACTCTTGTGACCTGAGGGGGAGATCATGGCCTTGTCTACATTGTTCTTTATTCAATTCTTACATCAAATAGCTTTTTTATGTTTGTTTACAATAACCACAAATAATAGACACCAACAGTTGACATACAGTATACATGCAGTGGATAGCATAGCAGATTATTTGGTATTGAATGAATTTGAAGAAATATTTGAGTTTATATTGAAATCTTTCACTTAAAGGCACACTATGTCGTTTTTTCGCCGCTACAGGTCACCAATTGAAAACAAAGGCGTAGCTTGATGATGTCGCGATTGAGTGTGGAATCTTGGGAGTTGTCGTCTTCACCTCACAGCCGGTGGAAAAGAATCAGGATGGGACGCAGGCAGAAATCATGTTCATGAGATTATTAACGTTACTATAGTATAAAGCAGAGCAGGGCCGAGTGCTGTGGGAGCTGAACGAGGCCGCTGAAGCGATTGCTAATGAGAGATGAGCGCGACACACGGCTCGACAGCAGCGGAGCTTTTATTATGCCGCAGTCGCCGCTTCCGCTTCTTTCGGTCATGCGTATGTGGGGTAACGCAGCGCTGTTTTATCATATTAGATATATTTGAGTGTGTTGAAAATTATGTTATAACGGTCCGTGTCCTGGTTAAAATTGCTTATTTCTCTGGATTTAAACAAACATTTGGAATAATGTAAGTACACATGTCAACAAAATATATAACAATGTTCTAGTGCTTTTTTTTGTGGATATTTTAATTTTAAAAATCTTACATATTGTGCCTTTAATTGCTGAATTTGCAGATCTGAACACATTCATGATATTATTGAAACTCTATTGATGCATAAGGTTACTACTTTTTTAGGCCTCTTTGCTTTACATTTAATCTCTTTGCTGTCTAGGAAGAAATATATGGCACATTAATAAGATCTCAGTTGCAACTTCTCTTTGCTTATGGGTAGTTTTATTTGCTGGATCTATCAGATCAATAACCTGACATCAATCAATACTGAACACATGTAATTTATCTTAAAGATTAGATTGCTGTCATTTTTGCATGTCTCCAAAGCCTCAAGGTATAAAAGTGATTCACATTGGTCAAGACCTTGTGTGATCAGAGTCATGTCACTGAGACAGGTTGATCAATGATAATATAGCCAAAGGACCACAGATTATTCGTTTTTCAGCACACCAGAACATCCGGAATCTTCAGACCCTCTACACATTAATAACCCATATCTGAACTGGATCACTAGTATCTCCAAACAGGGGCTGCATACACCTAACATCTTTTCTACACCCTTTTATTATCTAATTCCCAGCGACATCTCTCATATTGTATTGTTTCTTGGTCCTCACATTGCTGACCTTTGAGCTAGCTAGAAACAATACAGCAAAACAGAAGAATTCATATTAGACTATCTCAATCCTTTTGAAGCTGTGTAAAAAAACGTATTTTGACTGTTCATGAAAGGCTCTTCCTTCAGTAATGTTGGATGACTGATGCATAGATTATTAAGTCTACAAGTTTTATGGGTTGAGTTTGTGAAAGCAGAAACATGAATTTCATGATGTCTGCCAAATTCATTAGAAGTTATATAGTTTGGGAGTGTGTCAGTGGCTAATCTCAACACAGCACACAGTGAATAATGAATGCTTTTGTCATCTCTTATTCATTAAGACAAGGGGTCAGTGCTTTAGTTCCTTTGTCCTGTCTTGATCCTGCTTGGACAGCTTTTCTTGTAGTTTCTGACCTTGAGAACGGAGACAAAAGTCAATGTGGCATGACACTGGCAGCTGAAAAACAACAGAAGGGAACAGATGACACAAACAGCATTTGGTATTACTTGAAGACTTTCACGTGTATCGTATTATTGGCATCCACAAAAGAGTGATGAGACGTACAAAGCAATGTATGGCTATAGAAGTGGAAGAGCTAATTAAAGTGAATGATTATCGATATATTCAAACGCTACTAAATTTGGGTGATAACATTGAGATTTCCATAGTGTGACATGATGTGTATTATATTTTATATACCAGAGGCTTTTAATCTTAGCTCTGGGAACAACCAGGGCTGCAATGCAATGTGGGCCAAAAAATACTATTTTAAGGACTGTCAAAGTTAATGTGCACTTTAGATATCAATGTAAAATTCATAAATTTCACATAAATATTCACATCAGTGTTAGCATTGAAAATAATATTATAGTTTTGATAATATTTTGAATTTTATATTCTCTATATTTTCTATTTTCTTCAAGTACTTAAACTAAACACAAATAGGAAATGCTGAAATAAAGGTTTTTAATAAATACTTTTTTTTATATTTTATTTAATTTCAGTTAATATATTATTTAAAGTATTTTTTTGATGATTAAAACCCTGATTCAAATTTGATGAAATTACAATTTCATTCTACTTTCAAAAGACTGGTTAGAAATCATGAAATTAATTCCAATTATTACATTGTTTTGATAGTAGTAGTTTGTTACTAGTAGGGAAAAACCTGTAAAAACTAAATCTGAATATAAAATGTAAATATTTTCCTGATATTTAAACAGTTTGCTTCAGTAAAATGACAATTTAAAAGCCAAATATTTAAGTAAGGAAACTTTTTCTTGTCTTTATAATATCAAATCTTTCTAGCATTTCAAAAATATAGTAATGGATCTTTAAGCATTAAAATTAGTGCTGGGTAATCGATTAATCGTGATTAATCACATCCAAGATAAAAGTTTTGTGTTTACATGTTGTGTTTACTCCATGTGTGTGTACTGTGTATAATTATTATGTGTATATATAAATACACACTCATTCATGTATATATTTAAGACATATTTGCATGTATATAATGTATATTTATATAATTTATCTTATACACACACACACACACACACACACACACACACACACACAGTGTCACAGGGTGTTTTGGTGTCGGTTCATGTTTCATGTTTAGTTTATCATGTTCAATGTCATATTTACTGTCATGTTTCTCAGTTTGTCATGTTCTGTCAGGTTTCCTGGTTGTCATGTGACTCCCATACCCTCATGTGTCATGTCATTGGTTCATTGTTTAATCACTGTTCACAGGTGTCACTTGTCTTGTCATTAGTTTCTGTGTATCTAATGCCACGTTCCAGGCAACCCGTAACCCGGTGACTGTGGGAGTATGGAGACAGTAGGACATGTTTTCCTGGAATGTAGAAGGTATAGGGCAGAAAGAAAGGATTTTTTTGTTAAATTGACCGGACTTGGAGTTGAGGCTTTTTCTGTTTTATCTTTGTTTGGACACAGTGACAAGCATAAACTGGTCTCCGAGGCAGTTCTACAATTCCTGCTTGACACAGGACTGTATGTAAGAATCTAGTTTAAATCTTGACCTGTGGAGAGCAGTAATACGATTAGTAGCGTCTACATTGCCGGAATCCCACACGAAGAAGAAGAAGAACCCATAACCCGTGTTTTTCCAACCTTCTACCCATGAAAGTGCACTGGAACGGCAGTCAAACCCGTGACTTCCCACCCGTGAACTCGTACTAGATCGATGTACTCCCAGTTACGAGATCTGACGTCACATAGCTCGCGAAACAACAATGACAGCCCCGTACGGATGCGGTGTTTATGAAACAAATATACAATTAATGTTAAATAAAAGGGATAACAGCTTCTCTTGCCGTATGCGGCATTTTTTCCCCTCCGTTTCTCTCAAATAAGCAAGTAAGCACCTTTGGCGATAGAAATGATTGTAAATTTAGCATAAGCCTCAAACGGTCCGCCATGCTTTGTTTACATCTAGCTACCACACGATTCCTTGCGCTCATGCAGTTTGGCGTGACTTTGCCTGGAATGCTACAAAGTCGTGAGTCGTGGTTTGAAGTTGTAACTTACGGGCTCAAGAACCTGCCTGGAACGCAGCATAAGCCCTCATGTTTGCCATGTGTCTGATATTGAATGTGTAACCACTGTTGGTGAGTTTTATGTCAAGTCCTTGTTTTTGTATTGCCAAGTCTTTTGTTTTATGTTTTGGATTTTGATTTATGTTGAGCTTTGATTTTGAATTAAAACTGCACTTGGGTTCAGCAAGTTGCCTACAGTGGGACGTTGTTACGCACGCACGCACAGACATATTAGTTCTGTGAATCGATTACATTTTTTCTACTAATTAATCAAACATTTTCTGTAATTAGTCATGATTAATCGCAATTTAAAAAAACATTCAAGTTTTAATATCTTGATATTGTAATAATTTCAGTTATTCTCCAAATTAATGAAGAAACATTTGTCAGCAAAAACTACTTTCAAAAACATGAATAAGAAACATGAATTCTGTTAGTGTATGTGTGAAAAGTTGAGACGTGTTAATTGTGATAATGAGGGATGGTCAAGTGTCTATTTGTCTGAGCATAGGTGTATGTGAGTGTGTGCTGGCCTCATCCTGTCATGGTTGGATTAGGCAGACTGAGCGAGTGTGAGGTTGGAGGAGGATGTCTCAGGGGAACAGCGGAGAGAGAGAAACGCCTGAGGATCATCCCACCGTGTGGAAGTGCTGCTTCTCCATCTGCCTGAAAGCTGCCACGCATACCTATTTGCCCTCACCTCGACTGCACTCGCTCACTGCCTTATTCCACTCACTCATGTGTGGAGTCCTTCATAGCTCCACTCGCACAGGATAATAGCAAATCAATGTCCAATATCCCTTTGTGTGCTCAGCATAATAAACTTGGTTTGCTAATATCATAGCTTAAAAACATGGGCGTCATGCACATTTTTATTTTTTGAATGGGCTTTTCTGGGCCCACTTTGTGCCTTAGGTGAGATATGACTAAAGTAAAACTCTCTGAGGCAAGTAAGGAGTTGAAATCCTGATGTAATAAATTATTTCATTTCATTTAATTTTACTTTACTGACCTATAGAGTGGCTGTGCTAGCCTGGATGCCAACCGAACTTAGCCCTGCCCACAACATTTGAGGTCAGGAAGTTCGGTCTGGACTTGATCCGTTATGGCCGGAGCAACTATGCTCGAACCAGAGCTGTTCGGACCAATCAAATTGTCAGGGCGGGCTTTATATGATGATGGACAGATGATCAACAGTAACTTAAGCATTCATCTTTACTATTTCTCTCAAAAATGATGATCGTGTTGGTAAGTACTCAGTGTATCCATACATTCTTTTTTACAACACTGGCAAAGATCGTTTACACTCATCTTCTACTTCTTCGAGCATGCGTGCAATTGAGTTCTGTTGACAACTATGCGTCGCTCCGTTGCTCTGATTGGTTGTAGGTCTATCCAATTGAGTGCAGAGGCATTTTCTTTTCTGGTTCGGTTGAAACACGCCTCATAATCACAGCTCAATCGAGCAGTATCAGACTCATATTCTGACTAGAATCTGAGTACGATGACGTCAGGCTATGGCCATGCACTTTTCTGGTAAGAATTTCTGGTTCACTTTACTATAAGGGTTAATTTACTAACATTACTTAACTAATGTTAACAAAGATTAAGAAATACTGTAATAAATGTACTGCTCATTGTTAGTTTCACTGCCCTTGCCACTGTTGCCTCTGGCTTGGCGTGCTCAGTTGGGGACACTAAATTTTTCAACTAAACATCGAAATACATCTAAATAATAAACTAAATTAACCATTTAAACTAAATTACTGATCAAATTATTGATCTAAAGCCCACACTGTCACTGTATGATACTTGAAATTTTTCCAGAATGGCTATACAGCTGAATAAAATTATGCTGCATTATTTTCCTGTTTAACACTGTAAAGCTGCTTTGAAACAATCTACATTGTTAAAAGCGCTATATAAATAAAGTTGACTTGACTTGACTTGACTTAGTTAATGTTAGATAACGCCATAACTAACATTAACTAATTAACTAATCTTATTGCAAGTGTTACCCTTTGTTTTAAAGGGGTGTTTGATTGCCCCTTTTTACAAGATGTAAAATAAGTCTCTGATGTCCCCAGAGTGTGTATGTGAAGTTTTAGCTCAAAATACCCCACGTATTAGCCTAGAAATCTAGACGCACCCTAGGAGGCAGCAAATCTAATTTAGAGCAAGGGTCGTCTAGCAACTCTCCGTTGGCTTGCGAGCTGGAAAAAACCAACTCTGGTCAGGCCAATCACATCTTGTATAGAGTCGGTGGGCGGGCTTAACATAATGATGGCAGAGTTGCGCCGGTTCCACGTGTTACTCGTAAACAAAGAAGCTGGCGAACTCTGGAAGACTTGGAGTTAAGCTTTTCTTTGAGGAAAGAACAAAGAATGGCACTGAAGTCATTCTTAAGAAAGGAAGATGTGTTCGGAGTTTTGCCGTGGCTTGCTCTTGCTCCGCTTCACTTTCTTTGTTGCTCTGGTTGGTTGTAGCACTATCCTATTGCGTGCAGAAGGAATTTGAAAGACAACCGTTTATCCCGCCCCTCGGATTGAGGCCTGCCAATGGTGTGTTCCCAGACCCAACATCTTGATGTGGGCCTGGCTTGTCAGGCTACCCAAATATAATTTTTTTAGCATGTTAAAAGTGTCACTTTTTGAGGGTGAGCAAAAACGTGCCGTTTTTGTGTGTCCCTTTAAATGCAAATGAGCTGCTGCTCATGGGGCGGAGCTTCAAGAACTCCAGTTAGCAGCTCTGATAACCTCATGCAGACAGGCAATGAAACTGTTCAGCCTTCTATGTTCAAACCGGAGTTGGACAATGATGGAGAGACTGTGATAACATGTAGAATGCAACAACATGTTCCTGAATGGTTAGTTGATGAATTTATGTAGCTGATGTGGAGTTAACTATTTTCAAGTCATTGATTAGCATATTCTGTCATGATAATCTCACCCCCTTTGTTGTGTATTCCATGGGGCAGGATTTATGTAAATTTCAGGGTTAGTGATGTCACTAACCCGGAAGGAAGCTTGTGTAGTCCCTACCAGCCGTTTGTTGTAGTTCTTAAAAAGCAACTTCTTTAAAAGAAAAGATCTCCCTTTGCTTTAACCTTTGAACATCATAACTTTGCATATGTTGTTAATGCTCAAACAGCAACACACACTAACCAAAGTTAAAAAAGTAAAACCATAATCAACTACCCCTTTAACAAAAAAAAATTCTAGATGGATGAAGAACAAGATTTGAAGACACTTTTTGCCTGCAATAATCATAATGTTTTTTTTAAAATTATTATTATTATTTATTTTGATAGCTTTAGCGCCATAGGTACCTCGAATGCCATGCCATTCATTCGTGACTAGATCTGGCCAATCACTGCTTGACACGTCGGACCTCATTTATAAAATGTTGGATTGAAACCGTCCTACATTTGATCTTATGATCAATTGTCAAATGATCTTGAAATGGTGCGCAGCTGAATGGTTTCAGATCTCCACCTTGTAAATGAGCACCATTCAACGTCCAAATCCTTTACTTGAGAATGGCAAGTGGCAAGAATTGCTTAGATTTTCACATACCTGCAGGACTCCGACTCTCTGCCACAAGGAAAAGTGTGTACATGTGGCATCAAATTTTTTAAATAAATATGAACGTTGGTGTGGATTTTTGCATACACACATTCTAAGATCAAATCTGTGCGTACACACGTTTTATAAATGAGGCCCTTGGAGTATATAAGTCCTGAACTTTCTCTTTTACATTCGCAGTTGACGACTCTGACGTTCCCCTCCATCCTCCCCACCCCCACCAGGTTGGTCCCTGTCTATCCGTTGGGGGTAGGGAGGACAAGCCGAATCTAAATCCCCCAGGATTTAGACTAAGGACGGGGCCTACGCCAAAGAACTTTTCCCATACTAGACAACTAGACATGAATCATTGCTCACTACCATCTGTTAGTCCTTTATGGAATAAATACCATGTAAACTTTCACCTGCATTCAAAGTTGCATTCAAAATTCTCTCAAAAATATGGAAGGGCACATGCACTGGCATGGTGCTTCTGCTTTAAAAGAAATGCACAAGGTTGACCTTTTGGTTGTAGATTGGGTTGTTTTTCCTGTTGCCTCTATAGATCGTCTCTAAAAGCTGAGAAGGCAATGTGAGGCAAAAGCCTTTGAACTTGCACGAATATTAGGAGTATGAAAATACTCCATTAAGTTAAGAGGGTCCCAGAACAGTGGCCCTCTCTTTTTTTTTAATTGGCCCTGATGAAAGTGACTTTTATCTGGCCTCACCATCACAGACTTAAGCGGCTCAGATTTTTACCTCTTTGATACCACTGACTCCTGTGATCTGCCGGACGTGCCTTGTTTCTCATTCTGGTGCTTTTGTCTGTGATTGAATGGGGCCGGTGCTCCCTAAGCCAAAATCACAGTGTAAGATGTACATGGAAATGTTCAATGCTTTTGCTTGTTGTTCCCTTTCAATCAGTTTATTTCTCTTCTTTCTGAATCTGAATGAGGGACAGGTTAACACTTCGTATTACTTCCTCGTTAGAAATGTTCAAACAAATAAACTACAAATAAAATGAAAACTCCAACCACACAAAGCCATTTTATTTTACATGGAGCGTGTCACCTCATGAGGGCAGCCATGTTAGGATCACATGACCAGCCAAATACTATTCTCTTTTCTCTGTAATCTGCCTGTGACTGGATACTTATTACTTATGGACTAAATCAATCATGATTATGGATAGCAAATTGCTGCAATGGCATTGGTAACTAAAACATTTGTTTTTGTGTGATGCTGCATCCACACCACTAGGTGTCACTATAACTCTGAGATGACTGTGTAAGACAACATAAACAAACAATGGTGCATAATGGTCATGGATTTATAGAATCATAGATATTCTGTTTGATTCATATTACAGTGAAGAAAAATGAAGAAACAACAAAACAAAGTTTTATTTTTTCCCCTTTCTTCCTTATAAACACCTTGGAGCCTCCTCATTGACTCTATGCATTTTGGTCTGCTGATGTTTGGCCTGTTCATTTCTTTTGGTTTGCTTTCTCATTCACAATATGTGAGGAGTATTAATGAATATAATTAAGCTTTCCTTCCTTTCTTCTCCAACAATCCTAATCTAAGCTGCCTGAAAGGCTGCGGGCTGATTATATTAATAAACTAATTATGTAGGAAAGCTCCCATAAACCAACAATGATTATTCTTCTGTCTAATAAAACCTGACTCAAGGCTAACCATCTATAACCATGCTATATTTTTTTATTGAAATGAAGTCTGCCCCGATCAACACTGCTTTCCTTTATCCTCCACTTCTTATTGTGAATATTCTTTAGCTGTTTGTTTTTATTGAAGGGATACTGGAGGCTCATGTCTACGATAATTCAATTATGGTCACTGTGGCAATTGCTATATATATATTACATATAACTATTACAATTGCCCCGACTTATTTATTTATTTATTTAGAGTGAATTAAAAAGGCAGTAATGAATTGTCAGTACTGCAGTGAGAAAGAGACCAAGAATTATTCTAAAATCATCCTGCAAATCAAACCTGATAAAAAGCCTTCATAATTCATATTCTAATCACAATGCAGCACTTAGCATATTTCCCAAGAAGGTAAAAAACTGAAGAAAGAAAACACACAGAGGTCCACAAACAAATACAGACCGAATGGATTTTTAAGATTTGACAGACAGGAAACAGAATATGTGACATTATAATATTCTCCATCTCCCATTGCCGTCACCAGTTTCCTTCCTTTTAACATTCCATGCAGCATCCTTGTCTTTGACAAGACTCTTCACCTCGATTCCTGTTTTCCTTATGAATTGAAGGATTAGAGATCACTCTTGCACTACCACTCTGCCAGTTTTATTTTAGAATTGCCCAGAGCAAACAGCTACATTGTCATGCCACTGGCTTGCATCATAGTCACTTATGTGATGGATACAGTGCCCCATGTTAACTGACATACTGGAAGAGTTTTATATATTTTTAAAAAATATGTTTAAGCAATTTGCTTCTTCTATATATTCATATTCTTGTTGTGTAAATGTGACGAATGTGGTCTTACATTTTATAATATCTAGCAGTGTATTGATCAATGTCTTTAATTCACAGCTTATCTTATTGCTTCCCCCGCCCCCACCCCCCCCATTGAAGCAGTTGGTGTATTGATTTTTATCTCATAAGTGCTAATGTAGCCCAGTGACATATACTGTGATGTTCAAAAGTTCAGTATTTTATATAGAGAACCAAATATTAATTATTGATTCAAAAACTCCCCTGACCATTTTTGTTGGTATTATAAAGAATGATTGCAAGAGACTGTACTTTTTTGTAGAATTACTACACACTGTGAATGGACCATAACACTTCAGAATACTGTTCTGTCATTGATGAATAACACAGGAAGGAACAAATGAGTAATGCATTATTAATAACTAGCCTATATTAACTAACAAGAAACTCTGATTAACGAATTAGTAAGTAGTGCTCACTTGAATGTGGTAGTTCCTATTAAAACAATTTTTTCCTACCTCAAAAGACTACACAGAACTACTATACAGGTTCATAATTAATGTGAATAATGCATAATGTATAATTAATTCTAAATGGTAACCCACTAATGACTCAATTATTACCAAATCCTTCAGAAGGAATTACTAATTATTTGTAACAGTATTCTAAAGTGAAAATCTTGTTAACTCCCTAATATTGACTGAAGTCATTGTAAGCTTTTGAGTTTTTTTTAAGGTTTTGAATAGTAATGACTCAAGTGTTACTACATCCTTCTGGTATAGTAGAGTAGAGTGGGGGAAAATGTCCAGAGTTTTCATGTTATTCGATTTTTAACAAAAATTTAATTTGTACCAAGGTGGCGTTTACCCCACAATTTGATTTATAAGTTTACAGCAAAATCAAGTACAAGCATGTTTTATCTTAAAATTAAAAAGACAAGGCAAAATAACGGTAGATAAATAGGAATATTATAAATGAACCGATTTGAAAATCAACCTTTTTGAAAAATATTGTTAGCTGAAGCTAACTGGCTGGCTAACTAGCTAGCTGATGCTAATGTGAGGTAATTTTTAAAGATAAAGTCCAAATATTTGTATTCTACCATGCACCTACAGTATTTATGATAGTGAGAAGCGATGCTCCCTGGGGCTTTTTACCCCACAATCTAAGTTTGGAAAAAAAAGTTATGTCATTCTGAAAATATAATTATATTTTCCTAAAATAACACATACTCACTAACTACAGACATTACTCTTCTCATATCATATAAATGATGTTCTGCAAAACAGCAAGCTTTAAAACACTTTTACCCATGGGGGCAAAGATCATGGTAACCCACTAGTACTGACTCAAGTGTTACCAAATCCTTCAGAAGGAACTACTAATTATTTGAATTAGTATTCTAAAGTGAAAAGCATGATACATCTCTAGAAATGACTGAAATTTTTTTTGTAAGGTTTTGGATAGTAATTCCTTCTGATGGATTTGGGAACACTTGAGTAATTACTAGTGGGTTACCATGATCTTTTAACTTAGAATACTGATCTAAATAATTAGTAATTCCTTTAGAAGGATGTAGTAACACTTGAGTAGTCACTATCCACTGCTCCATTCCACTCCAAACTATTACTATATTATATCCATATATCCATTAGATAAAAGTGAACTACCACATTTAGCTGAGCACTATTACTTACTAATTTGTTAATCAGTTTCTTGTTAGTTTGTAGAGTGTTAATAATGCGTTACTCATTTGTTCTTCTGTAATTATTAATTAATGATGGAACATTATTCTACAGTGTCACCCTTTCTAGTAATGATTGAAGTCATTGTAAGCTTTTGAGTTTTTTTTTAAGGTTTTGGATTGTAATGACTGAAATGAAAGTGTTACTACATACTTGCCATTTGTAACAGTATTCTAAAATGAAGATCATGGTAAGTAACCCATATGACTCAAGTGTTACTACTTCCTTCTAAAGGAATTTCTAATTCTTTGGTACAGTATTATAAAGTTAAGATCATAGTAACCCACTCTTGTGGACGCTAATATAGTTGTCGTTTCTGATGTGAACAGGCCTTAGTTCACCAGTATTTTCCTCAAAATTTTCCTATGGCTTTTTATAATCGGATTTTTAAATGTATGGGTAAAATAAGGTCTGTGGTAAATACATAATTTGACAATACATATATATTTTGTTCTACAATGTAAATTACACTTGACGTTTTAAGCTGTTGATGTTTCTAAGTAAGATAAGAACATTTGGGGTGTAAGTGTGAGAAATTTACTTTGCAGAAAAAAAGTTCTTATTTTACTCATACATTGAAAAACCCCATAGGAAAATCTCGAGGGAACCACTAGCGGATTAGACTTCCGGGTTTTAACCTCATACCTGCACCACTTTATTGTGAGGTTCTATGATGTAAACAGGCTCTAAACTGATGAAGGACAGTAGTTACTGTAAGAAGAAAAAGGAAAAAAAGACTATTTCTATAGCACCCCATGTGGCCATAAGTAATATGCACCATTGGATCCATGATGAACAAATCTCAACTTTCAAATAAATAGAACACCATTTGTTCAATAAAGCATGAAGGGTAACTGGCATAAGCCATTTGAACATCAATGATAGGTAACAAAAAAGGTAACTTTTTTTAATTTTACGAATGCAAACATGGCACAGTAAAATATGATACTTTTGGTGTATATGTTTGTATATAAAACAATATGACTTTCCATACTTAACATAAATAGAACACCATTTGTTCAATAAAGCATAAAGGGTAACTGGCATAAGCCATTTAAACATCAATGATAGGTAACAAAAAGGTTACTTTTTTTTATTTTACGAATGCAAACATGGCACAGTAAAATATGATACTTTCGGTGTATATGTTTGTATATGAAACAATATGACATTCCATAGTACATTTTAGTCATAAATGCGAGAGCTAGAAATATTCATAAGGGCTATTCAATAGTACTTATTTTACTACTATTCAAACTTAAATCATGCTGCATAATCAGTGTTTTCTACAGTCCACTCTAGTTGACAGACTTCTGCCCTTGTGCTTTGGAAAACCTCCATGAATACGGATTTTCCCCCATGCACTTCGCAAACTTCAGCGATCAAAGACAACACACCCTGATGTCTGCACATTCCCACATCATCTGTCCCCGGATTGCACTTTCTCCCTTTAACACCTTCATTATCTTGATTTTATAATAAAAATAAAAGCCTCTTGGCGCAAATTGCACACAGAAAAAGTGGTTTGAAACAAAGAAACAAAAACAATTCAAATGTTGGAGGTTATGAGAATTAATTTCTCTATTTTTGCTGCTCATAGTGTTTCTAATGTGTTTTGTTATAAGCTCTCTACTGAGTGGTTTAATCATCCCATCCATCCTGTGAGTCACTATAGCCAGGGCACAGTAGGGCATCACGGCTTTAGTAAGCCTGTGTTTTAACCCAGAGCTGCTGCAGCGAATACACAGGAAATTATTCTTAGCACCATTCCAGTTTATTGGCATGCAGCACAATGACTTTTTAAACTTACTTTACTTATTAGGGGCCAAGCACCGAAGGTGCAGGCACCTATTGTAATCGTTAGATTTCTTATTATTATTATTCCGCCACGAAGTCTATGGCAGCCCATAGAACCGCTTGCGGGAAAGTTGTGAAATTTAGCACACAGATAGAGGACAGTCCCAGCATTAACCACACCAATTTTGGAATCTCTAAAACAATCCCTCTAGCGCCACCACCTGTCCAAAATCTGACTAATGTTTTTGCTAATAACTTTTGAACCATAAGGGCTAGAAACAAAATTATGTTTTCCTCTGATTCCTTGGCTCAAGCCGATTCGATTGCACCCTATGACGTCATTTTCCGTCATAATAATTTTCCCGCCATGTTTAATTAACCGAAAAACCTACTTTTGCGAACTCCTCCTAGGCCTTTGCTCCGATTTGCACGAAAATTGAACCAGATCATCTTCAGACTCTGCTGACAAAAGCGTATTAGACTCGAGATGATCAGTCAAACTGTTATTGAACAACGCTCGAATTAAATCGACATAGTGCACGCAAAAATGAAAGTCAGGCTCTATCTCCGAAACGCTTTAGCATATTCTGACCAAACTTGGTGTGTGTTATGCCAACCATGACCTGAGGCTGCCTGCAGCGTTTCGGCGCAGTGCCACCTAGTGGTCCAGAGATACAGAAATTTGATCTTTTTGATTATAACTTAAGAATGCTTTAGCCAAATATCACAAAACTGGTCTCTTTAGAGTCGGGGCATCACGCCGAGTCAAACCATACCCAATTTTCCCATATCAACCATTTTGGGCGTCGGCCATTTTGAATTTTGTCAGAAAGTGCTATATTTTACAAACGCATTGGCGTATCATTACGAAACTCAGTGTGTGTCTTCGTCACCAAGCCTTGAAAGTACACAAAAAGTTTCAAGGCAGCGCCACCTTGTGGACAAAAGTTATAGTGAATTTTCCAATAATGCTATTAACTTTTGATTAAATTTGACTATTGTCATAAAACTGGTTTTAATATATTCCTTGGGTCATGCCAAGAACATAGATCTCAATTTTACCATATTTGGCCAAACATTCTGTTCGCCATTTTGATTTCCTTCAGAAACCTACTTTTTCGAACTCCTCCTAGACTATTTGCCTGATTTTCACCAAAATCGAATCGTAACATCTTCAGACTATTACAGCAAAAAGTTATTAATTTCGTGTCAACAGACAAAACCGTTTTCATATACTGCAGCGACAAAGTTGAGCCATGATGCCAAAATGACTCTTGAGGCTGTATCTCTGCAATGCTTTGACATACTAACACCAAACTTTGCCTTTGTCATTGTCATCTCACTCTGACCACACCACGTCAATTTCGTTACTGCGCCACCTATTGGTCAAAAGTGATAAACTATTAAATCTTATTATTAATGACTGTATATATGATTTTTCAGCAATTTTGCCTAAAATCTTAAAATGCCTTTAATTGCTCATTGTTGAAGTTGGTCTCACCCTCCCAGCCATGTTGGCATGTTTTATTGGCTTGTTTGCGCTTGGCCCCATTAATGGCTGCTCGCAGCTATATTTAGGGGCCAAGCACCGAAGGTGCGGGCACCTATTGAAATCGTTAGATTTCTTATTATTATTATTATTCCGCCGAAAGTCTATGGCAGCCCATAGAACCGCTTGCGGGAAAGTTGTGAAATTTGGCACACAGATAGAGGACAGTCCCAGCATTAACCACACCAATTTTGGAATCTCTAAAACAATCCCTCTAGCGCCACCACCTGTCCAAAGTTTGACTCATGTTTTTGCTAATAACTTTTGAACCATAAGGGCTAGAAACAAAATTCTTTTTTCCTCTGATTCCTTGGCTCAAGCCGATTCGATTGCACCCTATGACGTCACTTTCCGTCATAATAATTTTCCCGCCATTTTTAATTAACCGAAAAAACTACTTTTGCGAACTCCTCCTAGGCCGTTGCTCCAATTTGCACGAAAATTGAACCAGATCATCTTCAGACTCTGCTGACAAAAGCGTATTAGACTCGAGATGATTAGTCAAACTGTTATTGAACAACCCTCGATCTAAATCGACAAAGTGCATGCAAAAATGAAAGTCAGGCTTTATCTCCGAAACACTTTAGCATATTCTTACCAAACTTGGTGTGTGTTATGCCAACCATGACCTGAGGCTGCCTGCAGCGTTTCGGCGCAGTGCCACCTAGTGGTCCAGAGATACAGAAATTGGATATTTTGGATTATAACTTAAGAACGCTTTAGCCAAATATCACAAAACTGGTCTCTTTAGAGTTGGGGCATCACGCCGAGTCAAACCATACCCAATTTTCCCATATCAACCATTTTGGGCGTCGGCCATTTTTAATTTTGTCAGAAAGTGCTATGTTTTACAAACGCATTGGCGTATCGTTACGAAACTCGGTGTGTGTCTTTGTCACCAAGCCCTGAAAGTACACAAAAAGTTTCAAGGCAGCGCCACCTTGTGGACAAAAGTTATAGTGAATTTTCCAATAATGCTAATAACTTTTGATTAAATTTGACTATTGTCATAAAAATGGTTTCAATATATTCCTTGGGTCATGCCAAGAACATAGATCCCAATTTTGCCATATTTGGCCAAACATTCTGTTCGCCATTTTGATTTCCTTCAGAAACCTACTTTTTCGAACTCCTCCTAGACTATTTGCCTGATTTTCACCAAAATTTAATCGTAACATCTTCAGACCATGACAGCAAAAAGTTATTAATTTCGTGTCAACAGACAAAACCGTTTTCATATACTGCAGCGACAAAGTTGAGCCATGATGCCAAAATGACTCTTGAGGCTGTATCTCTGCAATGCTTCGACATACTGACACCAAACTTTGCCTTTGTCATTGTCATCTCACTCTGACCGCACCACATCAATTTCGTTACTGCGCTACCTATTGGTCAAAAGTGACAAACCATTAAATCATATTATTAGTGACTGTATATATGATTTTTCAGCCATTTTTGCCTAAAATCATCTTAAAATGCCTTTAATTGCTCATTGTTTCAGTTGGTCTAACCCTCCCAGCCATGGTGGCATGTCTTGTCTTGTTCTTTGCGCTTGGCCCCGTTAATGGCTGCTCGCAGCTATATTTAGGGGCCAAGCACCGAAGGTGCAGGCACCTATTGTAATCGTTAGATTTCTTATTATTATTATTCCGCCACGAAGTCTATGGCAGCCCATAGAACCGCTTGCGGGAAAGTTGTGAAATTTGGCACACAGATAGAGGACAGTCCCAGCATTAACCACACCAATTTTGGAATCTCTAAAACAATCCCTCTAGCGCCACCACCTGTCCAAAGTTTGACTCATGTTTTTGCTAATAACTTTTGAACCATAAGGGCTAGAAACAAAATTCTTTTTTCCTCTGATTCCTTGGCTCAAGCCGATTCGATTGCACCCTATGACGTCACTTTCCGTCATAATAATTTTCCCGCCATTTTTAATTAACCGAAAAAACTACTTTTGCGAACTCCTCCTAGGCCGTTGCTCCAATTTGCACGAAAATTGAACCAGATCATCTTCAGACTCTGCTGACAAAAGCGTATTAGACTCGAGATGATTAGTCAAATTGTTATTGAACAACGCTCGAATTAAATCGACAAAGTGCATGCAAAAATGAAAGTCAGGCTTTATCTCCGAAACACTTTAACAAATTCTTACCAAACTTGGTGTGTGTTATGCCAACCATGACCTGAGGCTGCCTGCAGCGTTTCGGCGCAGTGCCACCTAGTGGTCCAGAGCTACAGAAATTGGATATTTTGGATTATAACTTAAGAACGCTTTAGCCAAATATCACAAAACTGGTCTCTTTAGAGTCGGGGCATCACGCCGAGTCAAACCATACCCAATTTTCCCATATCAACCATTTTGGGCGTCTGCCATTTTTAATTTTGTCAGAAAGTGCTATGTTTTACAAACGCATTGGCGTATCGTTACGAAACTCGGTGTGTGTCTTTGTCACCAAGCCCTGAAAGTACACAAAAAGTTTCAAGGCAGCGCCACCTTGTGGACAAAAGTTATAGTGAATTTTCCAATAATGCTAATAACTTTTGATTAAATTTGACTATTGTCATAAAAATGGTTTCAATATATTCCTTGGGTCATGCCAAGAACATAGATCCCAATTTTGCCATATTTGGCCAAACATTCTGTTCGCCATTTTGATTTCCTTCAGAAACCTACTTTTTCGAACTCCTCCTAGTCTATTTGCCTGATTTTCACCAAAATCGAATCGTAACATCTTCAGACTATTACAGCAAAAAGTTATTAATTTCGTGTCAACAGACAAAACCGTTTTCATATACTGCAGCGACAAAGTTGAGCCATGATGCCAAAATGACTCTTGAGGCTGTATCTCTGCACTGCTTTGACATAATGACACCAAACTTTGCCTTTGTCATTGTCATCTCACTCTGACCACACCACATCAATTTCGTTACTGCGCCACCTATTGGTCAAAAGTGACAAACCATTAAATCATATTATTAGTGACTGTATATATGATTTTTCAGCCATTAAGGCCTAAAATCATCTTAAAATGCCTTTAATTGCTCATTGTTGCAGTTGGTCTCACCCTCCCAGCCGTGTTGGCATGTTATATTGGCTTATTTGCGCTTGGCCCCGTTAATGGCTGCTCGCAGCTATATTTAGGGGCCAAGCACCGAAGGTGCAGGCACCTATTGTAATCGTTAGATTTCTTATTATTATTATTCCGCCACGAAGTCTATGGCAGCCCATAGAACCGCTTGCGGGAAAGTTGTGAAATTTGGCACACAGATAGAGGACAGTCCCAGCATTAACCACACCAATTTTGGAATCTCTAAAACAATCCCTCTAGCGCCACCACCTGTCCAAAGTTTGACTCATGTTTTTGCTAATAACTTTTGAACCATAAGGGCTAGAAACAAAATTCTTTTTTCCTCTGATTCCTTGGCTCAAGCCGATTCGATTGCACCCTATGACGTCACTTTCCGTCATAATAATTTTCCCGCCATTTTTAATTAACCGAAAAAACTACTTTTGCGAACTCCTCCTAGGCCGTTGCTCCAATTTGCACGAAAATTGAACCAGATCATCTTCAGACTCTGCTGACAAAAGCGTATTAGACTCGAGATGATTAGTCAAATTGTTATTGAACAACGCTCGAATTAAATCGACAAAGTGCATGCAAAAATGAAAGTCAGGCTTTATCTCCGAAACACTTTAGCAAATTCTTACCAAACTTGGTGTGTGTTATGCCAACCATGACCTGAGGCTGCCTGCAGCGTTTCGGCGCAGTGCCACCTAGTGGTCCAGAGCTACAGAAATTGGATATTTTGGATTATAACTTAAGAACGCTTTAGCCAAATATCACAAAACTGGTCTCTTTAGAGTCGGGGCATCACGCCGAGTCAAACCATACCCAATTTTCCCATATCAACCATTTTGGGCGTCTGCCATTTTTAATTTTGTCAGAAAGTGCTATGTTTTACAAACGCATTGGCGTATCGTTACGAAACTCGGTGTGTGTCTTTGTCACCAAGCCCTGAAAGTACACAAAAAGTTTCAAGGCAGCGCCACCTTGTGGACAAAAGTTATAGTGAATTTTCCAATAATGCTAATAACTTTTGATTAAATTTGACTATTGTCATAAAAATGGTTTCAATATATTCCTTGGGTCATGCCAAGAACATAGATCCCAATTTTGCCATATTTGGCCAAACATTCTGTTCGCCATTTTGATTTCCTTCAGAAACCTACTTTTTCGAACTCCTCCTAGTCTATTTGCCTGATTTTCACCAAAATCGAATCGTAACATCTTCAGACTATTACAGCAAAAAGTTATTAATTTCGTGTCAACAGACAAAACCGTTTTCATATACTGCAGCGACAAAGTTGAGCCATGATGCCAAAATGACTCTTGAGGCTGTATCTCTGCAATGCTTCGACATACTGACACCAAACTTTGCCTTTGTCATTGTCATCTCACTCTGACCACACCACATCAATTTCGTTACTGCGCTACCTATTGGTCAAAAGTGACAAACCATTAAATCATATTATTAGTGACTGTATATATGATTTTTCAGCCATTTTTGCCTAAAATCATCTTAAAATGCCTTTAATTGCTCATTGTTTCAGTTGGTCTAACCCTCCCAGCCATGGTGGCATGTCTTGTCTTGTTCTTTGCGCTTGGCCCCGTTAATGGCTGCTCGCAGCTATATTTATTATTATTATTATTCCGCCGAAAGTCTATGGCAGCCCATAGAACCGCTTGCGGGAAAGTTGTGAAATTTGGCACACAGATAGAGGACAGTCCCAGCATTAACCACACCAATTTTGGAATCTCTAAAACAATCCCTCTAGCGCCACCACCTGTCCAAAGTTTGACTCATGTTTTTGCTAATAACTTTTGAACCATAATGGCTAGAAACAAAATTCTTTTTTCCTCTGATTCCTTGGCTCAAGCCGATTCGATTGCACCATATGACGTCACTTTCCGTCATAATAATTTTCCCGCAATTTTTAATTAACCGAAAAAACTACTTTTGCGAACTTCTCCTAGACCGTTGCTCCAATTTGCACGAAAATTTAACCAGATCATCTTCAGACTCTGCTGACAAAAGCGTATTAGACTCGAGATGATTAGTCAAAGTGTTATTGAACAACGCTCGAATTAAATCGACAAAGTGCATGCAAAAATGAAAGTCAGGCTTTATCTCCGAAACACTTTAGCATATTCTTACCAAACTTGGTGTGTGTTATGCCAACCATGACCTGAGGCTGCCTGCAGCGTTTCGGCGCAGTGCCACCTAGTGGTCCAGAGATACAGAAATTGGATATTTTGGATTATAACTTAAGAACGCTTTAGCCAAATATCACAAAACTGCTCTCTTTAGAGTCGGGGCATCACGCCGAGTCAAACCATACCCAATTTTCCCATATCAACCATTTTGGGCGTCGGCCATTTTTAATTTTGTCAGAAAGTGCTATGTTTTACAAACGCATTGGCGTATCGTTACGAAACTCGGTGTGTGTCTTTGTCACCAAGCCCTGAAAGTACACAAAAAGTTTCAAGGCAGCGCCACCTTGTGGACAAAAGTTATAGTGAATTTTCCAATAATGCTAATAACTTTTGATTAAATTTGACTATTGTCATAAAAATGGTTTCAATATATTCCTTGGGTCATGCCAAGAACATAGATCCCAATTTTGCCATATTTGGCCAAACATTCTGTTCGCCATTTTGATTTCCTTCAGAAACCTACTTTTTCGAACTCCTCCTAGTCTATTTGCCTGATTTTCACCAAAATCGAATCGTAACATCTTCAGACTATTACAGCAAAAAGTTATTAATTTCGTGTCAACAGACAAAACCGTTTTCATATACTGCAGCGACAAAGTTGAGCCATGATGCCAAAATGACTCTTGAGGCTGTATCTCTGCACTGCTTTGACATAATGACACCAAACTTTGCCTTTGTCATTGTCATCTCACTCTGACCACACCACATCAATTTCGTTACTGCGCCACCTATTGGTCAAAAGTGACAAACCATTAAATCATATTATTAGTGACTGTATATATGATTTTTCAGCCATTAAGGCCTAAAATCATCTTAAAATGCCTTTAATTGCTCATTGTTGCAGTTGGTCTCACCCTCCCAGCCGTGTTGGCATGTTATATTGGCTTTTTTTTTTGCGCTTGGCCCCGTTAATGGCTGCTCGCAGCTATATTTTTTACTTGTTTCTGTGCTTCTATATATATATATATATATATATATATATATATATATATATATATATATATATATATATATATATATATATATATATATATATATATATATATATATATATATATAAACGTATATTGTGGGGGGCCAAACAGGAAGTAATTATATTTAAATCGTGAATATATAAATGTAAATCTGTCAAATCCATTAATCGCGATTAATCACATCCAAAGTAAAAGTTTGCGTCTACATAATATATGTGTTTGTGATGTGTATAATTATTATGTATATTTGAATACACATACATGTGTATATTTAAGAAATATTAGCATGTATATATTTATATAATTTATATTTTATATAAATAACACATTTCTCTTAAATATATGAATGCATGTGTGTATATACACATAATAATTATACACAGTATAACCCATCACACACATACTGTATATTATGTAAACACAAACTTTTATTTCGGATGCGATTAGTCGCAATTAATCGATTTGACAGCACTAATACAAATCGGAATATTTATAAGCCTGAATATATGTAAATCTGAATATATAGTTATAACTCATATAGTTACAAATTTGAATATATAAATGCATATACTGTCTACTTAGGGCCTGAATTTTAGCACATGATTACCATAAATTCCATGCTTATAATGTGCTAAATTCCTGCAAACAATGATTCACTATATCTGTGTGTAAAGTGCGTTCTCACATATTTGGGTGCTAATTAAAGGAACGCGCCGACTTTTTGGGACTTTAGCTTATTCACCGTATCCCCCAGAGTTAGATAAGTCCATACATACCATTCTCATCTCCGTGCATGTCAGAACTCTGTCTGACGCACCCACCGCTAGCCAAGCTTAGCACAAAAACAGGCGGTAAAAGGCTCCAGCTAGCCTACTGCTCAATAAGTGACAAAATAACGCCAACATTTTCCTATTTACATGTTGTGATGTGTATAGTTACATCGTGTCCTAAGACCGGCGGAAAATTAAAAGTTGCGATTTTCTAGACCGATATGGCTAGGAACTATACACCCATTCCTGCGTAATAATCAAGGAACTTTGCTGCCATACCATGGGTGCAGAGGCGCAATGATATTACGCAGTGCCTGAAAATTGGCTAACTTCTGTCAGTATAACCAACATGACAACCTGCTTGGATAGAGAGCGTGCTGGGGACTATTTTCAGGCACTGTGTAATATCATTGTGCCGGCTGAAGTCCCAAAAAGTCAGCGTGTTCCTTTAAGAAAAGTGATTTTGTTAGGTATTATCAACTGGCAAGGATTTTGTGACCTCAATGAACTTGAAGTTATGGAAGCTTGTTTTCGCCACAGATTTCCGCCTCACAATTCTGGCTTTTTTTTCCCCTCACAATTGCAAGTTTACATCTTGCAATTTAGACTTTATGACTGACAATTGCCAGTTTATATATCACAGTTGTTTAGAAACAGAATCAGAATTGTGAGATAAAGTCTATAATAAAATACTATATAAAAATCAATTGTGGGTGGTAGATCCTTTTTCTTAAGTAGCATCCAAATATGCGAGAATGTGCTTTACACAGCTCATTGTGCCCGAAAACTGAACTCAGAGAGAAAGAGATGATGCAGTTGCACTGATTCACTCGCGTTGTTTGTGAAATTATAGTCTGACAGCAAGATTTTAAACTATTGTCTCGATCTGTTCATCTGGATGTATTAATTTACTCATTAAACCTGCATGCTAATAATTGTTTAACACATTAAAGCATGAATCTTGTGGGAATGAGTACAATTTTGTGCAATACTCACAATCCCGTGTAAAAAATGTAGGCCCTAAGTAAACAAAATATACATTTATACTGTATATTCAGGCCTAAATATATATTCTGTCTGATAACTATAGGCTATATTTAGTATTTACATTATATGTTCAGATTTGTAACTATATTTTCGGATTTACATTTATATACCGGTATTCAGAGTTTTAATATTCTGATTTACATGTAGGCTATATATTCAGATTTGTAACTACATATTCAGAGTTATAACTATATATTTAGTATTTACATTTATATATTCTGAGTTATACTATATATTCAGATTGTGTGATATATATATTGTGATTTGACTATAAATTCAGATTTGCATTTATTTGCTATTAACACTGACTTATTACTATATATATATATATATATATATATATATATATATATATATATATATATATATATATATATATATATATATATATATATATATATATATATATATATATATATATATATATATATATATATATATATATATTTAGGCCTACATTTTTATATTCAGAGTTATAATCAGATTTGTAACTATAGGCTACATTCAGAGTTATAACCATATATTCAGATTTACATTCATGAGGATATAAATTATAAATTATATAAATTATTTTATTATTTAATTTTTACCCTCGAGGCTAAACACAGCTTCTCACATCATTTTGATGGCATTGACTTTATATAAAAAGGGTAGACAACAGATCATCTGAAACGGATTCAGTAGATATCGATATTTTCACACAATCTGTGAAAAAGTTTCAGGGGTATAGGAGTTTAGTGACTGACAGAGAACATGATGCTCAGTTCAAAAGGCCCCATTTGCATCCACAACAAGATTCTTCTTGATAATTAAGCAGCTGCTCACAGCAGGGAGACCCTGATAAGCATTTTGATGGATGTGATGTAATCAACCAGGGTTTGCATATATATATATATATATATATATATATATATATATATATATATATATATATATATATATATATATATATATATATGCATATGTATGTAACTGTAGATGTCAGGTTTCTGTGTGTAAACTGGCATGGAGCATGAAGTTGAAATGTGTTTGGAGGTCAGATATTTTAGGCAAGATCCAAAAATAGTCACTTGAGAATGCTGAGATTTTTTCACATTACAATTATATATATATTTTTAATATTACTTTTTTTTTTTTTTTTTTACTTTTTGGCTGTAACATTTAGCTAATTTTGGCATTAACCCTCATTAGTAAGCCTACTGTAATTCTGTTCACATACTGTATGTCTTTATCACAGCTTTCAAGCTCACATATACTTCACCCAGCCTGCTGGTTTGTTTTGTCTGTTTGTTCTTTGCCTCTTCTGTTTTCGCTTTAGCTTATGCAGCTGAGATCCATCTGACTGACAATAACAAAGGACACATAGGACTTTGACCATAAAGAGGATCTTCAAAAAGACAGATCAAGCTCAGAATATGATGGCTGAAGCGTTTGAAGTACACATGGGAGAGCAACCAATGAGGCGTGGTTTGCAGGGGGACCCCGCTGGATAAAAGCTACACTCGCTCCTTTCAGAAGAGCAGGCTTTATTTCTTTCCCTAAATTATGTTTCCAATACTGATGTCTGTGGAAACTGTTCTATACAGGGAATTCCTTATTCTCTAACGTCTGAACACATCAGTGTGAATGTTAAATACAAATTATTCTACACATGACTCTCAAAACGGTGCACTGCATGGCCAAAAAGCATACAGACACCCAAACACTACACCCATACGTGCTTGTTGAACATTGAAACAATTCCAACACCATGAACATCAATCGGGAGCTGATTCTACCTTACAACAGCTTCGCTAGACATTGCAACATGGCTATGAGGATTTGCTCCCAGACATAAGTTAGGGCACAGATGTTGGGCGTATGGATGGGGCCTGGCTCGCCGTGGTCATTCCAGTCCATCCCAAAGGTCTTCAGTTGACTCTTTTCACAACTTCCATATTTTTCAAGCTGAAGTCCCCATGGCTGTATGCTATATGCAACTCTTAATAAAAGCTAAAATAACTAGGGGTGTAACGATATACACTTAGCTCACGAGACTAGACAATACACAATATTGGGTTCACAAGAATGAGACAAGATGCAAAATTTACTTTTATGTGGGGTTTGGACATAAACGTGTATTGGCAGTGTGTGTACACAACCACCCTATAATGGTAAAAATCCACCTACTCCTTTTTTTAATCCCCATAAATCATAAGCAGTGTCTCAGAACAAGTCGTTTGCAGATTCTGGACAATGTGACGTCACCTTTTACAGGCCCCGCCCACGAATGTTGATGGACACTGCCGTATTAGCATAGACCACGCCCTCAGAGAGCTGTTTAAAGTCCGCCATGTTTATCTTCTCGCCAGACCATTTAACAGCAGGATTCAAGTAAGAACTGTATTCTTCCAAAAGAATAGTAGGGATAAGGAGAGTTCACCCAAAAATGAAAATTTGATGTTTATCTGCTTACCCCCAGGGCATCCAAGATATAGGTTACTTTGTTTCTTCAGTAGAACACAAATTAAGATTTTTAACTCCAACCATTGCAGTCAGTCATATAATGCATGTGAATGATAACAAAATCTATGAGAGTAAAAAAAAAACATGCACAGACAAATCCAAATTAAACCCTGTATTTTGAAGAAAACATTCCAGGGTTTTTCATCATATAATAGTTTTCAGTTGCAACCAAAATGCTGAAGGTCCAAATCAATGCAGTTTCAAATCGCTTCGATGGGCTCCAGAGTAGAGGTCTTCACGGGTCCAAAAATTCATACCCGAACCCGAAGAGACCCGTAATGTGCTTAACGGAACCGACCCGGACCCGTCTATTATTTCAAAAGCTGGACCCGGACCCGTGAAGATCCGAGAAATGCCAAAAACGTAGTACCCGGAACCGACCTGGACCCGTCTATTATTTAAAAGCTGGAACCGAACCCGGCGTGAAGACACAGACCCGACTGGACCCGTTTGTCACATATTCCACAATAACTGATATTAACAAGTCAATAAACAAGTTATGAAAAATATAACTTTTTGTCTTACCTAGCCGTCGTCTCTCTTCCTTGTAACGTTACTTGTGATGCATTACATCCTTGCCAAAAAGTTAAATCCATGTTATTCCTCTCTTGTTATTCCAAGCATGCTTAATTCACTCATCATTTCAGCTTTAAAAGTCCACTTTATGTCACGGTGACGGATGACAAATGCGTCTTTGCAGATTAGCATTTCGACTCGAGTTAACTCGCATAATAACTTTGACTGTTTGCCTTTTTGAACTATAATAGCGATTGCTCGTTCGGTGGCCGCTGACGTCCGCATTATTTATTTGCTATAATCTCTGTGAGCGAGCCTGACCACCAAAACTTTAAGAAATAAGACGGTTCATTCATATTATTATTAAAGTCAATCACAGCGGAAGCTCGGGTTGCCATAGAAATGACACGCGCTTGATACTGCACATGCGCGGTGGCTGGAGCAACCTGAAATATGAGCTTTTTTACGCAATTTGAGCATCATAGAAAACATTTGTGACAGTTCAACTGAGATTTTGTTGCTGATTTTAAATATATTATTTAAATATAATTTCAAATCAAACTTCAACAGTGCGTCACACGTTGACAGCACTTACTTTTTTCTCATGTTTGTCCACAATATGCATGAAGGATGCCCGGACAGAAGAGGTGCCCGTGGGTTTAACTTCTTTATATTCGTTGTTTTTTAGCTTTTTTCACACATCACTCATGAAGGTAACCATTATTATTACCGTGCGCTTGCAGAGAGAGCGAGCGAGAGAGAGAGCGAGAGAGAGAGAGAGAGAGAGAGAGAGAGAGAGAGAGAGAGCGAGCGCGTGAGGCGAGCGAGCAAGAGAGAGAGAGATCGCTCGTGTTTTTCTTCTTTCTTTTTTTTAAACCTTATTTCCCGGCTCACACTTTTCTTATCCTAATTTTACAGTTGCAAGTTACAAAAAACACTCAAGCAGTGCTGACTGACTCTGATCACGGGCAGGTGTTCTCCGAGTCCGGATCGACTCGGGTATTGCACACAATGTTAAACAGACCCGGGACCCGTAGTAATAGATTGGGACCCGACCCGGACCCGGCTGATCATTTAAAATATAGACCCGAACCCGTACGGGTCCCGGGTCGGGTCCCGGGTCCACGGGTCTCGGGGGCTCCGTGAAGACCTCTACTCCAGAGGCTCTGCGTGATCCCAGATGGCTAGACGTAGGAAGAAGTACTGCCCCGTGTTTACAAAGCGCTTGTGTGAAGACTAATACAAACGCCCTTTTTTTTCACCTGTTTTTTTGCTAAAGGGCGTTTAGTCTTCACACGAGCGCTTTGTAAACACAGGAGCGGTACTTCTGCCTACGTCTAGCGTGACCGTTCTGAAGTGATTACATCATCCTTAGCACCTCGCAAAGCTGCACAAGATGAACAATTTAGATTAAAAAGTATTTTCATTTACAACCCCAAATCAGAAAAAGTTGGGACAGTATAGAAAACGCAAAAAAAAAAAAAGAATTGATTTCTAAATTTCCTTTGACTTGTATTTCATTGCAGACAATATGAACACAAAATATTTCATGTTTTGTCTGGTCAACTTCATGTCATTTGTAAATATGCATCCTTTCCTGTCATTCAGACCTGCAACACATTTCAAAAAAAGTTGGGACAGTAAAGCATTTACCACTTTGTAATGTTGCCATTCCTTTTCACAACACTTAAAAGACGTTTAGGGACTGAAGACACCAAGTGATGAAGTGTTTCAGGTGTAATTTTGTCCCATTCTTCCTGCAAACAAGTCTTAGGTGGGCAACAGTACGGGGTCTTTGTTGTCGCATTTTGCGCTTCAAAATTCTCTATTGGAGACAGGTCGGGACTGCAGGCAGGCCAGTCAAGTACCCGTACCCTCTTCCTCCGCAGCCAGGACTTTGTAATGTGTGCAGAATGTGGTTTTGCATTGTCTTGTTGAAATATGCATGGACGTCCCTGGAAAAGATGTCTTCTTGAAGGCAGCATATTATGCTCCAAAATCTCTATGTACTTTTCAGCATTAATGGTGCCTTCACAGAAGTGCAAGTTACCTTTGACAAGGGCACTGACACAACCCCATACCATGACAGACCCTGGCTTTTGGACTTGTTGCTGGTAACAGTCTGGATGATCCTTTTCTTCTTTGGTCCGGAGCACACGGCGTCCATTCCTCCCAAAAAATACCTGAAATAATGATTCATCTGACCACAGTACACGTTTCCACTGTGTGATGGTCCATCCCAGATGCCTCAGAGCCCAGAGAAGTCGACGGCGCTTCTGGACACTGTTAACATAGGGCTTCCTTTTGGCACAGTACAGTTTTAACTGGCATTTGTGGATGTAACTACGTATTGTGGTACTTGACAAAGGTTTGCCAAAGTAGTCCTGAGCCCATGTGTTGATATCGCTTACAGATGAATGATGTTTCTTGATGCAGTGCCGCCTGAGGGATCGGAGATCACGGTTGTTCAGCTTAGGCTTGCGCCCTTGTCCTTTACGGACTGAAATTCCTCCAGATCCCTTGAATCTTTTAATTATGTTATGCACTGTTGAATGTGAAATATCCAAATATCTTCCTATCTTTCTTTGAGGAACATTGTTTTTAAACATTTCAATAATTTTCTCACGTATTTGTTGGCAAACTGGCGATCCTCGGTCCATCTTTGCTCCTAAAGGATTAGACCTTTCTTGGATGCTGCTTTTGTACCAAATCATAATTACAATCAACTGTTGACATCACCTGTTTCAAATCACATCATTATTTAACCATTTTACCTCATTACTAGCCCTAAATTGCTCCTGTCCCAACTTTTTTTGAAATGTGTTGCAGGTCTGAATGACAGGAAAGGATGCATATTTACAAATGACATGAAGTTGACCAGACAAAACATGAAATATTTTGTGTTCATATTGTCTGCAATGAAATACAAGTCAAAGTAAATTTAGAAATCACTTTCTATGAAAGTTTTCCATACTGTCCCAACTTTTTCTGATTTGGGGTTGTACATTTTTTTTTGAAAATGACAGATCGTTTCGCTAGATAAGACCCTATTCCTCATCTGGGATCACGCAGAGCCTCTGGAGCCCATCGAAGCGCTTTGAAACTGCATTGATTTGGACCTTCAGCATTTTGGTTGCAACTGAAAAGCATTATATGATGAAAAACCCTGGAACGTTTTCTTAATTTCTTTTCGACTGAAGAAAGAAAGACATGAACATCTTGGATGGCATTGGGGTGAGTAAATTATCAGGAAATTTTCATTTTGGGGTGAACTAATCCTTTAATACACAGATCTAACATACACACAGGATTACTTGCTGCATACATGCACAGACATAACCAACTGTTTTCATGTGAACTCTGTGTGTTTCTGACATAACCTTGAGAACTTTTGACAGTTTAATCGCAATCAAATATGAAAGAGAACTAGTCTCTAATTTAATACTCACGGACGCACTGACATCCAGCTCTCTGTGCGCATGCGTCGGGTGTGTGTGCTCAAGTTGAGAGTGATATGGCTTTAAAACGCATATATGATAATATTTCATGATGATCAAGAACTGCAATGTCACGGTGTCCGTGATAGAGATGATCATAACCAAACAGATGTAGGCTATCATGTTTCAGTTTTCATTCGTGTATTGGGGAGCAGCAGCTCATTTGCATTTAAAGGAGACACACAAAACAGCTAATTTTTCTCAAACCCAAAAATTGCCATTTTGAAAATGGTATATTAAATTATCATGTTTCTAATTTTGATCTGAAACTTCACAGACAAACTCTGGGGACACCTGAGACTTATATTATATTTTGTTAAAAGGGGCATTTAACACCCTTTAACACACACACACACACACACACACACACAAAAAACTTAAATTACAACTCTTTTAATTGACTGCAAAACAAATAGAGGTACATTTTGAAATGTCAACTAATTCAAGGCTGTCACTATAACTACCATAAGCATCTAAATACATTACTCGGCCGTATGCTCTTCTGTCCATGTGAGTTGTTTTTGGTGGTTTTGGTGAGTTTTGTGTTTGGATCCCGGCATTTTGGTCTAGTTTGGCTTCAGTTCTGTGTAGGGATTCAGATATTCATGCTCTGTGTGTTTGTTTTCTGTTGTGAGTGCATGGGATGAGCACACTCATTCTCGGTGCACTCTGTCTTGTTGAGTGAGCGTCAGTTTCGAGTTTGTTTGGGCCGTACGCTCTTCTGTCCGCGTGGTTTGATGTAACACAGAGCTCTCATTAGCGCGTGTTTGCCTTTATTTTTTTTGGAGCACATGGCTTGTGATTGTGTTCACTGGTCATGTGCTCTTGTTTTTTTTTTAGGCTTGTTCAACTTCATTCAGCGATGCACCGACCGATCGGCGGCTGACTTGAAGCAGTGCATTCCGGTTAGAAATTTTGTCTGAGTTGAGACCGCGCTGATGCCACGTGACTGTGACATATGCCATCAAAATACCGCAAGAGTTATTCGAGAGCAGCTGGCTGGTGCATTTTGCGCAGCTTCTCCAGAGCGGCTGCACAAGCACTGATGACGACAGCTGTTCCACGATTGGCCGGATTCACTGCATGACAACAAGCCCATGTGTTTCGTGTTTATTCAGGCACCTTTAGTTCCACTAATGCTCGCAAATCTGTTTTTTTATAACAGTAAAATCACTTTTCATGTAGTAGCGATGCTATATTGTGTCATGTTTGTCAAAATAAAACGTATACTTCATTGATAGTATAGGGCTTTTGTTGAACTTTATTCTTGTACAAACAGACGCGGTACATAAAGTATTACATGACAATAATGTCTCTGAAATGTGACAAATATTGCATTTATTTCACTTCCTCTGTGATAAAGTATGCAAACACAGCGTGAGCATCACTATGGGAAGCATAAAGTGTCCAACTGCAAGTCTCTGTTTCAGCTCCTCCCCGACTGCATGCGGCAACTCTCGCCGATCGGTTACATCCAGCCACAGTCGATGTCGAACACACCTTTTTTCTTCATGTTTGGCGTGAGCACATGGCTTGTCATGTTTGTTTCTTTGTGCCATGTGATCTCCTGTTTATTGTCTTAACCCTGCCCTTGTTATCTGATTATTGGTTAATTTGCTCCACCTGTCCTTCCTTGTTACCAGCTTTGTTTGCTCTCCCTATTTATTCTCCTTGTGTGTTCAGTTCTGTGCCATTTTGTCGTCTTATGTACCGTTCATGTCGTGCCCTGCCTGATCCTGTTACCGTGCCCAGTCCTGCCTTGTTCAGGTTCCTGTCTAGTTTTCCACTGTGGGGTAGTTTTTGTTTGTTTTGCTTTATTTATTTTTTGTCAAAAGCCCATTTCTCTGCATCTCAGTATTTGCCTCATCTTTCACCCAACCCTGTCAGGTTACAGAAATAGGCCTATCTCATATTTTTCTATCCATGTCCCTTGTTTTTTTCTTCCATGTCCCTTTAAACCCCCTTTTATAAGCTTTAAGAGCAAAATCAACAACAAACAGTGCTAATACGCACTCACTGTGTGCTGTACTACCAAATACCAAAAAAATCCTGATTCTAACCTTTATCTCCATACCGAAAGCTCTGGTCATCTGAGCTTTTGTTGTGGAGATAAAGGTTTGGATCAGGATTTTTTTAGTGATTTGTGATAGTGATTTGTCTTTTATGAATCGTTAAAATATTGGTATCTGGGATGCCGTAAGCCTGTAGAGTACACTGCAAGTTTTTAAAAGATTAGCTTAAATGTGTGATTTTAATAAATAGTGCTCATAAACGCTGTTGAAATCCTATTCTCAAATAAAATGAGTAGAGGCTTGGACCCGGAAACTTTATTCTTTATGTTCACAACATAACAATCGGATATTCATAAATTTTTATGTTTGTTTGTTGTCTGGAGAGAGTTCTGTTTTTCACTTGGCAATGCACATTCAGAGTTACCGTCTTCAAGACAAACGTAATAAAAATGAATCAAATGGCTAACTGAAAATTTAGTGGAACAAAACTAAGTCAATATTGCAGAAATGAAAATAAAGTAAAAAGCTAAAGACCATGTCAGACTGCTCTACCATTGAGATGGTAGTTTTCTGGTCTAGTGCCACTGAGGTCTTCAACAGCCCTTTCAAAGCAGCAGATCGACAGCACTATTGATTTCCTGATTAATGCAGCACACTGCTATGGGCACCGTGTGTTAAAGGCACTGTTTTCATTTGTGCATGATATCTGGATTGCTGAATCCACAGAATCAAATGGCTCTGTTGGTACTTTCATTCCCAATCTTTTGCCAAGCTCTTCAATTAACCCTAACTTCTTGGATTAGTTAGTAGATTAAATATGCTCTACTAATAAATAAAGATGAGATGCATAATCGTCCACTAGTAAAGATCAGAATATACTTCCTTGTTATAGAATATGTTTTATACGATGAACAACAACATCTGTTATGAACGCTTTTTCACTTGGTGAACTTATGTTAGTTGGTGATTAAATATGGAAAGAGGAAAAGCAGGAAAACGAGTGGGCATCTTGAAAGCACAACAGATTACTATTAAAATTCTTTTCAGGTCAAATCGAATGTTTCATGGTCAAGTGTCATACCTTGTTCCTGGGAATTGTCATCTGTTATGATGTACGTTTTTCCTAAGAATGCTTCCTTGGCCATTAGCAGCACCAGACACACACTTCAGGTTTCCGGTTTCTGTCTGCCTCGCTAATGAGTGGTTTGTGTGTGTTTTGAATCTCTACTTAGCCTACACTCTAAAAACGTTTATATGATTTACTCAATTTTTTTGGTGAAACATTTTTACACAACATTTTTTTTAGTTAATTTTAAAGCAGTGTAATCAATTACATACACCGGATAAGTTGAACAAATGCAAGTAAAAAAAAAAAAGTAGATCTGAGTAACTACATTTGGCACATTTACAAATAAAATATTATTAACTGTTTTTATTCATGAGTAATATTAACTCTTATAGTATAACTTTAATATTAACTTTAATTTCCTCTAAACCTTTGTAAAATACTCCACACAACTACACTTATACATGACATTGGCCTTTATTGTCGATGAGTACAGCAATACAGCATATCTTATAGTTTTGACATGTTTACAATATTGGCAACATTTAAACTCATGTAACAAACATTTTAGAAGTAAAAATTAAACATTTAAAAGTAATTCAGTGTAATCATCGTAAAATGTATGGTTCTTGAAACAGATCGATTTAATTCTCCTTTCTCAAATATTTTAATGGAAATTTCACAAATATATTAAGTATATTTAAAATAAATAATTTTCAATTTAGTGAAAAAAACTTAAATATAACTGTAAATTTGAGACCAAATTAACTGTTGGATTTTTTGTCAATTATTTTGGTATGTTCAACTCAAAACATCAAGTAAATGATATTTAGAGATTTTATTACGTTAATAAAGTTAATTATTACTGTGATATTTAGTAAGCCACTGAATTATTTTTCAGTGTACTATAATTCCTTGTTGTTTATATTGCTAAATATAATTTAATCATAATTATATATCTGATATTGGGTCTCATTCACGAAGCATTCGTACGCACAAATGTGTGCGTGAAATGTGCGTACAAACGTTTTTAAGAACAAATCACAATTCACCAAAGATTTCGTAATTATTTTTTTTCTAAATTTACGAAAAAATATAAGAACAACTGAAAGCACACGTACGCAAAAATAACTTACTCTTTATGACTTTATAATCGTGTTAAGAAGTTATATTTCATCCAAACATGACTATAATAACATTGAAGTATATTGCATTGATTGTATTACATAATCCATATATAAAATTACATAATGAAATAATCAAATTTAATTTAATCTTCAATACATTCGATCATAAAGAGTAAGAAAATCTGCATTATAGCTTCAACTGCGAGGTAATCTGTAATCTGGGTCTTTATAAAAGGTGTTTATTGTGAGAACTAGGGAAAGAGGCAGACTTGGCATTGCTCGAGGATCGGGGGAGAGCGCGTCTGCGAACAGCGGCAAATTTGACGAGAGTGACGAAACGCTGTAAGGAAAGCGTGCGTGGAAAGCCCTTATATGGAGATGGTTTGGGCTTGTTTTATACAAATCACTAACCTCATGCACGCGGCCGCTCATTTAGAATACTCCACATTCACTAACATCAGAACGAGGTTAAGAACACATTAATGTGCGTACAAACATTTTGTGAATCAGGCAGAGATTTTTTCATGAGAAGTTCTCCTGTGCGTACAAATACGAAAGATTCCACACCATTATTAGTGAATGAGGCCCACTGTCTAATATTGCCTATCACGTTAATCTGACATCGCAGGCTTTTAATGTAAATCGCTATAGCTAGCACAACTAGAGGCACGCATCCAAAATTTAAACGAGGATAGTTAGAATGCAAGGGCTCTAGTTACTGCTTTGGATGCGACTATAGTGAGCCCTGTACATTGCTAGTGTAATGGAGGCCAGCTAATAGTTGCTGTGCGAGTAAATCTCACTCCCTTGATCTCAATAGACGCTCTAACGACTGACGCTAGAGGTTGCAGCCTTTAACCTCCTTGTTAGAGCGTCCGACTCTCATGCCAGCGGACCCGGGATTCAAGCCCTGCTTGGAGCGCACGGTTCGAACAGGAGGGGTTACACTAGGTTCAAGTTGCAGAGCACCCACAACAGGGCAACTGGGTAACTGTGAGACAGCATAGTCAGGATAAAACACAACTATTCTGTTCCAATTAGAACATCAAACAGGTTCTCCCCACTCAGTAATGCACCCACTGAGAAACCTGTTGAAAGTGCCCTATTGTTATTGGGGATTCTATTGTACGGAACGTGAAAATAGGGAATCCAGCCCCCATAGTCACATGTTTGGCGGGAGCCAGAGCGCCTGACATCAACCCTGACAGTAAATGTAATAGTGTTGGCTAATGTTAAATGTAAATACTCTAAGATTATTATTCACACCGGCATTAATGTCGACTTGGCAGTCGGAGATCACTAAAAATAACATTAAAGAGGAGTGTGAACTTGCAAGTACAATGTCAGACACTGTAATATGTTCTGGAGTGATGAGATATGTAGACTGTTGTCACTCAATGGCTGGCTGCCAAAGTGGTGTCCAGAGAATAACCCATATAGACAACCCATATAGGGTTCATAGACAATTGGAGTTATTGGGGCAGACCTGACCTGTTGAAAAGAGATGGTATTCATCCCTCCTGGAGTGTTGCCACTTTTCCCTCTAGTAATATGGCTCACAGTTTTAGAGCTGGCTATACTATTATCAGACATACTGGCTAAACCGACCATCTACTAGCTAGCTGCCTCACGTAACAGAAGTCAGAAGTCAGATATATCCCAACACATAGAGACTTTTTAACCTAGATATCATCGTATAGAGACTGTGTCTGTTCCCCAAACTAGGAAATACAAAAAACTCCCAAACAGATGAACAAATGCTGTTCGCTGAATATTAGATCCCTTTCTACAAAAGCGCTTTTTGTAAACGATATGATCATCATAACCTAGATGTGCTGTTTTTTTCAGAAACCTGGCTAAAACCAGATGATTACATCACTTTAAATCAGTCTACCGCCCAACATTACTGTTATAAACATGAGCCTGGCCTGAAAGGCAAAAGGGGGAGGTGTTCGTGTAATTTATAGTAATATTTCCAGTATTACTCAGAGATCTAGTTTCAAGCATAATTATTTTGAAGTGATGGTGCTTATGTAACGTTATCTAGTGTGATAAATCCCATTTTACACTTGTACTGGCCACTGTATACAGGCCACCAGGGCACCATATATACTTTATCAAAGAATCTGCTGATTTTTCTGTCAAAATTACTGGCTGCAAACTAGATCTTAACTGTTGGTGATTTTAATATACATGTAGGTAATGGAAAATACACAGCATTTACAGACTAAACTCTACTGGAGTTTGACAACACATGCCAGGACCCACTCATTGTTGTAATCATGCTTTTTATCTAATATTGTCACATGGGATTGATGTTGATGGCGTAGAAATTCTGCAGCAGAATGATGACATCTCAGATCATTCTAGTATTGTGTATAGGCTACTCCATTTATCCAAGGCTATAAAACAAACCTCCTGTTACAAATATTGTAGAAATGATAGCGTTCTACCAGGAAGACTATAATACCACGTCATTCATTCCTAATAGGTCTGGACAATCACTGCTTGACACCTGGAGTATATAATATTAAAAAATATTATTGATCTGACTGTACTGGTGCTGTTGTATGAGAACAGAACAGAGCTGGACAATTAATACATTTGTTTTGCAGAACTGTTTTTTTAGATGAAATGAACTCATTTATTAATTGATCTTTACATCGGAACTGAATCAACGCTGAACTGACTTCAGCTGAACAATAGCCAAAATGCATAGTTTTCCTGTTATAACTCTAAAGAAGCTTTGGAACAATCTTGTATAAAGCGCTATATAAATAAAGGTGACTTGACTTGACTGCTGCACTGAACAAACTGTGCAAAACTGTGTGATCCGCAGAGGATTCCTAATTATGGACTAATCACTGGAATTCTTCCTATATATTACCAACAAGATACAGTTCCGCTCATAAGTTTACATACCTCTTTCAGAACATGTACATGCATTAGGGTAATGCAAGATGCATTAAGAGTTGTGGGTTATAGATCTTTTTTCTTTTCATTTAGCATTTTATAAAAGTTTACACCCACAGGCTCTTCTGCAAGGGGTATGCAAACATATGAGCAGAACTGTCCCAACATAGAGTTAAATCTATTGGTTACACATCTCATATCGCTGCAAAATGCCTTCTTGTCGATTGTGTCTTTGCTGTTTGTTCTGTTCAGCAGCAAATCAACTTAAAGGAATATATAATAGTCCATCAGCACTGGGACTTTTGACAGTTTGTATCACTTCTCGTGTTTCATGTTACATCGTCGTGTCAGTAGGTGGCGATGAGCAAGTCTGAGTGAGTCACTGATTCATTCAGGAACGAATCACCACTAGTTAGGGTTAGTTTGTTGTTTGGAGACATGTCACTGTTTCACTGCTGCTTCTTTTGGAAATATTTTTGTTTTGCAAAAATAGAGAAATCAACTGGCAACATTGCATCTAAAATGTAAGTTACTCAATATTAACTTCTTGTTTATTGAACTATTGTGCTGTTGGTGTGAACTGAATATTTAAGATATTGAAACTTTTAAATCTCATATCCTTAACTTGCTTTGTAGACAGTGCATTTTGCATTAATATACAGCATTGCTAACACTTTACACTGTTCCTATTACAGTGTATGTGTAACATTTTGGTAGACAGTTTTGTCTAGATCATCTTACAATGCCTTAAAGTCACATGAAATCAAACAAACAATTCTTATTTCAATGGAATATTGCAGTGTTTATTAAACGATCCGTGCACATCAATGTTTTTATTTATTTATTAATATGCCGTCGAGTAAATACAAAGCAGTATCAAAATGCATGTTGACTAAATTCAAGCATTAAAGGGTTAGTTCACCCAAAAATGAAAATTCTGTCATTAATTACTCACCCTCATGTCGTTCGACACCCGTAAGACCTCCGTTCATCTTCGGAACACAAATGAAGATATTTTTGTTGAAAGCTGATGGCTGAGAAAGGCTTCAGATAGGCCTCCATTGGCATTCAGTACATTTACACTCCCAAGACCCAAAAAACGTTGTTACAAAGTCCATCTCACCACAGTGGCTCTACAATAATTTTACGAAGCGACGACAATAGTTTTTGTGCGCAAAAAAAATCAAAATAACGACTTTATTCAACCTCTTCTTGTCTTCCGTGTGTGCCTCCACGATGCATGCGCGAGAATATGACGTAGCGCCGGCGTTCGGGAATCCATGGAATGCACCCTTTAGTCACATTTGAGCACTACGCCGAGACCTAAAGCACGATCAATGTAGAATTCAACAGCTTAGATACTCGCGTCTTCCTCTGCTTGTAAACAAATCGCTTCTGGGTCATGTGTCCGAACGCCGGATCTGCGTCATATTCTCGCGCATGCGTCGTGGAGGCCTACACGGAAGACAAGAACAAGTTGGATAAAGGCGTTATTTAAAAAAAAATTTCGCACAAAAACTATTGTCGTTGCATCGTAAAATTATTGTAGAGCCACTGTGGTGAGATGGACTTTGTAACGACGTTTTTTGGGTCTTGGGAGTGTAAATGTACTGAATGCCAATGGAGGCCTATCTGAAGCCTTTCTCAGCCATCAGCTTTCAACAAAAATATCTTCATTTGTGTTCCGAAGATGAACGGAGGTCTTACGGGTGTCGAACGACATGAGGGTGAGTAATTGATGACAGAATTTTCATTTTTGGGTGAACTAACAGTGTCTTCACTTTTATCTTTTTACACATTCATTTCCCGCATGTAATTGAATGAGGAAAGGAAAAACAAAAGAAAACAGCAACAACAGACTAGCATGTTGACTACTTGAACATACATTTTGCTCTCCTTTCTTTCTGGCCAGCAAATTTCTCAATGACTCTCTGATTAAAGTCAGTCATCTCAGTAGTGTCATGACGTTTGCATTTTTCAGTTAGATATTTGAGGTCTCTTACCCCCATTGTTGTCCACAAAACTTCAGTACCGACACTTTGAAATAAAAGACAGGGAAAGCAATAAAGGGCATTGCTAACAACACATCCAGCCAGCCACCTACGTTTCACATAAGAAGCGCGTGAAGCTCCGAGTGTAACTTCATCCTCTGTCACTGGCCTGCTGCTGGATTTGTAAATCGCGTTGGTCCGGTTCGGGATCCTTAATCGTTTTTTTTTCTTCCAACGAACGCCTTGTGAAAGAATTTGGTTTATTTGCTGCCATCTCTACGAAAGTGATCATCCTAATAAGGTTTTGGCGTAGTCAGAGTGACAGTGTCGCCTGCGCACCATAGCCGCGCACTTTCGCTTTACTGGCCAAGAGCTTAAAGTTGAATCACAGGTGACGAGAACCAGATTGGATAAAATAACACGCATCCAATTCTGATCCGACTGGGACGCAGCGACCTGCGTCCGGAGGAGGATCTTTAAGAAACCAATTAGAGACCAGCTTCAGGTCACATGCTGCCCGTAGTTCCCTTTCGAGGGAACTCGCACTGCATCGGGACGACGCTTTGGGGATGCTCCCTTAGCATCAGCGAATCTGAAACCAGAATGCCAACTAGGCCAATCCGATTGGCGTGCGTGATGACGTCATCGTGACGGCATACCCGGAAGTATAAAAGGGTTGCTGGAGCGTAATGGCGATAGTTATTGCTCTTCAGCAAGCGCTATCTGTAAACTGTCTGTCTATTTACTGTTGTTTGTCAGTGAAAGTGTGTGAAAAAGTATGGAAAGTGTGAGAGAGTTCAAACAGTGTGTGCATCCGTGTCCCAGGTTCATGTCGGGCTCGGATACACACCTGCTTTGTGTGCACTGCCTGGGCGTCCAGCATGCCCAAGCGGCTCTAGAGGGAGCCGCTTGTGAGCACTGCGAAAAACTGACGCTCAGGGTGCTTCGCTCTCGGCTGGCTGCGTTTGATGAGGCCGGCCAGCCTCGTGAGCCTCGTGGTTCTGGACCCGCAGTCGCTGAGGCGGCTCGGCGTCGCAGATCATGGGGCTCACAGCGGGATTTGTCAGAGGGTTTCGGGACTGCTGCGGCACTTTCCCGATCCTCCTCTGACAGTTCCGAGGATCTTCCTCCCCGTGTGGAAGCCCGCGCTGCGGCTTTTTCCCCCGGGGTGGGAGGTCCGATGCTTGTTCTCTCCGGTTCCGAGGAGCCGGAGGAAATAGGCACCGAGGCGGGGGATGAAGCAGGAATTGTTTCATCGCTTCATCCACCCGCCCAAGAGGAGCTGGTCGAGGTGTTGACCCGGGCAGTGGCCAAATTAAATATAAGTTGGCCACAAGAGGCTCCGGAAATCCAGCCACCCAGCAGGCTGGATGACCGGTTCCTCTCACACCGGGTTCAAACACCTCGCCGGGGCCTGCCTTTTTTCCCGGATCTACACACCGAGGTGTGTAGATCATGGAAACGGCCCTATTCTTCGCGTGTTTGCAATCCCCCAGTATTGGACTATTCCAATGTTCTGGGGGCACGCGAGGCGGGCTATGGGGCGATGCCTCGGGTGGAGGAAGCTCTCGCGAGCTATCTTTCACCCGACTCTGCATCGTCCCTCAAGGCTCCGGTTTTGCCCACCAAACCCTGTCGGGACACCTCATCTTTGGTGGGCAAAGCATATATGGCGGCTGGTCGGGCTGGTGGTTCCCTGCACACATTATCAATTCTGCAGGCCTACCAGGCCGACCTCCTTAAAGAGTTGGACGAGGGAGATGGTCCCTCTCCGGAGGACATTCTGGAACTGAGGAAGGCTGCAGATTTGTCTCTCCGCGTCACCAAGGAGACGGCCCGCGCTATCGGCCGCTCCATGGCTTCCATGGTGACAGTGGAGAGACATCTCTGGCTGAATCTGTCGGGGATAAAGGAGAAGGATAGAGCTTTTCTCCTGGACTCCCCGATCTCGCCTTCTGGTCTGTTTGGAGACGCGGTTAACACCGTCGTTTCCAGACACCAGGAGGCGAAGAAACAGTCGGCAGCCTTCCACCAGTATCTCCCTCGCCGCTCTAAACCTGGGAAGGCTGGCCCTAGCGGGCAGCCTCAGCCGTCATCCAGCTCCTCGCACCGGAAGGTGCAAAAGGAGAGCGTCGCTTCTAGAGCCCCTCCCCCGGGAGCCTGGCAACAGAGGCGGCGCTCTCAGCAGCAGCCTTCAGCTCCTAAAGGCGATCTTCGGAACGTCCTTCAGGCGCGGAAGGCTGCTGGGAAGAAGTCCTAGCCACGGCTGGGCTTCTAAGAGCGGTCCCCCCCGCGGAGAAACAACCGAGGTTGTTTCCTCCGCGGCGCTCTGGGGAAATCGATGTGGTAATCCCGCCGTCTATGACGCTTCGGGCCACATCGATTTCCCGCGAACGCATGCTGCACCAGCCGCCTCTGGAAAGACCTGCGGCTGGTCAGCTCGCGCGTCCGCACACGGAGAACCGTTCCCAACTACTTCCTGCCGGTCAGCCGCTTCAGGAGGTTGGGAACGGGAACCGTGTAACACCCGACGCCAGCCTCGAGAGGCTGGTTCCCTTAGTAGATTATTTCGGCGCATGGAAATGCCTTCCGAATATTTCTACGTGGGTCCTGCGTACTGTAGAAAAGGGGTACAAACTGCAGTTCGGTTTTCCTCCTCCACAATTCAGGGGGTTATACTGGACAGCAGTGATACCCGAGCAGGTTCGGGTAATGGAACTAGAAGTAAAAACTCTTCTAGCAAAGGAAGCCATAGAGCGTGTTCCTCCGCTGGAAAGAGAGTCCGGGTTCTACAGCCGGTACTTTATAGTTCCCAAAAAGGATGGAGGGTTGCGTCCGATTATGGATCTGAGGGTTTTGAATCTGTCTCTGAGGAGCTTCAGGTTCAAAATGCTCACTATTCCCATGATCGTGAGTCAGATCCAGTCCGAGGACTGGTTCGTCACGATAGATCTAAAGGATGCATATTTCCATGTCTCCATCCTTCCATGTCACAGGAAGTACCTGAGGTTCGCTTTCGGGGGCGAAGCGTACCAATATCGAGTGCTTCCCTTTGGCCTAGCCCTCTCCCCAGGCATGTTCACGAAGTGCATGGATGCAGCTCTGGCTCCAATGAGACTTCAGGGCATCCGTGTGCTGAATTATATCGACGACTGGCTCATACTGGCCCAGTCGTACGAGGTGGCGGTTCGGCATCGAGATATCGTTCTGAACCACATGAAATGCTTGGGGCTGAGACTCAACACGAAAAAGAGCGTGTTGACGCCGTCCCAGAGGACTACGTTCCTCGGGGTCGTGTGGGACTCGACAACGATGCAGGCACGATTGTCTCCCGCGCGAGTCGAGACCATACAGGCGATGGTCTCAGGAATAAGGCTAGGCCACAACATCACTGTGAAGCACTTTCAGAGAGTGCTGGGTCACATGGCAGCAGCGTCCAACATAATACCTTTTGGCCTGCTATACATGAGACCCATCCAGTGGTGGTTGAAAACCAAGGGGTTTTCCCCCAGAGGGAATCCTTTCCGTATGATCAGGGTAACGCGCAAATGCTCTCGTTCCCTAACCATATGGAAGAAACCTTGGTTTCTGTCCCGAGGGCCAGTGTTGGGAGCGTCTTGTTGCCGGAAATCCGTTTCAACAGACGCCTCCCTCACTGGCTGGGGCGCGGTCATGGACGGCCGCTTTGCGAGGGGCCCATGGGAGAGCCGTCATTCCTCCTGGCATATAAATTGCCTGGAGATGATGGCGGTATACAAAGCTCTCAGGAGCTTTCTCCCGCACCTCCGAGGCCAGCAGGTCCTGGTACGGACAGACAATACGTCTGTCGTAGCGTACATCAACCGCCAGGGGGGACTGAGGTCGCGCTTTCTGTACAAGACAGCACGCCGAGTCCTCCTGTGGACCCAGGGGAAACTGTTGTCCATCAGGGCAATGTATGTCCCGGGGGTCCAAAATCAGGGAGCAGACATCCTGTCGAGGCAGGGGCTGAGGCCCGGGGAGTGGCGACTCCACCCAGAGGTGGTGGAGGCCATATGCAAGAGGTTCGGCCCAGTGGAAGTGGATCTGTTTGCGTCTCGAGAGACGTCCCACTGTCCACTGTGGTTTTCCCTCACGCATCCAGCTCCGCTGGGGCTGGATGCCATGGTGCAGACGTGGCCGAGGCTGCGTCTGTACGCATTTCCCCCGATTGCTCTGCTCCCGGGAGTCCTGGAAAGGGTCCGTCGACAGGGGGTAAGTCTACTTCTGGTAGCACCCCGTTGGCCGACTCGAGTTTGGTTCTCGGATATCATAGCTCTGCTAGCAGGTCAGCCGTGGGAGATTCCTCTGAGGAGGGATCTCCTATCTCAGGCGGCGGGTACGATATTTTACCCCCGCCCGGAGATTTGGAACCTGTGGGTCTGGCCCCTGAGGGGACCAGGTTCATAGAGGCTGGCCTATCGGCAGACGTGATAAAGACCTTACTCAGCTCCAGGGCTCCGTCTACGAGGAGACTGTACAGCCTCAAGTGGAATGTATTTTCCACTTGGTGCAGAGAACGTGAGGTGGACCCAGTTAACTGCCCAGTGGCTTCAGTGCTGGAGTTCCTCCAAGATCGTTTCTCTGCAGGGCTTACCCCGTCCACACTCAAGGTGTACGTGGCTGCCATTGCGGCTTTCCACACTCCTTTGGGTGATGGGCCTCTGGGTAGGCACCAGCTGGTTGTACAATTCCTCCGTGGGGCTCGGAGGATGAGGCCTGCGGCTCGGTCCAGAGTTCCAACCTGGGACCTGGCAGTGGTTCTCGAAGGATTGGCTGAGGCCCCCTTCGAACCATTGGAGTCGGCTGGACCAAAGGATCTGACCCTTAAGGTGGCTTTTCTCCTTGCCATTACCTCTCTCAGGAGAGTGGGAGATCTCCAGGCCTTGGCGGTAACGCCGACCTGCCTGGAGTTTGCCCCGGGAGGAGTAAAGGCCATCTTACACCCTAGGCCGGGCTACGTGCCTAAGGTGCCATCAAGGGTGGTCAGGTCATTGGTCCTGCAGGCATTTCATTCTCCGCCTCAAGTGACGGCGGAAGAGGGGAGGCTTCACCTACTCTGCCCGGTTAGGGCTCTAAGAGTTTATCTGGCGAAGTCTGCACAGTGGAGGAGATCACAACAACTGTTGGTGTGTTTTGGTTCACCTAAGAAGGGATTGCCTGCGTCTACTCAGACAATCAGTAACTGGATTGTCCAGGCGATTACCATGGCCTACCAGGTGCGCAGTTTGCCTTCACCTGTGGCCGTGAGGGCTCATTCCACCAGAGGCATGGCCTCTTCGGTGGCCCTTCTTTCTGGGGTCCCCTTGCAGGATATCTGCGAGGCGGCCGGGTGGGCTACCCCACACACTTTTATCAGGTTTTATAGCCTGGATCTCCCTACGACGCCTGGTGCTAGGGTGCTCCAGTCCTAGCTGTGCCCGGTTTCTGGCTTCACACTAGGGCAGGCGCTACCCTTCGGTGTGGCCTAGTGGGTACTCGTTCCCCAAAGCGTCGTCCCGATGCAGTGCGAGTTCCCTCGAAAGGGAACTGCTCGGGTTATGTATATAACCCTTGTTCCCTGAGAAGGGGAACGAGCACTGCATCCCGACGCCACACCTTGGCGCGCCTGGAGCGCATGCTTCAGAGCAATTACTACCGCCATTACGCTCCAGCAACCCTTTTATACTTCCGGGTATGCCGTCACGATGACGTCATCACGCACGCCAATCGGATTGGCCTAGTTGGCATTCTGGTTTCAGATTCGCTGATGCTAAGGGAGCATCCCCAAAGCGTCGTCCCGATGCAGTGCTCGTTCCCCTTCTCAGGGAACAAGGGTTATATACATAACCCGAGCAGATTTTTTAACTCAGATAGACATCCATTTGTCCGGCGTCCCTCGCCCATGAAACCGCATGAAACATATTGACGAACATATAAAATAGTTAACCGATCAAAGCCAGTTTTTATTAAATGCTGAGGCTCTTACTAACAGCAGGCACGTCATATGAGTAAACTATTTTATTTTTATTTCATTTTTATATCATTTTTGTATACATGTAGATTTCTGGAATTTCTGCCCTCTATTGACAAGCCGCCACTGATTCATACTATATCGAATGCACTTTTTTAGCGGTCGTGAAGTAATTAATTATTCATAATAATTACCTGCTCGAGAGTATGAGATTTCAGACACAGTTTTATTTCGAGAAGAAGCCGTTTCACTCGGATATACGTCACAATAGGGAAGAAATGACAATTGCAGCTTCTGTTTCCTTTCGACTTTAAAGGAGTAAAATAATTGTTGTCACAATTATTTATATTCGCATGTAGTATGTAACCTGAAATGTCACACACTATGTGACTATGAATATGTGACAGGTTGTGACAAGTAGCCCAAGACTCCGCAATAACGTGAACACTATGTAAGCTGTGACCACTTTTGTGTAGGTTAAACAAGACAGATTTCAAGCAGCTGTGTCGATGCCGCAGGGCTGTGATGTCTTTGAGGGAATGAATGTTAGGGTGGATGGGAGATGGTGTGCTGGGAATGTTTTACATGCAGGAGTCGGAGAAGGTCTGCATAAGGATATTGATTACTGCTGGGATCACAGGGCAATGAGCATATCTCAGTCCAACAATGCAATCATCCAAACACCAATTGTAATTCACTAGATGCTATAGCCACATCAAAATGAGCCGCGTAATGGAGTCGGGGAGGGGGGCTGACGGAGGCTGAATGCATTTGCCCTCAGATGTCCTTCAGCTCATTACAGTCTCCATAGCACATAAGTTTATGCTCCCAGCTTATAATGCTAAACTAATAAGGAAAACATACTAATTAAATTCATGAATAATCACACAGTCATTTGATTATTTTATTTATTTAATATTTAGGAAATATATAGTGAACTTTAACATCTTTGATTAAACGTATAGATCAGTCATAAATACTGTACTTATTCTGTCATCATTTACCCTCATATCATTCCAAACATAGTAGAAGTGAAGTTCTTTAGAATCAGAACTTTTTAGATCTTTTTTTTTCTAGTTTGAAACAACAGTATAATGGATGCTTTCACTAAATGAACTGATCTGGTTCTCGAGTTCAACTCACTCATTCAATGATCTGGATACAGAGCAACACACTGGATAAGATTATCAGTGACTATTAACAATTTAAATTTGTTTAATTTCAGTTAAAGGAAGTCATAGCATATGGACCCTTTTTGTTTATGTACTTTTGATTTCTTTTTGAGGATTTGAAAGCTCCAGTCCCCATTCATTAGTTGCATGGAAAGAGTAACCATTATTCTGAGTTTCTCCTTTTGCTTTTAAAGGGATTTTTCAACCAAAAATTAAAATTCACACACGTCTCAGAGGTCAAATAATTCAATAGCCATAGTCTTAAACAATCTTTTTTAATTGATGCACTTTTCTGTAATTACTGGTGAAGATTAGATTTTGTGACACTTATTTCAACCAAAAATAAACATTCTGTCATCATTTACTCACTCTTATATTGTTGCAAACCTGTATGACTTTCTTTCTTCTGTTAAAGGGATAGTTCACCAAAAAAAAAAAAAGAAGAAACTTCTGTCATCATTTACTCACCCTCAAGTTGTTCCAAACCTGTATGAATGTATTTCTTCTGCTGAACACAAAAGATATTTCGAAGAATGTCAGTAACTAAACAGTTGATGGACCACATTGACTTCCATGTTTTTTTCTTTTCTTTTTTTTTTTTTTCATACTATGGAAGTCAATGGGGTCCATCAACTGTTTGGTTACCCCCATTCTTCAAAATATCTTCTTTTGTGTTCAGAAAGAAATTCATACAGGTTTGGAACATGTAAATGATGACAGAATTTTCATTTTTGGGTGAACTATCCCTTTAACAGAAGAAAGAAAGTCATACAGGTTTGCAACAATATATAACATTTGAGTAAATGATGACAGATTGTTTATTTTTGGTTGAAATAAGTGTCACAAAATCTAATCTTATCTCTATCACCAGTAATTACAGGAAAGGGCATCAATTAAAAAAGATTAAGATTTTTTTAATATGCCTATGGAATTATTTGACCTCTGAGAAGTGTGTGTTGAAAATAGAGATGCTCGCCTGTCATCAGCTCAATTGATCCCTTGACAGGCATCACCTAACAACAAGTCAATCCAAAAAAGTTGCAGGCAGCGGCGGGTTGTCAATACTCAATCAAGAAATGCCTTCTGGTGGTTAATGCTCAGGCTTGATCCTGGATAATAATGATATCCTGCTTCAGGTGAGGGCGAGGTTGTGAAGGTCTATCCTCCCTGGGTGTTCTGGATTGGCAGCAGGAATTAATCCTCCGCACCTGCACTTTGCCGACTGCCTCGTGAAACACAAAGTGTGGATTACACGACCAATGTTGGACAAGGGGAAATTATTTCAAGGCATGAAATAGGACTGAATTTTGCATGTTTAAAATTATAAGAGAGAAGTTTTGGCCGGAGAAGAAAGGATGTAATTATATTTTGCTAGTAAATGGCAGGAGTGTTGGCAAAACCCACTGGCATGCATCATATGTTTTGCGCAACAATCCTGTCTTGGTTACTGAAAAAGGGACAAAACAGACCAGTATGTTCTCAAAGACTATAGTGATTGAACTATGCAACGACTGCTTTGTAGCCCTTACCTTGTTGTTTTTAGCTTCTATGTGTTTTCTGATTGTATAGTCATGCGAAGCTAATCGTCTTCAGCATATTGCCCTTTTCTGATGCCCAATACCAAAATCAAGAAGGCATTTTGCACCAAGAATCCCCTTTTTATATAATCATCAAATGACTCTGGCGCCTCTGTTAGTCAGGCTTGTCAAAGAAAAGTAAACAAACCTGAAACGCAGCTGTTCAAACTCACACAAAAATACACAAGTGAACAGAGCAAAACAAACCACCAACACAAATGCTGTAGAGCAGTGATTGCTCTAGAAGAGCAGTCGGGTGCTCGAGCATTGGGAAATTCAGAAGGGATATGTCATTTGTCAGCGCATATCATGTGTTTTTTTTTTTTTTTTTTTGGATAGAGAAATTTTGTCACTATTTAAAAGTAAACTTAGTGATAAAAATTATCCTAAAGAATTTTATAAAAATGTATTTATAAAATTATTTTAAAAATAATAAAATGTCTCACCCTTATGGTGGCCACCATGAAGCCTGACCAGCTGAAAGTATGTTTGCTTTACTACTTTACTTATCCTTTACTATTCTCATCCTTTCACTTATGGAATAAATGAATCATGGCTGACTGCTGTTAGCACCTTTAATTTCCATAAGAAATGCATGCAAAAATTAAAAAGATAGTTCACCCAAAAATGATAATTAGTCCATGATTTACTCACCCTCAAGTCATCCTAGGTGTATATGACATTCTTCTTTCAGATGAATACAATCAGAGTAATATTAAAAATGTCCTGGCTAATCCACGCTTTATAATGGTATGGAATGGCCGTTTCTGTTTTAAAGTCTATAAAAAGTGCATCTATCCATCATAAAAGATATCCAAACAGCTCAGGGAGGTTAATAGATGCCTTCTGAAGTGAAGTGATGCATTTGTGTGAGAAAAATATACATATTTAAAGGGATAGTTCACCCAAAAAATGAAAATTCTGTCACCATTTACTCACCCTCAAGTTGTTCCAAACCTGTATGAGTTTCTTTGTTCTGCTGAACACAAAAAGAAAATATTTTGAAGAATGTTTGTAACCAAGCAGATAGAGCAACCACTGACTACCATAGTAGGGGGAAAAAATACTATGGTAGTCAATTGTTGCTCTATCTGCTTTGTTACAAACATTTTTCGATGTGTGTTCAGCAAAACAAAGAAACTTATTTGAAAATAATGCATCATGAAGCTTCAAAGCGTTATGAATCAGCGAGTCTAATCATGATTCGGATTCCGTGTCAAACCGCCAAACTGCTGAAATCACGTGACTTTGGCGATTCAAACCGCTGAATCGACTCACTGATTCATAACGCTTCGAAGCTTCATGATGCCTTGTTTTGAAATCGGTCATCATGATATAAGTCGTTATTTAGAGTTTTTTTGCACACAAAAACTATTCTCGTCACTTTATAAAGCTATTGCAGAACCACTGTAATGAGATGGACTTTGTAACGACGTCTTTAGTACCTTTTATGGGTCTTGAGAGTGTAAAGTGCATTGTGCCAATGGAGAATCGAATCCGAATCTGAGCGATCGGATTTCAACTAAAATGTCTTAATTTGTGTTCCGAAGATGAACGGAGGTCTTATGGGTGTCGAACGACATGAGGGTAAGTAATTAATGACATAATTTTCATTTTTGGGTGAACTAACCCTTTAAGGCAAAAGAATAACCCCTGACACAATGTATGACATCGCAAGCTTTGACGCCTCTCGCGGTTCAAACAAATAGGGCTGGGCAGCAAACTCAAGGCCCTCTTCTCTTATATCGAAATCCTCCAGCATTTCTCTTGACAAATTCTTGTTTTAGGCAACTAATTCATGACCATTTTTATTTTGCACTATCCTCTGTACTTCCACGTTCGTCTATACGTCATGCGTCAGGTCAGGGGTTACTCTTTGCGTATGGCCGTCTGTCGGAAGCAAAGTGTCTTTAAAAGCTTTTATTCTTGCCAAGAAGGTCAATTCGGACATACAGATTGTCTGCAGTCAGGAAAGACAACGTGGAATGTTATTTTATACATTTCAGTGGATGAGGACTTAGTCAATAACAATCTCCTTAGTTGGTTATCTGCAGCTGTCCCACCTTGAAGTTCCCGAGAACTTGTTCAAGGCTACAGACAACGAACACACTAGTTATTTTAAGGAAAGTATCAAAGGTTGTCAAACTAAACTGTGTTTACTACAGACATCTAGAATTCCCCTTATATTTAACAAAAAACATCTGATATAAGTTTAATATAATTAAAAACACCTTATATGGTTTGATATAGTTTGTTATGTTAAAAATTTCCCTTACAGTCATATACACCATATACACTATCCCTTTAATGCATTTCGGTAATATTAAGGTAATATTTTATAGTTGCCTACCAATGGCATTAACCCATTAAATTGTTATTTGCACTGGTTTTCTATTTATTCTGTCTAGGAACTCTTTGTACTAGTGAGTTATCAGCTCCTTGTCCGACAAAACCATTTATTGTGGTGCTTCTTCTGCTGCCTTTTAGCACTAAAAGGAAGTCACATTCACCACAATGCAATGTTGAACTAGACAGCCATGAATTAATTGTTGCTCCAGCAAGGTGCTGTTCCTATAGGTACCATATTGATCGAATGGTTAAGTATGCAAAGCATCGGTTACACTTTGAGAAGAAAAACATCACAGTATACAAGAACTGACTGTGTGATTAATAGCTCCTTCCGTATGAATATGTCATCATGGCAAAGTGAGTACGGTTTTACCCGTGAACACCTAGAGAGTCGAGCTGGGCTTGAAGCGCTCTGTATGTCATGTGTGAACACACTAAGTTTACTGCAAAAAGGTTTTATTTGGTTCTGTTTGCACTTTTAACATCCTAATTACAACATAACTACTATCAATTCCGGATGCCTAAGGGATAGGCCAGCAGAAATATTCTGAAAATGAAATTTTTCTGAAACTGATACTTTTACATTAGACCTTATGCACCAGAGAAACAAGCACGTAGCCATGTTTTAAAATTTGTGTTTGAATTTGAGCATTTTTGCAGTAGCTCTGTATATTTCTATGGCATCGCCGTCGAAGAGTAATTAGCTGGTGAAGTGAATTTACTTATTATTATAGAGTTAATGAAAGTTATCATGACCATTGTAATGCTTGAAACGGACGTCATAACAAATATCAGTGGACCGGGAAGATTTAAAAACGAGGGGTTCATTAATAAATCCCTAAGATCTTACCTTCATGCTGTGGAAATACAAACTGGAAGACAGAAAGGGGCGGGGCTACATAAGGTATATAAAAAAGTTAAACATTAAATAAACTGATGATCAATTGATCAAAGGTGACAGTAAACACTTTTTACATTACAAGAGATTAAAAAAAAAAGTATCCTGGGGAAAAAACTATGTATCACAGTTTATTAAAATATTAAGCAGCACAACAGTCTGAAGGCTGATGTGAGACATGAAATATGATTCTGAAAATTCAGTATTGCCTTCACAGGACATTTTAAAATATATTACTGTTTTTACTGAATTTTGGATCAAATAAATCCAGCCTTGGTAAACTTTGAATGGCAGTGAATGATTTTATGGTGTTGTAGAGATACTATATCTTATCTACCTTTTTTAAATTTCTGAATTTAAAGTGTAAAAATAGCAGGGTAAACAGTGTAGCTTGAATTTATATATAGCCTAGGTAAATGGGAAACCAGAGCAAATGTTATTGCAACATCTAAAGAGCAAAAGTAAAAGAAAAACCCATCATTGAGTTGTTTTCACACCTTTTCAATGAAAAACATGAAAAAAAAGATGGATTATGGCAGTCACCAAAGGAAGGTGCCACATGTACTGTCACTTCCTCAGGAGCTCTATTTGAAACTGTACTGTAGTGATGACGGTTGTGACCTTTTGTGATGGTGTGTAACCTTTTTATATAATGTAATAAATTCTGTCGACATTATTACAGTTTATTCTAACAATTATAGTGGTAGCACTTTATTTTACAGTTCTGTTCTGCATTTGCATTCTATGTACTTATTATAGCAATTACATTAACTGGGCTACAACTAGGTACTTTGTTAGGTAAGTACACTGTAAGTACACATACTATAAAATAAAGTGTATAGTGTTTCATATTTCTCAGACAACATGATTTATTCTGTCTTGTTCTGTGGTGTTTTCAGTTTAATTTTCAAGGACTTTTAGTTTGTCTTCATTATTTCCTGGGTTTCCTTTCTGTTGTCCTGGGCTGCGTCTGAAATCTTAAAAATGCTTCCTCTGGAGGATTCATTGCATGGCACATCCAATGATAGCAATGTTATTCCTTTCACTGGAACTAAGGAGCCAAGCCCAACCCCTGAAAAACAACCCCACACCATAATCCTCCCTCCACCATACTTTACACTTACAGGTAATTAAATATCCACTTCGTTTTCACCAAAGCTCACCCTATTTTGCTGTAGATAATTCAACAGTCACACTCCCTCAGAAGTCTGTTCGAAATCAGTTTCATGAGGTACGTTCATGCTCAAACGCTGCCAAAGTCATTAGCTGCATCTGAAATCACATAGTTGGCAAAAAACAGTATGTGACAAAAGAAATAGGCCTATGCCCAAATTCACAGTACTCATAAAATAGAAAAAAGTACCCGGATGACCTATTACTTCCGGTGAGATCCTGGAGTGTACATACAATGGACACTTTACCATGAGGCCATGGGAGGGGATTGGTGAATGGCAGTGAAGTGACACTGATAGGTCACATGATAATGACAAATGGTGAATGTAGTATGTCTAGATTACAACCTACACATACTACACACATTCATATTATATAGAACATTCTTTTTAAGCGGTTGTGAAGAAATTACTTATTCAAAAATAAGTGCAAGAGAGTATGTGATTTCGGATGCAGCCATTCCCATAGGAAAGAAAAATCCAAAGTGAGATCTCTTTAACATCTCAAATGTTTCTTCTAGACAAAAATTAGGTTAGTTTAAGATCAAATGGAGACTTTTGCTTTGTCTTTTGAGACAAAAACTCTAACACTCTCACAATGGTCTCCTTTAAAGTTTTAGAAGAGATCTCAACAACATCACGCACTGTGCTCAGATTTTTCTCAATTTTACTCAATTTAACCTGCTAAATTAAATCTAAAATGTCATCAAGCTCTTTAAAAATGGTCCGTTGTAACAGTTTACAATTAATAGACCATTGTGTTCTGTGTAAAAAAGTCCCATAATGAAGCATTGGTCTAGGAGGGTAAAATTGCAAAAACAGGAAAAGGCTTTTGCACACTTGGGTGTGAAAAAATGAGTCATATTTACTTTGTACCTTAAAATAGAAAGATTCGTCTAGATGTAATATATTTCCTGCCTTTTTTACTGTGATGTATTTCCATGTGATCCCATGATTCCTCATCCCAGGGCCAAAGTGTATCTTCATCTCATCGGGGAGCAGAGCTGTGTCATCTTTGTGGGATGAGATCAGAGCTTGGCCTCTGCAGCGCTGATGCTGCTTCATCTCCTCACCCAGGTGGCATTAAAATCAACCAGATCCCTGAGATGGCCTGCAGATTTAACCTCCGTTCATCTGCTGCTCAGGAAGCCATTGATTCTGAAGCTCAGCATGGGTAATGAGAAACATGATCACATATTCTCTTTGTATGCTTTTGCCATCTTTCTGTGTGGATGACTTTTAGATTTCTGATGCAGAATCAGCAAATTTGTAGTTGCAATGAAACAGAAGTAGCAATGGATCTTTTCTACTGAATTTTGACACATCAGAGTATAACAGAGATTATTGAAAAAGAAAAAGTTTAGGTTCTATCCATCGGTTGTTGATTGGATGGAGGCGGCAGATATAAATGTGAGCTCACAGTCGATTGTAAGGGGTGGGATTTAAGCTGACTAAATGATTGGAGAAGTCTGGTTAACGTCACCAGAGAGATAGAGTTAGGACTTTATGACAATGTTTCTGAACTTTATTAGGCTCCATATAATTCATTATAGAAACACAAACCTGATTGACCAATAAGAATCAAGTGCTAGTGTAAGAATTTGAAATATTATCTTGGTTTTGTATGTTAGAAGGTAGACATTGTGTTGTCTACAATATTATTTAGTATGAAAAAACTTGTTCCTCTGGTTTTATTCCTATTATTTATATTATTATTATAAAAAAACATACAATTAGCTTACAGTTAATGGCTAGTATTTGCATAGTCAATAAATAAAATATAGTATTAAAAAATTATATAATTTAACCTGAGAAAGCCTAAACAGCAATATAGTAACATTTATTCAACATTACTAAATCAAGGGTGTCAAACTCAGTTCCTGGAGAGCCATTGTACAGAAAATAACTCCTACAGAGGCCGTTTCGCAATATGCGTTCTTGTCTTTACTTGAGTTCTCGTGGACTACTCGCCCCACTCCGAACGGGATTCGAACCGGGGTCTCCGGCATGGCAGGTGGGCACGGTAACAAGGACGCTAAAGACCGAAGCTTCTAGAGTCAGTCCCTAGCGCACCTCTTGTGGCCAGGGGAGTGAGGTTTACACACACAGCTCTTACTGGCCTACGTCTGTTAAACGCTCCCCCCTAAACGTCACTCCCATCTGGGTCATGTCACCAAATGTAACCGGTCCTACTCGCCCCACTCCGAGCGGGATTCGAACCAGGGTCTCCGGCATGGCAGGTGGGCACGCTAACAAGGACATTAAAGACTGCAGCTTCTAGAGTCAGTCCCTAGTGCACTTCTTGTGGCCAGGGGAGTGAGGTTTACACACACAGCTCTTACTGGCCTACGTCTGTTAAACGCTCCCCCCTAAACGTCACTCCCATCTGGGTCATGGCACCAAATGTAACCGGTCCTACTCGACCCACTCTGAGCGGGATTCGAAACCAGGGTCTCCAGCATGGCAGGTGGGCACAGTAACAAGGACGCTAAAGACCGAAGCTTTTAGAGTCAGTCCCTAGCGCACCTCTTGTGGCCAGGGTAGTGAGGTTTACACGCACAGCTCTTACTGGCCTACGTCTGTTAAACGCTCCCCCCTAAACGTCACTCCCATCTGGGTCATGTCACCAAATGTAACCGGTCCTACTCGCCCCACTCCGAGCGGGATTCGAACCAGGGTCTCCGGCATGGCAGGTGGGCACGCTAACAAGGACACTAAAGACTGCAGCTTCTAGAGTCAGTCCCTAGTGCACTTCTTGTGGCCAGGGGAGTGAGGTTTACACACACAGCTCTTACTGGCCTACGTCTGTTAAACGCTCCCCCCTAAACGTCACTCCCCTCTGGGTCATGGCACAAAATGTAAACGGTCCTACTCGACCCACTCCGAGCGGAATTCGAAACCAGGGTCTCCGGCATGGCAGGTGGGCACGGTAACAAGGACGCTAAAGACCGAAGCTTCTAGAGTCAGTCCCTAGCGCACCTCTTGTGGCCAGGGGAGTGAGGTTTACACACACAGCTCTTACTGGCCTACGTCTGTTAAACGCTCCCCCCTAAACGTCACTCCCATCTGGGTCATGGCACAAAATGTAAACGGTCCTACTCGACCCACTCCGAGCGGGATTCGAAACCAGGGTCTCCGGCATGGCAGGTGGGCACGGTAACAAGGACGCTAAAGACCGAAGCTTTTAGAGTCAGTCCCTAGTGCACCTTTTGTGGCCAGGGGAGTGAGGTTTACACGCACAGTTCTTACTGGCCTACGTCTGTTAAACGCTCCTCCCTAAACGTCACTCCCATCTGGGTCATGGCACCAAATGTAACCGGTCCTACTCGCCCCACTCCGAGCGGGATTCGAACCAGGGTATCCGGCATGGCAGGTGGGCACGGTAACAAGGACGCTAAAGACCGAAGCTTCTAGAGTCAGTCCCTAGCGCACCTCTTGTGGCCAGGGTAGTGAGGTTTTTCACGCACAGGTCTTACTGGCCTACGTCTGTTAAACGCTCCCCCCTAAACGTCACTCCCATCTGGGTCATGGCACCAAATGTAACCGGTCCTACTCAACCCACTCTGAGCGGGATTCGAACGAGGGTCTCTGGCATGGGAGGCAGGCATGCTAACAAGGACGCTAAAGTAATGCACCTCTTGAGGCCATCCATCCAGATTAATTTCATACCCTCTCAAAGTATTCTACAAAAACTCCTTTATTATTCTACTTTTAGTCCAAACATATGTCACAAATTAATTTTACACTGCATAGCAACAAACAAGTTTTGTGTTGGTGTTTGTTGCTATTTAGTTGGGGGGTTTTGACACTGAAAAATGAAATCGAAAGGGCCTGTGTTTCCCTGAGGGACCTTTAGCCACATTGTACCATACAATTAGAGCAAGAAGCTATTTAATGAGATGTTAGAATTTAAGAAATTATTCCACGATTCTTGTAGTTTCAGAAGATCAATAATCATTATCACAGTGTAACTGCCTTGTGACCCACAAACATCCAGGACTCACCCGATGCTGATGTGCATTATTTAAAAGATAGCTGAGGAGAATAAACAGACTGAATGCATGACAAGCCACTCCAATCTGAAGCCTGTAATAGGCCCCAAGTGGCTTTACCTTGCAGAGAAGATTTGCTCTGCTTACCCTTCCCAGCTCTGATAACATGCTGTTTTCAAAAACTTGACCTTGGGCGCTCAGGCGTAACCAGTCAAATCGCAGTGCTTCAGTCCAGTTGGGTAACGTTTTATCTCAGGATGAGCCTCTAATAAATATTTGAAATGTTGTGGCGTCCACAGTCCAGACTGTGTGGCTGTCTGATATGTTTTTTTTTCTGAGTATTTGTTGCTGAATACAACAAGTTTACTTTGTGCTGTATGACTATAATGGGAATGGGCATAAAGCAGGGATGACTGAAGATCAGCCCAGAGCCTTCTGGGTACGCAATTGTCCTCTTTTAATGACTTTAAAATGGCAAAGTGACTTGTCACACTAATTGCAGGGAATATCTGATTGAATCTAAACTAATTTGTTAATATTTATGATTGCCTAAATGATATTGTGCACTGGTTCAAAAGCTTTAAATTCTTTTAAGGCGATTATGATGCAGATCTTGAAATGTTTATAGTGTTCAAACTATTCAAACTCTCTTTTTAAGTAGGCCAAAATTCCCAGTAAATATGAGTATATAAATAAATTAAATAATGAATGTACTAATGGATAAACAACCCATACATAAATACATTTTCACACTGGGTCGAAGAAAAGATGATAGGCAGGTAGAATACTTGTTCAAAGTAGTTTTGTCTTTTGGGGAAGTTGCAGAGAGGCAGTTTCCCTGACAACAACTCAGTCATAAATTATTGTGAAATTCCGTCAATCTGTCAACCCGTCGTATTGGAAATGTTTTCTGTTTTTTTTTTTTTACGATTTTCAAAAGTATCTCATTACAGGCTAAATTATCATATCTATCATATTTCTAGCCCAATCGCTCAGCTATTCAGAGATTCTGAATAATTTTCACCACTGTATAATGGAGAAACACACAACATATTATGATCATACACAACAATAACTTGTCAGTCAGTGAACCGATGACACAGGCAGCACCACATACAAATATGAATCTAAAATCCAAATATATCCTAAAAGTAAAAACAGTCATTAGAAGGAAATTATTTGTTATTTCTGCCTTATAAGCTGACTTTCTGCAAGAGAAGTGAACCACATTTGGCTTAGTCTCAGGTGTGCAGGAGTCATTGTGAGTTTTCATTAAAATGTGTGTCACCCCTCCCCCCTCTTCTCTAGCTTGCCCCGCTGTAAGCATATGGACCCCATACAGAGACCCATTACACTGGGAGAGTGAATTAACTTCCTGAAGAGAATGAGAGAGAGTCTGCTTCATGTATTTTCTGCAGCATACTCATAATCAGCTCTCAGTAACGTGTGTACTTCACCGAGAGATCACAGACTGATTCATTTCCACTGCAAAACAGAATATTTTATGTGTACACTCTATTGAAGGACAAGCACGTTGAGGTACACTCTTAAAAATAAAGGTTTCAAAAGGGGTTTTATGCAGGAGTGCCATAGAAGAACAATTTTTTTATTTGGCTCCCCAAATAACCTTTCAGTAAACAGCTCTTAAAGGGATTGTTCACCCAAAAATGAAAATTTTGTCATCATTTACTCACCCTCAAGTTGTTCCAAACCTGTATGAATTTCTTTCTTCTGCTGAACACACACAAAGCCAAACAGTTGATGGACCCCAATGACTTCCATATATTTTCCTTCTCCATACTATATGGACGTCTATGAGGTTTGTTTGGATACCCATATTCTTCAAAATATCATCTTTCTCAACAGAAATTCATACAGGTGTGGAACAACTTGAGGGTGAGTAATGATGACAGAATTTTCAGTAACGTTTTAGATTACAGCCCAGAAAGTACTGCGTAGTAAAGCAAATTTACAGCGTAACTTTCTGTAATTATAGTGTAACTAAAGTACATATACGTGTAGGTATTAGGGAACAATAGGTAATATTTGGGGAATAAAGGGGTAATTACCAGGAAATTTTTAAAATCATTTATACTGTAAGTATATTTTAATTAAGGGGTAATTATCCATGTAGTTACAGGGTAAGTATGAATCTGCGGGCTGTAAAATAAAGTGGTGTTTGTTCCCCTCTTGTTTCATGTAGTTACAAGGTAAGTAGCCTACAATAAAAACATGTACACAATCTGATATAACTCGGAAACCTTTATTTGAAAAACAACTTTCAAAACAGATTTACAACACTTCTTATTCATTTCTCTTGCTTGGCTTCATCCTCCTTTTGTTCCTCATCTTTTTCGTTCTTGCCACAGATGAATCTTAAGAAGGAATCCCATGTCTCTAGCTATTCAGTATTATGTTTAAAAGAAAATACAGTACACCCAGAAATGTCCTTACCATACTCGTCTTTTACCCTCATGCCATCCGAGATTACTTTCTTCAGATGAACACAGAAAAATAAATAATTTCTGCTAATGAAAAGTCATTTGGGTTCCTAAAAGTTGAAGCATCAAACAGCACATACAGCAATAACTCCAGTAATCCATTCAACCCCAATGGATGAATCAATGTCTTCTGAGTGTTTGTAAGAAAAATGCCAATATTTTAATTTTTTTAAACTATAGACTATCGCTTTCGACCAACAGTCATCTGTGCGTGCATGAGAGGGTTAAGTTCACCTTGAAGTTGTCACATGTCTGTCCTGTCTCGTGTTGTACATGTGGTGTTTTGTTATTTTGGTCCATGTGCTCCTGTCTGCAGTCTTGACCCCACCCTCATTGTCATCTAATTAGTGATTCATTTGCCCCACCTATTGTCCTCTTTACCTGCCTTGTTTGTCTCCTATTTAATCTCCTTCCGTGTTCTGTCCTGTGCTGGTACGTTGTTCAATGTTACGTCTTTTGTCTCCTGTTCCCTGTGTTCCCGGTAATTCTGTTCCAAGTTGTTTTTTTTTGTTATTTCATGTTTGATTATTTCCCCCTCGTGGGTTTCTGTTTTTGTGTTTACACTCACCTAAAGGATTATTAGGAACACCTGTTCAATTTCTCATTAATGCAATTATCTAATCAACCAATCACATGGCAGTTGCTTCAGTGCATTTAGGGGTGTGGTCCTGGTCAAGACAATCTCCTAAACTCCAAACTGAATGTCAGAATGGGAAAGAAAGGTGATTTAAGCAATTTTGAGCGTGGCATGGTTGTTGGTGCCAGACGGGCCGGTCTGAGTATTTCACAATCTGCTCAGTTACTGGGATTTTCACGCACAACCATTTCTTGGGTTTACAAAGAATGGTGTGAAAAGGGAAAAACATCCAGTATGCGGCAGTCCTGTGGGCGAAAATGCCTTGTTGATGCTAGAGGTCAGAAGAGAATGGGCCGACTGATTCAAGCTGATAGAAGAGCAACTTTGACTGAAATAACCACTCGTTACAACCGAGGTATGCAGCAAAGCATTTGTGAAGCCACAACACGCACAACCTTGAGGCGGATGGGCTACAACAGCAGAAGACCCCACCGGGTACCACTCATCTCCACTACAAATAGGAAAAAGAGGCTACAATTTGCACAAGCTCACCAAAATTGGACAGTTGAAGACCGAAAAATGTTGCCTGGTCTGATGAGTCTCGATTTCTGTTGAGACATTCAGATGGTAGAGTCAGAATTTCGCGTAAACAGAATGAGAACATGGATCCATCATGCCTTGTTACCACTGTGCAGGCTGGTGGTGGTGGTGTAATGGTGTGGGGGATGTTTTCTTGGCACACTTTAGGCCCCTTAGTGCCAATTGGGCATTGTTTAAATGCCACAGCCTACCTGAGCATTGTTTCTGACCATGTCCATCCCTTTATGACCACTATGTACCCATCCTCTGATGGCTACTTCCAGTAGGATAATGCACCATGTCACAAAGCTCGAATCATTTCAAATTGGTTTCTTGAACATGACAATGAGTTCACTGTACTAAAATGGCCCCCACAGAGGAGTCCTCAACCCAATTTTTCCTTGGTTCTAACGTGACATAACGTACCAGCCATATGGGGACTTAGTAGAGGAAGGACTCTGTGCCGGGGGGGGGGGGGCATGGTTTAGCGAGGTCTGTGACGGGAGAGAGAGTCGGGAAACAGGTGCGCCGTAAGTGGGTCAAGTGCAAAGCATAAACACCTGTGTCTTGTTTCAGTAATGGCCGTGGAGAGACCGGATATAAGCCATCTGGAAGAAGGCTTCGGGAAGAGAGAGACTGTCTGGAAGCTCGGGAGACACGCACAAAGGAGACAAGAGAACACAGAGAAACATTGAGAAACATTGATATTGTCCGTACCAGTCTCCAACACGCCGACCCTGCCTTCTTCCTTCCGTCCAACGAACAAACATTGTTACAGTGGTGCTGAAAACCCGGGAAGGAAGAAGCAGCCGCCGCCATGCAATCGCCGCCACCGTCATCGCCATTTGCGGAGGTCATTTCATCCCTCGCGGTCCTGCATCAAGAACAGCACCAGGCCCTGCTGGACCTGAGGGGCGACCAGGAGCGCCGCTTCCAGGTGATCGTGCAGGGCCAGCAGGAGGACCGCGAGAGGTTCCGGAACTGGATGGACTGGGAGGCCCGGGCAGGAACCCCAGCGGTCCCGAGCGCGACCACCCACCTGCCGCTGAACAAGATGGGGCCACAGGATGATCCAGAGGTCTCCTTGGACCTGTCCGAGAAGACGGCCACAGCGGCAGGATGGGCTCGGGACCAATGGTCGGTGCGGCTGATCCCCCTGCTGTCGGGGGAATCCCAGACCACAGCCCAGCAGCTACCTGTCCGGAACCTCCTGGTCTTCGACAACCTCAAGAGGGCCATCCTACAGAGGGTCGGCCGAAGCCCGGAGCAACACCGCCAGCGGTTTCGGTCGCTGGAGCTGGGCGAAAGTGGCCGGCCCTTCGTAATGGCCCAGCAGCTCCGGGACTCCTGCCGCAAATGGCTGGTGGCTGAGGGGAACGACGTCGGGAAGATCATCGACATCGTAGCACTGGAGCAGTTCATCACTCGGCTCCCACGAAGAACCGCCGAGTGGGTCCAGTGCCACCGACCGACATTGTTGGACTCGGCCATCACCCTGGCGGAGGACCACATGGTGGCGTGCCCGGGGGTCGGCGGACCCCTACCATCTCTCTCTCTCTCTCCTCTTCTTTTTCTTCCCCTCCCTCATCTCCCTCTCAGAAACCTGTCCCTCTCCCCAGGTCTCGTCCTCCAGGCCCGCCCAGAATTCCACCCCGAGGGAGGGGTGGATCCAGCCTGGAGTTTGCCGGGGCTCCGCGAGCTCCGCCGAGAGGGGCGGGGCGGAGCTCCGGCGGGACCAATGCCGCGCCCTCGTTCCCGCTCTCTCCACGCCCATCGCTGGGCCCACTTACCACCACAGGGGTGGCGGGTAGGTCTGGGCCGGTCTGTTGGCTGTTGGCCATTTTATGGACCGGTGTCCAATGATGGAGGTGGGGACAATGATCCGGGTCCCGGATGTCCCGCAGGCTGCCCCCGGTCAGGCTGGCTGGTACCAGATACCCGTGAGTATTAAGGGGGGTACGTATCCGGCTCTGGTGGATTCGGGTTGTAATCAAACCTCGATCCACCAAAGCCTGATTCAGCCCGAGGCATTGGATACAAGCCGCATGGTTCAGGTTCGGTGTGTGCACGGGGACGTGGTGAGGTATCCTGTAGTGTCAGTGGTGATTAAATTTCGGGGGCAAAAGCATAATGTGGAGGTGGCGGTTAGTCCGCACCTCAGACATCCGCTGATTCTGGGAACCAATTGGCCAGCTTTTAAAGATTTATTGGGGTATTTGTGTGCGGATGTCTCTTGTGATAAAAGGGTGCCGGGAACGGCAGCGACTGTGCAGGTGGGAGAGACTGAACCGGGACCACTGAGCACTGACCCACGGGAATCGAGCGCTATTGAGAGGCTGATCCTCTCGGAGCGCGATGACTTTCCCCTGGAACAGTCTCAGGATGAGTCGTTAAAACACGCTTTCGAGCAGGTCCGTTCCATCGACAGCCAGACCCTCCAACCTGAACAGCCGCTCTCGTTTCCGTATTTTGCTATTATAAAAGACCGGTTGTATAGAGTGACGCAAGACACTCAGACAAAGGAAAATACAACCAAGTTGTTAGTGCCTCATTGTAATCCCATGGCTGGACACTTGGGACAGGGATCCACATTAAATCGTCTCATGGCCCGTTTCTTTTGGCCGGGCATTCACGAGAATGTGCGCAGGTGGTGCGCGTCTTGTCGGGAATGTCAGCTGGTGAATCCGCCGGCCGCTCCAAAAGCGCCATTGCGCCCCCTTCCGTTAATGCAGGTCCCCTTCGAGAGAATTGGTATGGACCTCATCGGGCCATTAGAACCATCGGCACGGGGGCATCGTTTTGCATTAGTGATAGTGGACTATGCAACACGATACCCGGTGGCAGTAGCGCTCCGTACCATCTCCGCGAAAAGTGTTGCGGACGCTCTGTTTCATTTAATCTCCCGCGTGGGGATCCCGAAAGAGATCCTCACGGATCAGGGCACGGCGTTTATGTCACGTACTTTACGCGAAATGTGCGAATTATTGGGCATTAAATCGATTCGCACCAACGTCTATCACCCACAAACAGAAGGGCTGGTGGAGTGGTTTAATCGCACGTTGAAAACCATGATTCGTAAGTTCGTTCACGAGGACGCCAAAAATTGGGATAAATGGTTAGAACCCCTGTTGTTTGCTGTACGCGAAGTCCCGCAAGCCTCCACGGGGTTTTCCCCCTTCAAGCTACTTTATGGCCGTCAGCCCCGCGGGGTGCTGGATGTCCTAAAGGAAACTTGGGAGGAGGGACCTTCTGATGGGCGAAACGAAATTCAGTATGTTCTGGACCTGAGAACAAAACTCCACACTCTGGGGCGGCTTTCAATGGAGAATTTGTTACAGGCTCAGGGCAAACAGTCCCGGCTATATAAAAAGGGTACTAGACTGCGAGAATTTACACCGGGAGAGAAAGTCCTTGTGTTGCTCCCCACATCAAGCTCTAAATTACTAGCGAAGTGGCAAGGACCCTTTGAGGTTACACAGCGAGTTGGGGATCTCAATTATGAGGTGGTGCGCACGGACAGGGGTGGGGCACGTCAAATTTACCACCTTAATCTCCTTAAAAAATGGAGCGAGGCGGAATCAGTGATGCTGATGACGGTAATTGGGACAGAGGATGATCTCGGGCCAGAAGTGACCACTAACACAAAATCCATCGTTCTGGCCCCAGGGGGAGATCACCTGTCGCCGTCACAGCTCACTGATCTGGCCCAGTTGCAAGCAGATTTTGCGGACATGTTCTCACCCCTTCCCGGGCGAACTAGTCTCATTCAGAACCATATTGAGACCGAGCCGGGCGTGGTAGTTCGCAGCCGGCTGTACCGTCTGCCTGAACACAAAAAAAAGGTGGTTCAGAGTGAGTTAGAGGTTCCCGGCTCCCCGGCCTGAGTCGGGCGGTGGGGGTATGTGCCGGGGGAGGGGGCGTGGTTTAGCGAGGTCTGTGACGGGAGAGAGAGTCGGGAAACAGGTGCGCCGTAAGTGGGTCAAGTGCAAAGCATAAACACCTGTGTCTTGTTTCAGTAATGGGCGTGGAGAAACCGGATATAAGCCATCCGGAAGAAGGCTTCGGGAAGAGAGAGACTGTCTGGAGGCTCGGGAGACACGCACAAAGGAGACAAGAGAACACAGAGAAACATTGAGAAACATTGAGATTGTCCGTACCAGTTTGAGTTTTATTGTGAAACGCCAGTGGGCGTGATTTATGTTGTATAACGAAAAGAGAGAAAATAAAGCACCCCGAGTCTCCAACACGCCGACCCTGCCTTCTTCCTTCCGTCCAACGAACAAACATTGTTACAGACTCGACTTTGACGGGTCCAAGTCCGGTGGTCCCAGTTCCGATGGTTCCCTGTTCCGGTGGACCTAGTTCTGTTGATCCCAGTTCTGGTGGTCCCGAGTCCGGTGGTCCCAGTTCCGGTGATCCCAGTTCCGGTGGTCCCAGTTCTGGTGGTCTCAGTTCCGGTGATCCCCATTCCGGTGGTCCCTGTTCCGGTGGTCCTGAGTCCGGTGGTCCCTGTTCCGGTGGTCCCGAGTCTGGTGGTCCCAGTTCCAGTGGTCCCGAGTCCGGTGGTCCCGAATCCGGTAGTCCCGAGGCCTGACACAGCCTGGAGGACTGTAATGGGTTCTTCGTGGTGGCAGTCCTATGCGCCTGGTTCCCGGTAATTCTGTTCCAAGTAGTTTTTTGTTATTTCATGTTTGATTATTTCCCCCTCGTGTGTTTTTGTTTTTGTGTTTATGTTTATTTTTGTAAATAAATCCTTTCCCTCACTTGAGTTCTCAACCCACTTTTTCCTTGGTTCTAACGTGACAGAAGTATCCTGAAGCACATGGATGTCGGATTATTTTTATAATTAAAGGGCCACTTCAGCACTAGGAAGATGGATGTGTATTTAAATGAGTAATTTATGTAGTAGAAATGTGAAATTATTTTTGAATTTGGTACCTTCTAGACTGAGAAAAGACAGAACATTTATTTTTGTCTCATGTGGATGAAAGACAACAACTCCCAGAATGCACTTGCTTCGTTGCCCTACGAAGCCACTCCCTGGTTATCACTTGCCCACCACTGCCCCCTCCATCGTTTTGATTTTCATACTAATACAATAATTTCGTTCAGTTAGAGAATAGACACTACAATTAAAAACTGAACGTGTCTTTTCAATAAAGTGTGAGTGAGCTGAACGAAAGGCACGGCACAGACGCAGCAGGAGTCAGATTTCATTCATCACGAGAGCGAAGAGCAGAGCTGAGGTAACGTTAAGCGCGGCAGTGTCCAGTCTGGCGCGTTTTCAGATCATGCCTACACTGAAAAAAATTCAATTTACTAAAAAAAAATTATCGTAATTGGTCGCAATCAATTTATTTTAGCTCAATTTAAACAAAAACACATGCAATTCCCATAAAACCAATTCATTTTTTTAATTTAAATAAAAAAAATAAATTTAAATTATTTAAACGAGCACAAATTATTTATGCTTAATTTAATCGGGCCATAATATTTTTTTTCAGTGTATGGAAACTAAACTTTCATAGGAATTCATTGAAAAGTTGAAACCCTCACTTTGCTCCGCACCACTCCATTATTAATGCCTGAGCCAAGCGGCTGTGCGCATTTACATTTTGTGAGTGAGATCCCTCCCCTGTGGGCGGATTGATAACATGTGGAACTAGCTCCTGTAGTCTCTAGCCTCTGTCCAAAAAATCCTCTGATGACGCAATATGACGATATTTGCGTCATCAGAGGATTTTTTCCAGAAATAAAATGCATAATTCTCTGGATATGACGGGGGAAAGTACCATAATTTGAATATTCTGCCGGGTTTCTACTGATACAAAGCTTAATGCTAATCGCTGAAGTAACCCTTTAATGCTCACAACAGTATACAAACAATAACATAATATATGATAATAGCAATGAGAAACAAACAAGACTAGAAGACAGTTTCAGATTAAACTCGTTCGAGAACGTTATGAAAGCTTGAAGCTTCTTTAAGGCCATTACATACTCCGCAAGAACAGAGAATAAAAGTTCTCGCTCCCAGGGCTGCGAGAACGAAATGACGTCATTTTGTTCTCGCAGGCCTGGTTTGGGAGTTCTCACAGCTTGTTCTCGATACATCATCTGAGCAGAACTTTCTTCTTGTGGGTGTCCGAGAACTATTGTGCGATTGGTCAGAAATTTAAAATGGGCGGGGTTAATGCAGAGAAACGGAAATGTTCGGCACCTGCTTTTCTCATGAAGTATGGAAGTGTCCGGGCCAGAACGAACTTTGTTCTTGTTCTTTCCAACTCAAGAAAACGAAAAAATATTTTTTCGTTTTCTTGAGTTGGAAAGAACAAGAACAAAAGAAAAAGTACACCCAGAAATGCTCTCATAATTTACTAATCTTTTCGAATCCGACCAACTGTTAGCGCGTGCATGAGTAAAGCTTGGTACATACTCAGCAAGAACAAAGACGTCTTTGTTCTTGCTGAGTATGTACCAAGCTTTACTCATGCACGCGCTAACAGTTGGTCGGATTCGAAAAGATTAGTAAATTATGAGAGCATTTCTGGGTGTACTTTTTCTTTTAATAAATAATAAAACAGAATATCAAAAGAGTCCTCTTAAGATCCATCAGTGGAAAAACGAAAAAGAAGAAGAGGAACAAGAAAAGGGACAAAACTTGCCTCTTTCTGTCAGGACTGTTATTTGAAATGTCGAAAAGTGTCGTAAATTTGTTTTGAATTAAGTTTTATTTTTAAAATAAATGTTTCAGAGTTATATCAGATTTTGTACGTTTTTTTTATTGTAATTACCCTGTAACTACATGAAACAAGAGGGTAACAAACACCAGTTTAATTTACAGCCTGCAGATTCACACTTACCCTGTAACAACATCGATAATTACCCCTTAATTAAAAAATATTTACAGTATAAATAATTTGTTAATTTTCCTAATTGTTACCCCTTTATTCCTCAAATATTACATACTGTTCCCTTATACCTACACATACTTACTTTATAGTTACACTATAATTACCGAAAGTTACGCTGTAAATTTGTTTTACTTACACAGTAAGTGTTTTACTTTTAGTACGCAGTACTTTCCGGGCTGTAATCTAAAGCGTTACCAAATTTTCTTAGTGTGAAGAACATTTTAATAATCTAAAGAACCTTTTTCCACTTTAAAGAATCTCTTGTGCAATGGAAATGTAATGTGGATGTTCTTCATTGAACCATCTATGCCAATAAATAACCTTTGATTTGAAGAGTGTAGTCAGTAAAAGCTAACTGCAGTGATCTTTTTTTTAATTGATTCTTCTAATCATCTTTTTTTTGTGCATTGCACTTAAAATGCACTTTTAGAAATGGCAGAAATTTCCCCTTTTTTTTGGTAAATGGTACAACAATATCCCAACATCTGATTTACAATGTCGAGAAAAATTGTGGACTTTCAGAAATATAAATAGATCACTCTTCAAAAGAAATCAGTAATTTTATCATCTTTTAAAGGGGAAAAAAACGTAACATCCTTAAAACACAATATTTAGTTTTTAGGATAATAAGACCAGCATTTCACAAATTATTTCTTGAATTACGTGTATTTTTATTACCCAGATTTCTTATTTTTCCGCTTTCAAAAATAAACTCCACTACATTTTATGCTTTATCAGTGCAGTTGTGGAATACAGTTGTATCATTTAAATCATCCTGTACTTGGTGAGTGCCATTTTGCTTAAAAAGGGGGAATATAAAATCTCCCACTTGACTTTACCCCAAATTCACCTGTCCTATTGCAGATTTTAGTTGCCATTATCGCCGAAGCAAATAGGATCATCAGTGACCTGCCAGAATATGCCGCCCCAACACCATTCTCATTCGGGGCACCTGTCATTGAGGTACCAATCCTCTCAGACCTAATCAATCAAGCATAGACACTAAAGAACAGCTCTGAGCAGAAACACTGAGACGGGCACTGTCACTGCCATTTACACACAGTCGAAAGAAATCAAATAAGCTTAGCAAAAAATTTGTAATTACAGCTGGAATAAAACGTCATTGATCTGCAAATAACAAATACTGATATGGAAAGAATTAGTTGATTGTGATTTAATCTCCTGAATTCATGTTTGTTCACCTTTGATGGCACAGTATAAATTATTCCAACAAATTAACTTGTCACTCTGTAAGTTGTCACAATGGCTTTTCAGCAATATCTATAAACACAAAGCAATTCACAAAACAACAAAAATGTTAAATATGACTTGTAAAATCATATTGCTTTTGCTGACTTGTAAATAATACATTTTATACATTTATTACATTTTAAGGGATAGGTCACCCAGTAATTTACTTACCCTCAAGCCATCCTAGGTGTGTATGAAATTCTTTTTTCAGATGAACACAATTGGAGTTACATTAAAAATATTGCTCTTCCAAGCTTTATAATGGTAGTGAATGGTGGTCCTGATTTTGAAGTCCAAAAAAGTGCATCCATACAACTCCATTGGGATAATAAAGGCCTTCTGAAGCGATGGGTTTTTGTAAGAAAAATATCCATACTTTAAACTTTATAAACTAAAATAACTTCCCCCAGACGGTCTACGCAAGTCGACTTACACCAAAAGAGTAACCCCTGACGCGATAGGAGTAGCGTAAGCTTTTAAGCCTCTCGCGGTTCAAACAAATAGGGCTGGGCAACAAACTCAAGCTCCTCTGACATTTTTCTTTAAAAATTCTCGTTTTAGACTTCTTATTTATGACTGGTATTTTGTTCTGCTCTATCCTCTGTGCTTCCGCTTTCGTCAATACGTCATGCATCAGGTCAAGGTTTACTCTTTCGCTGTAATTCGATGTACACGGCTGTCGGAAGCTAGTTATTTTAGTTTATAAAGTTTTAAATATGGATATTTTTCTTACACAAACACATCGTTTCGCTTCAGAAGGCCTTTTTTAACACTTTTATAATGGACAGATGCACTTTTTTGGGCTCTAAAATCAGGACCTCTATTCACTGCCATTAAAAAGCTTGGAAGAGCCAAGACATATTTTAATATAGCTCAGATTGAATACGTCTGAAAGAAGAACGTTTAAAGCCCCGTTTACACCGAAATTACCCAGAACAATTTGGCCCAGGAACTTTTTTCCCCCAGACCTGTTTCTGTCTGTTTCCATCGCGGTCTGAAGTACCGTGGAGATTAGTCCGATGACGTAGGACTGCGCGTGACTTTCCAGTTCCCACTGGATTCCGACCTCCGCATATAAGCATAATAAAGCCTGAACTTCGCTGTTGGTCCATCTGGCGTATTTTAAAAAATTCATTGTTGATTTGAATGGCAAACAACTCGTACTGCACGCACCACGACAGATTTTTAAAAATGGTGGTTGAAATAAAATGCTACAGTGAGTCAGCCAATCAAAATGCTGCGTGAAGTCAACCAATCAGTATGTTCAGCGCCCAAGTCCTACCCCCGAAAGTTCCTGAACTTTGAAAAATTACTACCTTGCGAGCAGGGTCATTTTCACCCGGAACGTCTCGGTTACGGATGTAACCCTCGTTCCCTGAGGAGGGAACGGAGACGTAACGTTAGTGACTAACGAATGGGGGTTTCGCTTAGAAGCCTATCATCTTCGAGCTTAGAGAAAACGGCCAATGGCGTGCCAATGCCATGGGGCATGCGGAATTTGCATACGTAACTCCGCCTCACCGCGTGAGTATATAAGGAAGTACGTGGCAATATCGCATTATGTTACCTGCTTGAGGAGCCAAGACTGAACTCCTGCGTTCCAGGTAGCACAGCTGAAGTGGCAACGGGACGTTACGTCTCCGTTCCCTCCTCAGGGAACGAGGGTTACATCCGTAACCGAGACGTTCCCTTTCGTTCAGTCACTACGACGTAACGTTAGTGACTAACGAATGGGGGTCCCAATATAATCCCGCCACTCAGCTGTCTTCCAGCGCCCTGCGTAAGTGTGAGTACCCTGTTGTGAGACTAATACGGACGAAGGACTCCCACTTAACACAGGAATACCAAGGTACACTGGGAAGCATATCCCAGTGAGGGAATGCCAAGATGCCTACCCGTGGGGAGGACTTAAGAGACACATATGAGCCGGTAGGGGCTGCATATGCAAGATCCCTAGGGTACCAGCCGAAGGTGGATTTTTAACCCTAGGGGTGGCGGGACACGCCAAGGGAAGAAACCCGCTCACTGCGGAGGCTTACGGTGAAATACACATGTGGGGGTCGCCGGAGGTGAACCATGCACATGGGGCACCTGGCCGGACATGAGGGTCTGGGCTCGAAAGGGCAGACTGAACTGATGTCGGCGTCGACAGTGCTGGAGGAGCTCAGGGCTCTCGGGGAGCTCACCTGAGGAAAAATCGCACGTATCCAGTCCGTGGAGTGGAATGGCGAGCAAGCGAAGACACCTGAGCCTGGTCCATTACCGGCCCCTCGGGGGGGCGAGTACATAGTCGGACACTGGCTCCACTCGGAGATTGTAGAATCTGGCGAATGTGTTGGGTGTCGCCCAGCCTGCAGCTCTGCAGATGTCTGCTAGCGAGGCGCCATGCGCTAAAGCCCAAGAGGAGGCCACACTCCTAGTGGAGTGTGCCCTCACACCAAGGGGACATGGGCGACCTTGCTGCTGGTAAGCCAAAACAATGGTGTCCACTATCCAGTGAGACAGCCTTTGCTTTGAGAGAGCACTTCCCTTCCGCTCTCCACCATAACAGACAAAGAGCTGGTCTGAGGTCCTGAAACACTGCGTCATGTCTACGTAGGCGCGGAGGGCGCGTACTGGACAGAGCAATGCCAAGGCTGGGTCTGCCTCCTCCAAAGGCAGCGCTTGCAGGTTCACTACCTGGTCCTTAAACGGAGTGGTGGGAACCTTGGGCACATATCCAGGCCGGGATCTCAGGATCACGTGAGAGTTGGCCGGCCCGAACTACAGGCACGCTTCGTCAACCGAAAATGCCTGCAGGTCTCCGACCCTCTTAACGGAGGCCAATGCGGTCAGCAGAGCCGTCTTCATAGACAGGAACTTAATATCAACCGACCGCAAAGGCTCAAAGGGAGGTCTCTGCAGAGCACTTAACACTACTGCGAGGTGCCAAGAGGGTACGAGAGGAGAGCGAGGAGGATTCAGTCTCCTCGCTCCCCTCAGGAACCTGATGACCAGGTCGTGCTGACTTACCTTCTTGTTCTCCAAGAGATCGTGGTGGGCAGATATTGCGGCCACATATACCTTGAGGGTGGAGGGAGACAGCCTTCGCTCCAGCCCCTCTTGGAGAAATTCAAGCACGGACCCGATCGGGCATTTCCAGGGGTCTTCTTGGCGGGAAGAGCACCAGGTGACGAAGAGGTTCCACTTCAACGCATAGGCATGCCGAGTGGACTCTGCCCTAGCAGAAGTGATGGTGGCGACCACCATAGGTGGTAGGCCACTCAAACCTGCCGCGTCCCGTCTAGGAGCCACACGTGGAGGCTCCAGAGGTCGGGACGCGGGTGCCATAGGGTGCCCCGTCTCTGAGTAAGGAGGTCCGGTCTCAGAGGAATAGGCCAGGGAGGGGCTGTCGCAAGGAGAATGAGTTCGGGGAACCAGGTCCGGCCGTGCCAGTACGGGGCGACCAAAAGGACCTGCTCCTTGTCCTCCCTGATCTTGCACAGGAGCTGTGCGAGTAGGCTCACTGGGGGGAACGCATATTTGCGTAGGCCCCGCGGCCAGCTGTGCGCCAGTGCATCCGTGCCGAGCGTGCCCTCGGTCAGGGAATAGTACAGGCTGCAGTGGGAAGAGTCGTGGGAGGCAAACAGATCTCGAAGCCACGCTTCCAGAGACTGCACCAATGGGGTCATGCGGACGGCAGACGTACCCCGGGTGGGGCAGCGAGGCAGCGTTACCGGCCCGGACAGGGGAGGCTGTTGGGCGTCCTGGGGTCGGGGCACGGTTAATGGCTGCGCCCTGACAGAGGAGACCAGGGAAGGACTTGCGTTCCACTGGGGTCTGCTCTGCCAGGGGGCTGGCGACAGAGAGGGACGAGAGTGGCGAGACCCGAGGGTGGCGCGCACTGCCGTCACCGATCTCTGGGGGCTCAGGGATGGGGTTGTCAGTTCTTTCTTTAACCACATTAGGGTGCTGCTGACCCGGGGGCCAGCAGCTGAACAAAAGATTCTCCCCCGGCCCTCCACCGGGGGAAGGAGCGGCCCTGCCGCCGTCTCCTGGAAAGAACTGCCCATCCCTGAGCCATCCGCATCAGGAGCGCCGCTTAGCCTGGCGTTTCTTCGCGGGCTGCGGGGCTGGAGCGGACTGGGACGCCTTCCTGCGGCTGCCTCTGCGCGGCCCGGGTGGAGGCTGCTGCTTGGGTGGCGCAGAGGTAGAGGGAGCCGCAGGAGGGCAGCGTCACGCATGAGGCAGCGTCACGCATATCGGCCAGGGTGAGCCATAGGTGTCGCTCCTGGACCACATTTGTGGACATCACCTGACCCAGGGAGCGTGCGGTCACCTTCGTCGCCCGGAGAGCGAGGTCGGTGGTGGCACGCAACTCATTGCTGAGTCCTGGGTCAGCCCCCCCCTCGTGCATATCACACAGCAACTTGGCTTGGTAAGCCTGAAGAGTTGCCATGGTATGCAAAGAAGCAGCGGCCTGCCCCGCAGCTCTATAGGACTTCGCCACCAGGGATGACGAAAACCTACAGGCTTTGGAGGGGTGCTTTGGGTCACCACGCCAGGACGAAGCGCTCTGAGGACACAGTTGCATCGCAACAGAACGTTCGACTGGGGGGACCCCAGTGTACCCTTGAGCCGCGGCTCCATCGAGGGAGGTGAAGGCGGAAGAGTTCGCCAAACGTTCGCGGGAAGACAACGGGGACTTCCAGGAACGCGCGATTTCTTCATGCACCTCGGGAAAGAAACGATTTGGAGGAGCGGTCGGACGGGTGTCCGAGCGCGCCGCCCCCAAAGACCAATCGTCCAACCGCGAACGCTCAGGCTGAGGCGGAGGGTTCCACTCCAGTCCAAGCGCTGCGGCTGCCCGAGACAGCATGGCTGTCAATTCTGGGTCCGACTCGGGCAATGCTGGCGCATCAGAGGGTGGCAGCACAGCCGAATCATCATCCTCAGATGACTCCAGCCCACCTTGTGATGCGGCGATAGACATCTCCTCATCCTCCGCCGTGCCAAACGCCACAGTTGGGACAGCAGGAGCCCCGATGTAGACGCTTGAGCACGGGCCGGGTCAGGTGCATGAGAGGGGGGTGTGGGCCGAGGAACTAGCGTCGGAGCTTTGTTCCACACCGTCACCCTCAGATCACCCTGGTCACCAGCCAAAGTGCCGCCTCCAGAGGAGACCGCAGATTGGGGGGTGACGGAGGGGACTCTCGTTCCGGCATCAGCACGGAATTCACGGAGTCTTGATCGTAACACAGAGATGGCCAGGTTCCCGCAGAGAGAACATGAGTCATCCACGAGCGCTGCCTGAGCGTGCTGAAAGCCCAAACACGTCACGCAGCGCTCGTGCCCGTCGAAAGAAAAAAGAGATCTACCGCACCCAGAAGTGCACGGACGAAACATCCTGAAAAGGACGTGTCACGTGCAAGCTCTTTTTGTGAGAGGAAACTTTGCAGTCGATGCCGAAGCGCCCAGGGAAACACACACCAGCTGTCAGGCGGACCACTGCACAGATCAGCAGGCAGGAAGTATGCGATCACTGGAACGCGCCGTCACACCAACACCGACTGGAAAGCTGCTCGTCTCGAAGAAGCTGACAGAGTCTCAGAAGGCTGTAGGAGTGAAGAGGTAGGTACTCTTGGCTCCGAAAGCAGAAACATAATGCGATATTGCCACGTACTTCCTTATATACTCACGCGGTGAGGCGGAGTTACGTATGCAAATTCCGCATGCCCCATGGCATTGGCACGCCATTGGGCGTTTTCTCTAAGCTCGAAGATGATGGGCTTCTAAGCGAAACCCCCATTCGTTAGTCACTAACGTTACGTCGTAGTGACTGAACGAAAGGGAACTTCATTTAGACCCCAGTTCCTGTGGTCAAAACACACCGGTTACCACCACAAAATCCCTAGTTCCTGAGGAAAGTTCCTGCGGTGGAAAAGCGACTATATACACCTAGGGTGGCTTGAGGGTGAGTAAATCCTGGGGTAATTAAAATTTTTGGGTGAACTATTCCTATAAAACACGTTCCCCCAATAACACAATTGTCCTTAAACTTTGAGTTAAAATCTCCCTTTGTTATGTAGTCTCTATGCCGTTGTTGTATTAGCTACTGTATGGTAAATTTATGATATTGAAATTTTAGTTTGAAAATAGATTTCACAAAAAGTACTCTGATTAAGAGAGTTTTCAACAAAAAAAAAAAAGACCCTGCGAGAGAAAACACTGTTGCGCCTGTCCTGTATGACAACTAGCACTGGTTTCGCTTTCTTTCTCTCTCTCTCTCTCTCTCTCTGCTTTCCTTTTGTTGAACTTTGTTGAAATGTATGTTTTTGTGTGAAATGACTAAAAATGTGTTGGGAATGAGCATTGAGGTTAATATTGATGGGGAAAATCATGTGGCAGGTATGTGCCATAGTTTGTGTGTGGAATCTAAACTGCTATATACAGTGCGTTGTTCTAGATAGATGGGTCGCAAACAGGTTTTGACATATTCTAAAGCTAGTGGACCCAGCCATGCAATTTTAATGCGTTGTGTTGCCGTAGGGAATCATATATTATTGAAATATTTCCGTGGACTTCCCCTCGTGTTCAAAATGGCAAATTTGATAAAAATTGGTTGGAGATACCATTTTAAACTGATGAAGCAGTCGGTAGTTACTTCATTCCGCTTTGATTCATTTGTATAGTTTGAAATTCTTACCTGAAGCATTATAGCAAGCGGATACATTTTTTTGATCTTTTAGTTTTATCTTTGTGTTGTCTTTCCTCTACATGTCAAATAGCTTCCAAATTGTTTACATTACAATATAACATGTAATCTATGGTGTGTGTTTGTGAATCATCCATTCGTGATTCTGCAGTGGCATGTGTCATTGTGCTTCTGATGCCGATCCTGTGCAGAATTTCATTCAGAGTTTGTAATCACATTCCTAGTGACAACAAATAAATAAAGTTTTGCCTTCAGGCTATTCCTGAATTACGAGACCCTGTTTTAATCTACCCACCTGCCGATATGCTTTCTGTGATTATACACATTCATAAATATTTAACCTTTTTTTTTTTCTTGGCTCCACTGGTGTCAAAATAATTGATTTGACAAGTCGCAAAATAGTTGAGCTAGCTTTATTCATAGTGTCACGGGTGGTGACAGCATAGACTTGATCTATTTTTTGCACAGGCTCCAGTTACATCAACTAATGATCATTAAAATTGACGCTTTAAAATCGACTGCTATTTAAGTTGGAGCCGTCCTGTGAAATGTGATATTACAGATCGCATTTCAACACATTTCTTTAGTCACGACAGGTTCATTGTGATACTTTTTTAATATCCACACTGTCATTAAAGTGGATAGTTCAGCCAAAAATGTACATTTGAAGGGGTAATTCACCACTGGCAAAATGGGCTCTCAATAAATCCTGGATGTGTAAATACATTTTATAATGATTCTTTTTTTATAAATAAAATGCTTTTATTTGAAATTAATTCTCATATTTAAATTTTTGTGTTGAAAGTATGTAAAATGTACAAACGATCATATTTAAAAATAAACACATGCCGATCTGAATTATATAACATTTAGGCTATCCATCTCATAATGATAACTGTTACGTCCGTATGAAATAAAACAGGAGTGAGGACTCATGTGCAGATAAGTGAATTTATTTTAACTAAAAGAAACAAACACAAAACAAAACCCACGATGGGGCACACACAATCAAAGTAATAACTAGAAAAACAAAACATACCAAAAAGGAAATCACGGGGGAAATACGGGAGACGTAGACATGAAAACGATCCGACCAAGACTGAAAACACAAAGGAACTTATAAAGGGGACAAATCAGGTAGGTAATGAGGGAACAACAGGTGGGGCAAATGAAACCAATAATGAGATAACAAGGGGGGTGGGATCCAGACAGAGACAGGAGCACATGGCCCAAAATAACAAAACACCACATGTGCTACACAAGTCAGGACAGGAAAAAAGTAAATTAAGGGATTATACTAGGGACATACAAGGAACAATTATGTATGATACAATAGTAGAATTAACATACAAATTTAAAGTCTAACTTTAAAATGCGTGTTTTTATGTATTATTTTCACATTTGTAATACTTGGGTCAGTTAATAAGAATAATTTATGTTGTTTTATATTATTTATTTGAATGAATTAAAAGAGCCGTTTCATGTCTATTCTTGAATTACTAAAAGGAACACGCCATTATTTTTTGAAAATAGGCTCATTTTCCAACTCTGCTAGAGTTAAACAGCTGGGTTTTAGCGCAGGCACAATGATATTACGCAGCGCCTGAAATTAGGCTAACTTCCGTCAACATAACCAATGTGACAACCTGCTTGCAAAGGGAACGTGTTGGGGACTATTTTCAGGCGCTGTGTAATATCATTGCGCCTGCTGCACCCATGGTACGGCAGCAAAGTTCCTTGATTATTACGCAGGAATGAGAGTATAGTTCCTAGCAATATCGGCCTAGAAAATCACAACTTTTCATTTTCTGTCTGTCTTAGTACACGATTACAGAAGAGTCAAGTTTTAAATAGGAAAAATATCAAAACTCTTTGGTCATTTTTGAGCAAGATGCTAACGGTCTAATCAGATTCAATGATCTATGCTAAGCTATGCTAAAAGTGCTACCGCCAGACCCGGAGATCGGCTGAATGGATTAGAAAACGGTAAAACTCAACAGTTTAACTCTGGAGTTGGACATTTTTCAAAAATAGTGGCGTGTTCCTTTAACTAGTTGAAAATTATATAGGATTTAGAAAGTAATTATTAATAAGTAATTGATTACTTTTTGGAGAGAGTAAATTGTACAGTAATCTAATTACACTATTGAAGAAGTAATTAGTAATTCATTACTTTTTTTAGAGTAACTTACACAACACTGGTTGGAAGTTTGGTCCCATCAGCGAGCACACGAAACACGAGGCTGTTAGACGGTAAGCTTTCCTTTGACTGTTAGCATTTTTTAGACTTTTTTAAGTCTTTTTGTATTTGACTGTCATTACACTCTGACACACCGTATTTCTTGGCACACGTTTTATGCATATTTGGCGCAACCTATTGTTGCGGGTGTATTATTGACGTAAAAGTCTAGACCCTGAATATAAGATGAACACATTTTTTTCAGATGTATTTAAAAAAAAAAATTGTTATTGTCTTATATTCGGAACAATACGGTACTTCTTAGTCAACTTTTAGCGGGAGTGTGTTATTTTCGGATTCCAGTCAAGGATCCAGCGCGTTGTAGGCAGTGGCTAAAGGCTGCAAAGGATCGTAAATATGGAGAAAACACAGGTACGGGCAATCTAAAAACTGGATGACTACAAACACTGCGTACCAGTAAGAAGGCTAGTATTTTTACCATAATGCCGTTTAAAGAGAAGACAAAGTTCAATACAATTTTCAGTGATAAGCCTATAATAACTGTTCTGTTAATAACCCTCTGTCGATCTGACTGTCCGTGGTACAATCTGTAGTTTTCTTGAAAGCCCTAGAGCTGTCAAAATTCTGCCGGATGTTGTGTTTTACAGACTTTTGCTGACAAATAACTAGGAATTTCTAATTTACATACTACCGACATTAACAATACAAAGAGAGTTGAAAATCGCAGAACTTTGAATCAACTCACCAATCATCTGAAATCATGTCACATTTCACAGTGATCTTCGTGTGTTGAGCCACCTGTAATGTGTTTACGGGAAGTCAAAAAAGTAATAAAGCAGTCGCAATATGTGCATGTGATTATAACCTGATGGAAAATCATCTCATAGAAGTGTGTGATGGGGTTTTAAGCACATGGGTAATGAGAGCAGAGGCCGTGATATGGCAGAGGTAGTCGAGGGTGGGCAAGCGCTGCAGTACTCATGCTTCCATCTGCTCCTTCTCATCGCAGCTTGCTCTGCAGAGGGCTCAACGGGCCCCAGGAGCATTTGGAACGGGGCCCAGGGTCCGCCTCCAACATCGCTGGCAATTACTGGATAAACACATTTGAATTAGTGCCTGTATTTGGACACCGTGGTGTTGTCATATCAGCTGCTGTCGGCTGTCAACAAACAGTCCATGGAAACGGCTGTTCAAACAATGGAGAGGCGAGAGGCATGGATTGAACGTAAAATCTGTTGAAAGTTCCTTGAAATATTTTAGCCACGTGTTGTGTAAATGTTTAAATAAGATTGGCAGGGCATATGAAGACTTTTTTTTTTTTGGATAGGGGTATGTTATGAATGCAAAGACCTTCAATGGCATGATACTGAACATGATACGAGGACTCTGCATGCAAGAATAGTCATAAATAGTCTATTAATAGAATAACAAATTCACAGCGTTTCCTGAGTGTTGTTCATCAGGCGTACACATTTTTTGTGCACAGCTCACGTTTCAAGGTATTGTTTTAATAAAAAGGAACAATATTGGTTTACTTGTTTCTTCTTTCCCCTTGACTTTGTTCATGGATCAGCTTCATGCCACCTCCACCTTTGACCCCTGTGGTGACTGAAGAATGGGTAAATCGAGCAGATGAAATGATTAAACCAGAGCCAGTGGGGTGTACAGAAGACATCTGAGCACCCTCAACACATCCAACACACACATACTTAGCTAAATGAGGACATATTACTATAAGCAAACTCTACATTTTGCACACTTGACACTAATTTTGTTTATTCAAATAAGTGTGTGGGTTTTTTTTTTTATACCCTTGAGGTCAGATAGATTCCCAAACTAAAGCTACTTAAAATTGTGCAAACATTTATTTATTTATTTTGTCTTCCGTATAATTCCATATACGCTGTGTTCTAGATTAAGCACAGCAGTTACACAAGAACGCTGTGGTGTCACAGCAATGATCTTTCTGTGATAATGCCATCTATGCGTCATCATTCACAGCAAGTGATCGGTAAAGACAAGAAAAAATCTATATTCAGATATCCTGTCACAAACATTAAAAGTAGTGAGGTAAAAATGCAGTCCAGATCTTAATTCATCCGCCTAGATGATTTTTTTTTAATTTATTTAGAAGAATAATATATGGACCTTCAGGAAACCTTTTGCAACTGTTTTCCCCCCTCCCCTTTAGATGATTAGGGAAAAAAGTTTGTGGTTAGGCAGTCCACCATATGTGCACTGACAGTCAAGTTCACTGTGAGCATAATAAATTATAGAGCAAGGGACAGGGTTGTGGGTACAAGGGACAGTGTTGACGGTGATGTCAAAAAACATCAGTGAAAATGACATGTCCAAGCTTCTGACCTGCAACAGTGACACTTGAGCTTCTAATCGGAAGGTACAGCTCTCCGCTCTGTCCAAATGAGACAGACATGGGACACTTCAATTATTTATTGAATGCAAAGGTGCTCTACAGTCTTATATTCATTACTGCTATATACAGATTAGTGCTGTCAAATATAAATATTTATATATAATATAAATTATATAAATATATACTGTATATACAGTATATATATTTAAGAAATATTTGCATGTGTGTGTATTCAAATATACTTCATTATTATACTTAGTACACACACATATATTATGTAAATACAAACTTTTATTTTAGATGTGATTAATCGCAATTAATCGTTTGACAGCCCTAATACAGATACAATTAAAATGCCACATAATCATTAAAAAAAAAAAGTTTACTAATCTAATCTGTCACAGATTAACGACTACGACAAATTAGCTATTCTCCCGTAGTAGACGGTTGCTGTAGAAGTTCACAAAGTAGCAGTTAAAGTCGTGCATGCACCATAGAATGCCAGAATGCTGTTGCCGTTGTTGTGGCAAATTTCGACCCTCTGTCAAATTAATGGTGCGCTCAAGTCATGTCGTAAAGATTGTATTTACGAGTTGAACACACATGAACGCCACCACGAAGCCGTAAATACCGGTGGGAAGCTCAGGATTTTCTTTAAGCCCCGATCTGTACGAGTTGGGGGCATGTCAGTGAGAAACATGGCGGAATCAATGGATGCAACATCTGTAGTTGATGGTAAATTTTTGTTGAAATTCTGTGTTTACTCATCCTAGAAACTGGCATTTATCATGTGCCTGTTATAATTACAATTAGCCTAATATATAACCTAATATATAACGATACAGTTTACAGTGCCTTCATAGATTAATTAAAACGTAAAAGATTAAAACTCACCTGATGCACATTCTTTGTTCTTAATTTTCTATAAGCATAGTTAACAAACCTTGCTGTATTTTCATGAAATTCATTAAAAGAAAGTACACTGCGATCTTGCTCCGACCAAAGAGACTTGAACGCACATGATGTCGTAAACACGACTTCTCACCTCGTAAATACGAACATCCCAGGAGGACTTGAACGCACCATATTACCCCCCTCGTTAAAGTCGCTACCTGGTTGCCTAATCCTAACCCCTCCCCCACACCAACTCCTAAACCTACCAATACTAGGGGGTAATAATCTGGCAGGGGGTCAGAATTCGGCACGACATTGTTCCATCAGTAGCTGTTGCTTAAAGTCCCTAATCACAGAATACAACAGAGCTCGTGTTTTAAAGCAAAACACACGCTGGAATGAATAATTCACAAAAAATTCACAAGATTTTCTTTTCTCCCTGCCATCTTTGATGTTATCAGCCTAGTTTTCTTTACACAAGCACATAAATACTGTCTCTCTTCTTCTTCTTCTTCTTCTTCTACTTCTTCTTCTTATTCTGTGTGACAACTGACAAGCGAGTGTCAGAAGCGTAAAGTGCCGCAGCACCACCTTGTGTACCGGGAGCGCTATCTACTGAATTTGCATGTTCACTCGGCACATCGCCAGTGAAAATCGCTTGGGTGTGTAGACACACCGAAAAAAGTCATGAAAAACGCTGGCGATAAGCACGCACAATATTCATCCTGCTGTGTACAGGTCTTTAGACTGATTGTTTGAATGAATTCTCTTTCTGGATCATTGGACTGAAAACTTTCCCAGAGTTTAGCTGATTAAAACAATCTTATTGCAAATAGAGGTTGGAAAAATCTGGTTAAGGTGTTAGAATAGAAATTTCCACCTACAGGGTTACAGCTAGCCTGACAAGCAAGAATCAAGATGTTGAGTCTGGGAACACACCATTGGCAGAGCTCAATCCAAGGGGCAGGATAAACAGCTGTCTTTCAAATTCCCTCTGCACACAATAGGATAGCGCTACAACCAACCAGAGCAACGAAGAAGATGAAGCGGTGCTAGTTGATAGATTCAACTTTTGCCGTATCCCGTCGGCAAAACTCCGAACGCCACTTCCTTTTTTAAGAATGACTTCAGTGCCGTTCTTTGTTCTTTTCTCAAAGAAAAGCTTAACTCCAAGTCTTCCAGAGTCGCGGCTAATGCCGATTCAAGAGCGCTGTTCGCCAGCTTCTTTGTGTTCAAGTAGCACGTGGAACCGCCGCAACTCTGCCGTCATGTTAATCCCGCCCACCGACTCTATACACGATGTGATTGGCCTGACTAGAGTTTGGTTTTTCCAGCTCGCAGGCCAACATAAAGTTGCTAGACGCCCTGCCTGCAAATTATATTTGCTGCCGCTAGGGTGCGTCTAGATTTCTAGGATAGGTTACAGCTGCTTGCGCCATTGTAGATTCTCAGTGTGATAAACTCCAGACTTCTAATATCATCTAACTGTATTAATTAATCATCTAACTGTAACTGTACTAATATTATCGTCACATTCATAACACAATTTCATCTGCTTCAGTTTATTATTATTATTTTCATGTGTTAATGCATAGACTGCCCTAATATACAGGTGCTGGTCATATAATTAGAATATCATCAAAAAGTTTATTTATTTCACTAATTCCATTCAAAAAGTGAAACTTGTATATTATATTCATTTATTACACACAGACTGATATATTTCAAATGTTTATTTCTTTTAATTTTGATGATTATAATTGACAACTAAGGAAAATCCCATATTCAGTATCTCAGAAAATTTGAATATTGTGAAAAGGTTCAATATTGAAGACACATGGTGCCACACTCTAATCAGCAAATTAACTCAAAACACCTGCAAAGGCCTTTAAATGGTCTCTCCGTCTAGTTCTGTAGGCTACACAATCATGGGGAAGACTGCTGACTTGACAGTTGTCCAAAAGACGACCATTGACACCTTGCACAAGGAGGGCAAGACACAAAAGGTCATTGCCAAAGAGGCTGGCTGTTCACAGAGCTCTGTGTCCAAGCACATTAATAGAGAGGCGAAGGGAAGGTGTTCAAGCAATAGGGATAACCGCACCCTGGAGAGGATTGTGAAACAAAACCCATTCAAAAATGTGGGGGAGATTCACAAAGAGTGGACTGCAGCTGGAGTCAGTGCTTAAAGAACCACTACGCACAGACGTATGCAAGACATGGGTTTCAGCTGTCGCATTCCTTGTGTCAAGCCACTCTTGAACAACAGACAGCGTCAGAAGCGTCTCGCCTGGACCAAAGACAAAAAGGACTGGACTGCTGCTGAGTGGTACAAAGTTATGTTCTCTGATGAAAGTAAATTTTGCATTTCCTTTGGAAATCAGGGTCCCAGAGTCTGGAGGAAGAGAGGAGAGGCACACAATCCAAGTTGCTTGAGGTCCAGTGTAAAGTTTCCACAGTCAGTGATGGTTTGGGGTGCCATGTCATCTGCTGGTGTTGGTCCACTATGTTTTCTGAGGTCCAAGGTCAACGCAGCCGTATACCAGGAAGTTTTAGAGCACTTCATGCTTCCTGCTGCTGACCAACTTTTTGGAGATGCAGATTTAATTTTCCAACAGGACTTGGCACCTGCACACAGTGCCAAAGCAACCAGTAACTGGTTTAAGGACCATGGTACCTTAACCCCATAGATTTTATTGTGAAGAAGAAGATGCGATATGCCAGACCCAACAATGCAGAAGAGCTGAAGGCCACTATCAGAGCAACCTGGGCTCTCACAACACCTGAGCAGTGCCACAGACTGATCAACTCCATGCCACGGCGCATTGCTGCAGTAATTCAGGCAAAAGGAGCCCCAACTAAGTATTGAGTGCTGTACATGCTCATACTTTTCATGTTCATACTTCTCAGTTGGCTAAGATTTCTAAAAATCCTTTCTTTGAATTGGTCTTAAGTAATATTCAAATTTTCTGAGATACTGATTTTGGGATTTTCCTTAGTTGTCAGTTATAATCATCAAAATTAAAAGACATAAACATTTGAAATATATCATTATGTGTGTAATGAATGAATATAATATACAAGTTTCAATAAATCAACTTTTTGATGATATTCTAATTATATGTCCAGCACCTGTATATGTGTGTGTATATATATATATATATATATATATATATATATATATATATATATATATATATATATATATATATACAGTATATATTGTATATATCCAGGGCATGAACATGTCAATGAACATTGACATTATCTTTTTTGCTCACCAGCCACTGTGGCTAGTGGTTTTCCAAAGTTAGCCACTGAGCATTTTCACTGGCCACAATTTTGACATAGATGTCATGGGGAAAAACTGCCATATAGATATTTTTAATACTATCTCATAATTTGCAGGAGGTATATTATGCTGCTGTCACTTTAAGACCTGACAGCGAAATTCAAGCACTGTAACACCAACAATATTCATCTGGAGCAAATGAAACGAGGCGGGTTTGTTTGTCAACTCACTGTCGGAGAGATCAGAGAGCGAGAAAACGCAGCTGGTATCTTGTATCTATTCTGAGGAAAATGAGCATTGGAAGCATTTCAGTATCGATATGTATAGAAAAATCTATATTTTTGACAACACTATATGCACTTAAAAAGACTACAATTGAAAAACCTATATATTATATATTAAATTCAACACGCCAAAGGGGCTAGCAGCGACTGCTGAAATCCACCTGCATTTGGCGGGTTGGCGGGATGGCGGGTGTTAATGTCAAGCCCTGTGTATATAGCCTATATATTAATGGAGAGTGAGTCAGGGAAACAAAGGTTACCCACTCTTCATATATCTGTATAATAAAGTTATTGTTATCCAGATTGTCATCAGACCAGAGTTGCCATGACGACAAAGTGGGATGGTGTGGTGAATGTCACCTTTGCTGTCTAAGCTCTCATGTCTGTAGCTCAGGTCTGTGTGTGTGTGTATATGTCGAGCTCTTGAGTGTGTGTGACGGGGCGCGGAGGGTGGCCCCCTGGGCCCCTGCTGCCCTGACGGCCCTGCCACAGCTGCACTCAGGTGAAACCGACGTGGTGGCAGCAGCATGAAAGCTCCAAAAACAGAAAGAAAACGTTCCTCCAAGATCAAAGACTGAACACTGTTTCATGCTAACCATATAGCTTGTATGTGGCACTGTAGTAGAAATAACCAGAGCTCTCGCTAGATGCATTGAATGTGCTTTTCAATGGTTCTCACAAGAATCTTCGGGGGAGGCAAATTTGACATAATCCAGCACACTGTGAATCACTTTCTTTGATAATGCTTCTTTTTAAAATGTAAACATTTTAAACAAAAAAGTTGATAAAAACAACTAAAAAATTTTTTCATATGGATTCACATGAATTAGACTTGTCTGCAGTGTGAAAAAATAATTCCCAGATAAACAATGCTGAAAAACTAACCAAAAATTTTCATAATAATTGTCATTTTTGGGGTTAACTTGCTATTTAAAACAACTTTATGCATCAAGAACAAGTAATGCATCTCATTGCAGCTTTTATATATTACAATATACAATATATAGGGGTGTAACGATACACTTGTGTCACGATTCGATACTATCACGCTACTAATCTCACGATACTGTAAGGCCCGCCCAATCGTAGCTTACAAATAGCGGGGGAAGGTTTCTTGCGCATTCTGTCTTTTCAGCGGGGCAAAGTAATTGAATTCCAATTTACCTTAATCTGACTCCACTTTATCATGACCTCGAATTTAGGTTAGAATGCTGATTGGGTCATTTGTATAACAATTTACTATAACAATGTACAATTGTATAACAATGTACAAACTACACATTTGATCATTCTATTGAACTCTTTACTCCTATTGAAATCATTCATTCGGTTCTCAGAGTCGCACAGGGTCCTCGCACCAGCCGTTATGCGGGCCCACGATCACAATATCGCCAGTCCGATCATTAACCAGAGGTTATGGCTAAAGCGATTTAAAGGGGTCATATAATGCCATTTTTGTACAAGTTAATATGATTCTTTAGTGTCTAAATGAAAAGTTTGTAATATACTTTAATAAAAAATTCTCATTTGTATGGTAAGAATGTTAATTTCCTTTGGTTTCTCAAAGAGTCGCCATCTCTTATAGTTCTTCCAGTTTTCACAGTCTTCGAATACGGTATTTGTTGCGATACTTTAAGCCAAAATAAAGAGGCAATGTTTTTTTATTATTATTGAAATAATAGTATTGTTATTATATTATTATCAAGACACACAAATATTCCCACATTTCATTACTATACATTATATTCAATATTTTATATAGTATAGTATAATTTTATGCAGTAATGTCACTGAAACTCAGTAGACTTAATTTTTTCCCCCTCAATCAATCCTCTCGCCGCACGCACGCACACTCTCTCGGTGCTTGCTATGTTCCTCTCCTGCTATTAATGCACAATACTTATAAGAATAAAAAAATCTAAAACGGTTTGAATAATCATACTACTAAAGCTAAATGTGATATGGTGTAATTGTAAACCTGTTCATCTTATATAAAGCCATCGTCTCTTCAAAAGAGTTGGATTTGGATTAGAGGTCTGCTACCCGACCCGAGCCTGATGGGTCCCTAAAAACTTGTTTCAGGTCGGGTTCGCGTTAATGTTTAATGCACAGCCTCGAGTTCGGGTCGGGTTCGGTTTTGTAACTAAGAAAAATTAAATAGACTATATATACATACAGTAGCCTATAGTTTGCATGCCATGTGCTTTGCTTGCTTACTGTGTTGTGGCCGAAAGAGCACGTGCGAGAGAGAAAGCACATGATTTATACATGCACACACACACACACACACATGAAATGTCCACATATTTCATGTTTACGTTGTAATACCAGTGTAATACCCGTGTCATTATACAAATTTGTGTCCTCATAAATCACAAAAACACACACACACTTAGGCTATATATATATATAATTTTTATTTTATCGTTATAAGAGGCTATGTCATTTCAAAACACTGTTTTGCGCATGTGCTACTAATCTCGCGCGCTATTTTGGTCACAACACAGCAGACGACAGCAAGCAAACATTAACCATGAGTGCGATAAAGCAAAAAATTACTGAGGGAAAACTTATCACAGTTCCAAATGATGCAGGAAAAGCTGCACTCTGGAAGAATTATGATCTTGTCGTTTCAACCAATAAATAGCCCAGTGGTTACGTACAGTGTAGAGCTTGCAAAGCCGTGCTTTTTATCTTACTGCTGTGCTGATGGGGCCACTGTGCCTGTGTTTGTACATGTATTTGTTTACAATTGCATGCAATCATTAAATACAACATTTTGCAAAAATGGTATTTGTTGTGAGAAACGGACCTCGGGTTCGGGCTTAACATGTAAATGTAATGGTCAGGTCGGGTTAAATGATCTCAGGTACGGGCCGGGTTCGGGCTTCAGTTTAAAGCCTGTGCAGACCTCTAATTTGGATTAGACCACTCGATTAGTTCTTTTTACGATGCCCTTATGACAATTTTTGGATCTTTTAAGTTTGAGAGCAATGGACTTTAAATGGAGGGAAATAAATCTTTCTCTGGTTTCTTGAAAAATATCTTAATTTGTGTTTTGAAGTTTAATGAAAATCTTAAAACTCTTGAAACGACAAGAGGGTGAGTACATGAGGACAATTTTTCAATGAATTATACCTTATAAATACAGTAAGCTGAGCCTTGGATAAAACTAACTCTATATCGCAAATCATATCGTTTACATCAACGATAATATCGTCGCATTTCGCAACATCTCGATATACAATGTTTCGTTACATCCCATACTGACATACTGACCAACACATTTTTATAATTTCAAGTTGTTAGTTTGTGTATTATGAAAATTTAACATATTTTATGTTAAGTTAATGCAACTTCCAATGGTTCTTTTTTTCTAAAGAAATCAGAAGAACAGTTGCTTTATCTAAATGTGTAATTGTTGGCCAGTTTTAGGTAGTCAAATTCACTGAATTTTCCTAAAATGAAAACTGTTACCTTTATTTTTCACAATCAGATGGATGTTTGTGTTTTATTGACATTTATACATGGTTAGGACTCATCAAAAGCTGGTTTCTGCGCTATTAAAGGCTATTGTTTAAGGGAATACATTTGTGTCACTTTTGATGTGAGGCGGGAAATAGATTATGCATTATCTCAGGCCCTTTGGGTGTACTAGTCCATCTCAGCATTCGTTAAGGCAGGACCCTGCAGACCCTGCTGGGTTATGCTCTGCAATGTGTGGCCAGTATCTCTGACAGGTCATTATTGGCCATCATGCTGAGTGACGGACTGCAAGGACCGAGCTTGCATTCATTTCTTTTGCCTTTATTGAGGAAGAGAATCAGTTTTTTTTTTCTCTCTCAGTCTTCATCAGAATGATCAGAGAGAAGCAAAACGAAGTATACTGTGTTCAAAGTATCACAGGCATTTGTGCTGATGTGTGAGATACACCTGCACTCCATTACCGGACACACAGCTTACAGTATCAGTGTGTTATTTTAGTTAGTGTAATAATTGTACCTTCATTGTTTTATACATTTCATTTTTATTTATTTTACTGTTTTTTCTAATGTACCATTTCCCTGCTTTTAAAGTATATTGTGTGTGAATGGAATTTAGAATTGTGAAACTAAAGTATTTTAAAATCGTATAGTTCTTAATGCTGAATTTCTAAAGATGTTGCAAATATTGATAAATTAGAAAGGATGAAAAATGACAATAGTAATAATAACTTGCATGCAGCTTATTTATTTAAATGGCATTATTTAAAGTTTTGAGTCTGCGTGGATGGCCATAAACGGGTCTTCTTCCTGGTTGCTGATTCTGAAGGAAGCACGTCCATCTCCTCCAACTGTCACCTGTTTCCCAGTGCATCTGCCACTTTCCTTCTGACCAGAGATCACATCACAGTAGGTTCCTCCTGGCAGGCCGGTGTTCAGGGTCGTACTCAGCTCCCTAGAGCACAAGTGAATATTATAGATTATATGCTGCTGATAACAGTGAGAGTAGTAGCTATAGTAGCTAGTTTGAAATGCAGTATCTCTCAATAGAAAACTGAAATGTACCTTTCTTTAAAGAACAAATTCTTACCAGTCATCATTGTTGAAGACAATGAACCCTCGATTACCGCGGCTGAAAGAGATCTGGTTGCTTCCATTGTCCCACCAGTTGGAGAACGTCTGTCCATTTACAACATTACGGAAGGCCACCATGTTTCTGTGGAGAAATGTTAGTTTGCATTGTACGTTCCCAACTCTTACTTTATAATTATAATGATTGTAAATTCTGTTGAAAACTATGGTTCAAATTTTGGGGTCAGATTTTGTTAATGTTTTTGATAAAGTCTCTTATGCTCATCAAAACATGCATTTATTTGATTAAAAAATCCAGTAAAAAACGTAATTCTGTGAAATATTATAACAATTTAAAATGCATTAATTAGTACTGTTTCTATGTTTAATATATTTTATGTAATTTATTCTTGTGATGAAATCATTCTAATATGCTATTTGTTAAACTTTTTTTTAATAATTATAAAAGCTGAAAACCGTTGTGCTGCTTAATATTTTTGTGTAAATCGTGATACTTTTTTCCCCCAGGATTCTTTAACAAATAGGAAGTTCAAGTAGAAATCTTGAAACAATGTCTTTACTGTTACTTTTGGTAATGCATCCTTGCTGAATACAATTACTAATTTAATTTAAAAAAATCATACTGACCCCAAGCTTTTGAACCTTTGTGTATATTAGCAAGCATAAGACATCGTTGCAATGAAACTATAGGACTTTACTTGATCTGACGCCATCTGTGCTCACACACCCAGCCGTTTCCACAGGTAGAGTCAGCGTTGATGGTAACAGGTTTGGTGGATCCATCACCATTGCTGGGAGGTCCAATCCAGTCGTTTTGGTCCTGAGTAATGAAAAAGTGACCAATTATGAGGGTGGAGGGTGGGGGATCCTTACAAGACATATTAGCATTTGTTTTCTCACTTGACTAAGCTTAAACATCTACCTGTCCATTCACAATGTTGCGGTCCCACCGATAGCTGGACATTATTCTGGTAAATCCGTACGGGTGGGCCAACATAAAGGCTACAGCCATTTTGTAAAGTCTAGAAAAAGAAGGATTACGGGTGAAAGGAAATGTTATGTTTTCATGTGGCATACATACAGTATGCTGCTTTGTAAATTAAAATAAGATAAAGTTGTACCTGGCATCCCAGAATGTCACAATAGATGCACCTCCAGCACCGTGTCCTCTCTGGTTATCATGATTGTCAACAAACACCAGAGCTTTATCAGAAGGCATGAAGCCCCAGCCCTCACCCCAGTTCCTGAAACAAAACAAAAAATCATCTGTTTCATCCATTTTAGGTTTTACAATAAATACAACAGGGTGACAAAACAGAGCTTATACCCTTAGAAAATGTTTGAATTAACAATAAAGTTCATATATTTATGCAATAGCATACTCAATATCAACTTACTCAATAACAGTTAACATTGAGACAATATTATCATATGATGAACCTTTTATGAGGGACCCTTTTCCTAAAATCCATCTATATATTTTTATGTATGAAAAAACATTTAAACTGTTAGATAAATAGTAAGTGTGACATTATAAATACAACTTATTGTTTCCAAACTTAAATCAGCTAGGCGTAATGTTGGATGTATAAACCCGAAGAAGAACATTTTCAATTAAAAATTATTTGTGTTAGCAACTTTAACAATAAATGTATGTAAGCAGCTTACGTACTGCGTTAAGAATACTGCCTTAAAACCCCAGTGAGCAAGATAAAGGGGACTATAGTGAGTAAAATGTCTCGTTTATGTATGTAACCCTCGTTCCCTGAAGGAGGGAACGGAGACGCGACGTCGGAGTACTGACGAATCCTATTCGTCGGGACTCCGACGTGGCATCGAGAGTGACCGACTGAATGGGAACTCAATAGAAAGATACAAAGCAAACATATACTACAATTCTGGAAAGTATGTATATGCCAATAAAGGAGAGAAACATTTAGAAATTAAACTGTTAGAATGTTCGGTAGACTTTATCCATTTTTGCTTTGTCTTCTTATTCTCTGAAATTTTTGGGGGACCCCAGTTTGAAAACCCCTGTGTTACACCATAGTAAATAAATGACTGTAGAACCATGGCACGCCTCTGGGCAAAAGCAGTGGTGCTTTGTTCCTGAATGTGTGGATTGAATGAAGTGACTAGGTGAATGATTCAATTGCTCACTCAAAAAAATCTGTCATTTATTTAGTTGAATGAATGAATCAGTATATGAAACAAATTGGTTGAGTGAATATTTGAATTGCTTACTCAACAACAGTCCACAGTACACAAACCCATTCATACAGTTACTCAATCAGACAGTTACTTATCGCCACCTTCTAGCGTAACCTTCAGAGTTACTGTTTGTTTGGAATGTGCAAAGTGGAGCGATACAAACAGTGACAAGTCCCAGTGCTGTTATACTGTGTTTGGTATATTGTTTGACCAATCAAATTCGAGGACTGTTGTATAATTAATAGCAATGCAAATCCACAACTTTACTTACTTGACGAAGGAAAGTTTCTCTCCATTCCATTTGCGGATGATATTGCCCAGCTTGGCACCATACTTGAATTCAGTCACCCTTCCAATTCCATAGTACTGGTTTGATGTAATGGGCTCCCCACCGAGATCAATAACCTAATAACATAGCCGATAACAAGTAAATCGCTATTAAATATTTCACCACCTTTACACTGATGCTCCTTTTGGAAATAAATGGAAATACCTCTTGGAAGATAAAAGCTTTGGAGCCAGAGGGAAACCACTTGGTGTTCAGATTATGAAGACGGCCATAGACAGCAGAAAGATCCCCAGGCCACATGTGCTTGCAGGCGTCCACTCTGAATCCAGCCACTCCCATGTCAATCAGCTTGTTCATGTAGTCGGCCGTCTTACCACGCACATAGTCCTTCTCCAAAGCCAAGTCCAGAAGACCAACCAGACGACAGTTTCTCACCTGCCATCATTACAGTGTTTAGAACAACAAGAGACCACACTGCACAATAAATCAGAGGTTGAAATGAACACTTAGACACAACATCGTCTCATACTTGGTTGACATCGTTGTAGTTCTCGATGTTTCCACTGCCAGTGTTGCATTTGCCATCATTGAAGTCCAAGTTTGAGTATGGCACTGTGGGGAAGTCCTTGTTGTTGGCATTGAAATATGAACCACAGCTTGAGTGGGTACCAGATCCACCACCCGCTCCACACATGTGGTTGATGACTGCATCAACGTAGATGTACACCTACAAAAACAAACCAAAGTGAATTTTCCATGAGAATGATACGCAATGGGCTAGTTGTTCTGTATTTGTAAATTATAGCTGCATTTACCCCAACATTGTTGCACCTAGTGATCATGTCTCTCAGCTCATTTTCATTTCCTGATCTGGAGCACAGATTGTAACCGATTGGCTGATATCTCTGCCACCAAGGGTGCCAGGGGTTTGTGACAACAATGCTCTCACTCGGAGGGGAGATCTGAAATGGGAAAAAACAAATGTTTTATTACTATTATATATTTTTACTCATAATTAAGCATAAAGTATTAACTACAATGATGTGTTTAAAAATACCTGAACTCCACCAAAGCCATTTGGTCCGAGGTAGCGCTCACACTCCGCTGCGATATCAGCCCAACGCCACTCGAACAGGTGGACGATGGCAGTTCTTCCACTTTTAGTGTTTGGGTTGAACTGAGCGAGGCTCAGCCCGAGCAGCGCTGCAAAGATTAGAAGCCTCATCCTTCCCCGGTTCAAAGAAAAACCTACAACAAAACCTAGGCTCATGTGTAGTTTATATACAAAATGACATTTTTCCTCTGGCCAATCAGGGACCTCAAAGGTTGGAGAAAGCCACTTTGAACTGCAGGTGAAAAACATTGCCTCTTTCCCATGCTACACACTAAAAATAAAGACTTCTCTGCCTAATCTTATCAGCATAAACATATTATAAAACACTGTTAGTTAAGGAATGAAAAGTATCTTTGGCAATGAAAAAAGTTTTCCACAACAAAGTTTTCCACTACAAACTATTATGAGAAAATGCATTATAACAATAAATAAATAAAACGTTTATCCTTAATCATTGCAACTTAAATGATCAGTAACTCTTACTGACATTAATAATAATTTCTCCGTGTTAATAACCAGAACAAACTAAAATAAATACAGTTTCTAGCATTTGCTGAAAAGTGCTGAACACTTTTATCTGTGACTGCTCTTAAGTTCTTTCATTATATAATTCACTACCACAACTTGTTTCAAGACATCCCATAGGTGTATATGACTTTCTTCTTTCAGACAAATACAATCAGAGTTATATTAAAAAAATGCCCTGGCTCTTCCCAGCTTTATAATGGCAGTGAATGGAGGACGAAATTTTGAAGCCCAAAAAGTGCATCCATCCATCATTTAAGTACTCCCCTAAAAGTACTTGGGTTTGCAGGCCAGCTCTCCTTAGAAAACAGGGACTTTTCACTAAAGATAGTACATTTGTTTAAGGTCCATGAAAGGTCATTGATGATGTTTACAATCAGAAATATTAAAATGTGCATTGCTTCTATAGTGGGTATATGGGAGATTGTTGTCCTTGCACCAGGCCTCAAGCAATGTTCCCCCCAAGTTATGAGCGTGCACGGCCGCGCAGAGGACAGACTGGAAATGTGTGGGGAAATTTGTTTAGTTTAAATGATAAATAGTTGTGTGCTCTGGTCAACCGCCATAGAGTTAGTGTCGCTATAGAGTGGCAACACAACGCAGAATGCAAAGACATGTAAAATAAAACAAACGTCATCATGTTTTAAAGAAGACTGATTTGATTTAAGTGTTGAAAATAACAGATGATGGGCATTGTTGGGTAATTTACAATTCCACCCACCACATGTAGAGTGCAAACTCAAAAATACCTCAGTTTACATTTATATTATAGAACTGAACTGTTCTGTGTGAGATATTTTTAAAATTATTTTTTTAATATAATTTCTTGGTAAATGTGCTTCATTTATGAATTACCTGCTCTTTTTAAAAAATAGAATTTAATATCACTAACTCAAATCAATTAGAAATAGCACATTCATGTTAAAAGTTACAACAGGATGATGTAACCTCTTTTTGTGTGTATACATACGCTGTACAGGTCTGGTATAATTATTGTTTTTGCTCAGGTGACCAAAATGACCCCCAATCAAGATAAGTTTTGCTCAGCAAGACAAAATAAATAGAGGGAACATATTGGCCTCGAGCTGTCACACTTCTTGTCTATAAGCCAGTGGTTCCCAAACTGGGGTATGCGAGGTGACAGTTCATTTAATTCTATCCCACCTAAAAATAACATTAAACCGAGCATGTATTTCTAACAGGCCAAATGCAGCATCTAGTGTCAAAACAGGAAAATGGTAATAGCCTACTGTAAAAGGTCAAATACATGACATCCAATCAAAGTACCTTATCTTTTGTGACTGCAACCACACAAGCAGCATGAGTATGATAGGTTGCCTGAAGAGTGTGCATGCATTAGCAAATCACGCTACATACTGGCATTCTTTCTTGACAATGTGACTTTGTAAAAGTGGGGATTTATCACTTACTAGCATGAAGAACAAATTGACATAGAGTGTGCATAGAGATCGATTTAAGACTCAAACTCTTGTCAATACAAAAACATAACCTGTGTGAGTTCTTGTTTTTTATTGTGGATCGCATATTATATGAGAAAGAATGCAATTTTTCCAGAATATCCACACAATTGCAAATGTAACATTGATTTTATACAACAGTTCAACAAGCAAAAAGGTAATATTAAGCGGCATACATTATAAATAGTATTGTAAATATTGTTTGCTCTATTATACAAATCTGTAGCTTTGAATGAATCGGGAGAGTCAATGATTCAATGACCCATTCATAAATAGTCACTTGCGTGAATGAATGAATGAATGAATGAATGAATGAATTAATGACTGGATGACTCACTCATTAAGTCAGCGACTTGCCACCACCTACTGGCTGTTTTGAATATCTAAACTTAAACTAAAATGCCTCATATTTAAAAGTATCACTCCGTTTTTACCATTATTTCATATTTCTCTATTGAACTTTTTTTTTAATTTAAAACTATATATCATAACATTATTTATGCCATTGTAATTGCATTCATGCCACCTCTGAGCAGCATTAAACAGTGTGTACAACTACGCAGCAAAGACTTTTTTGTCGATACTGATTTAATTTGATTGGAATTAGGGATGCACAGATATCAGTATCGGTATCGGGCCCGATACCAAGCTCATTTATTTGTTCTGGTACTCGTAAAAATACCCCCAATACCAAAGACCGATACCTCATGTGATGTAACTGACAGAATTCTCCGTGCACAGAGACACCGGCGGCAGCAGCAGGCACAATGTCAGCCTCATGGGTGTGGAAATACTTCAAAATTAATGACAACAACCCACACATTGCGAACTGCATGCTTATTTTAAAAAAAAATAAATAAAAATGATGCCCTTTGAAGATTATTGGACACTGAAATTTGTGCTTTAAGTTTGTGATAAGCACATAAAAATAATACTTTTTTCATTAGAGTAATAATAAAGAAGCTGTCCTACATGCATTAGTTTCACTGTGTTGAGCTTGGAAAACTGCCACATCACCAAAAAAAAGGGGAAAAAAAGAAAAAGAAATTAATAAATGTATAGGTATCGGTATCGGCGAGTAAATATGGGTACTTGTACTTGGTCCTTAAAAAATTTTATTGGTGCATCCCTAATTGCAATTATTTATTTAGTTTGATTTGTTGCTTTATTTATTAATAATTAAATTAATGGAATTTTCAGAATTTGACTCATTTAATAGGGTTTGAAACACTTTATCTTTATAAAGGGAAAAATGCACCTGGGAATCAATTTAAGGGGGCAAATATTGTCCCTTATAAACACAATATGTAAAATATCCAAAAACCACTATTTTGGCACAAATATCGATTTCGATCTTGATTCAGTATCATTTCATATGTATATAGCCTACTGTACATAACGAAAAATAAGTTTGCCTTAGCACTATTTTAGCACTATTTTAAATGTTTCTTGGGTTAAATTATATGTGCTTGAATTCATAAATATTCACTTGTGTGTGCTTATATAAGTATCATTAAAAATATTAGGATGTAAGTAATTAATGTTTTAAAATTTCACATTTAAAGAAATCGATCATATCTAAATATTTATTAAAATGCAAAACCTAAAAATAAGTAAGCAGTTACGATCTGCAATACTTTTTTGAGCAACTAGATACATGTAAATGTAAAGAGCCATACAGGCACCTGGTGGGTAATGGCATTACAAATGAAAATTATTATTTTTCTAGACTCTAATTTGCCTCCTTGAATTGGAATTCTCTATTTTAACCTTAATTACTACACTAATTGTAATATAAATAATAAAAATATTAGAAGAAAAATATTTTAAGTGGTCATTAATTGACAATAATTATTGCACAAATAGTATTTTGATACCAAAAGATCTCCTCAAAATATTCAAGAAATATTATTGAACTAAAATATAGAACATTTATTTAATTGAAAAATAGTTAAGGTGTATGGTCACATTTGATCATCAATGAGTATGAGTGTGACCAATTAGTAAGGAATACCTGAGGGCTAAATACAAGAAAAACATTAATGTTATTAATGTGGGATCTCCACCACTCTCCATAATAAAATGATCCTATAAATATGGTTGACGTAATAATCAATGCACGTACTGTTTACCAAAACTTGCTGCAAATACGTGTATAGTGCAGCTGTTGTGTATCCACTTAAGCCATCCAAATGTATTGACACAGCGCTAGAAGTATTGAGAGCCACGTGACCACACGCGCCGCCGTGAGATGAAAGCATGTCACAACGGCTCTGGCTTTTGTTGTGCCTCATTAAGTGCGCCAAAACGAATTTTGATTTATTTATTTTTTTAAATGTAAAAGCTTAGACTTTGTTTAATATCAAAGCAATTTGGCGTGAGATTAAGTTGGGCAGAGTGAGACTATGAGACTGAGCCTGAAAGCGTGTGTCTCACGCCAAAAGCGTGAGAGTTGGCTACTCTGTGAACGCACAGAGTAGCATTATAGCATAACTTTCAACACACTCAAATAGTGTATCTATCTACTATGATAAAACAGCGCTGCGCACTAATGACCGGAAGCGGTCGTCTGCGGCATAATAAAAGCTCCGTGAAATCCAGGCGTCATCAAGCTACGCCTTTGTTTTGAATAAGGGACGTCTAGCGGCGAAAAGTTACATATTGTGGCTTTATTGGAAAAGGTGTGACTGCAGTCTTGTGAAAAGAGAGCGGGCACGCAGAAGGATTTTAAATGCCTAATTGAAATGCCTGGTATTACAGTCTTCAAACTTTATGATGTGACTGTTCTTGTGTTTAGAGATGCAGTTGTAGGTCAGAAAGCTGTACTGGTGGGATGATTTCACAGCCCTGCAATCCACCGGTGCTGAGTAGCCTATGGCAGGCGAGAAGTTCTGCTAAACAAGTTCCTCGCTAACTTTTGTTTAGAACTCCATTGGTATGTAATTACTGTCATCAGCAGCATATCATTTAGCCTATAATATTCACTTTGTGCTCTAGGGAGCTGAATGAGAGCCTAAACACTGGCCTGCCAGGTGGAGGCTTCGAGGAGATGCATGCTTTCTTCAGAAAAAAACGACTTGAAAAGGTATGTTTAATAATTATGCGAAAATGCCTAAAGGCATTCTTGATTATCATGTTCTGATGGCATCATTTTGGAATGATAATAATAATAATGAAAGTCATTCTCATTAAAGACAATTGTATAATTAAATTATTATATTATATATAATTTTCTGAGATTGCATAGAAAAATAATAAAAAATTCAATATTATATTATTGAATAATTTATTATATTATAAAATTATCTGAGATGACAAGTGTGTAATAATAATAATAATAAAAATCATCGTTCATAAATAATACATAATTGTAAATGTACGACACTATATTATTGTTCCACTCTGATATCATTATTATACTAATTGCAAAAAGTATTATATGTTTATAATACTACTACTACTAATAACACTTTGTTGTTTATATTGCAATAACTATTTAAAATGCCAATTCATATATTTGAAATGAAAAGACAAGTACTCAATGTACTGGGAAAACAATAGGCAAGTACATAATCTTAAAGTATGAATAAAGGTGAAGCCATTAGTCAAGAGAATATTTACATTATCATTATGATAAATTACAAATTGTGACATGACATTATCATAAAAGTCATCTTGACATTATTCTATCTTTTTTAGCATGACTGCTATACATTTGCTGTGTGTTGATTTGCAATGTGTCATTCACAATTTACATTTATATTTAAAAAAAGACTTTCTGTCAGCATGTGAGAGTGCACCAGCGCCACCATGTGACAAGAGGTGGGGTTACAGACTGCATAACACATCTTGAAGTTATCTTAAAGACATATCAGAATATGCTTACTGAACTACATTTCCTTTGATTACACAACTGTGAACTTTAAATCCAGTTCACGCTGATGAATGAGAGTCTGCAGTGTGCAAGTTAATGACTAGATGGCATTTGGTTAAGGACAATGTCTACAAACTCTGTAAACACCCATTAGTTTGACATCACACACAAACAACAGCCTTCATCAGTCAAGCGTTTGTTGTGAGATGATGTTATGTACATTGAAATGAGTCCAGGACTTGACAGTCAAGGCAAGTTCTTTTATGTTGTCCCAACATTTTTTATAATTTACAGCACAGTTAGATAAGTGTCAGTGTGTTCCCTTTACCTTTACAGAGTACAATGTTTAATCCTGTGTTTCAGTTTAGTGAGGATTAGGGCACGCTGAGATTATAATATCATTTTGTTTTTGGTTGATGTTACACTTTATATGATCTCTTTGACAAAGTTATATAGCATTACAGCATGACAAAATATCTTAATCATACTATTTGGCATAAGACGGATGGTAAATCTTTGTAAATGAGGGGAATGTAGAGCAAAGGGGCTGAAGCATGTGCTGGTGGATGGAAAGTTATCCACAAACGTACAGATGGAATCAATTTAATGATCTCGTTTCATAGTAGTCAGCGGGAAGCGCAAGCAGAAAGACGTAACTGAGGGGAATATTCCTCTCTTTCTCTCTCTGTCTTGTCTAAATATTTAAGCACACGATGGATGAGGAAATATCGTTTTCTTGCATTAAAGTTTCTCATAACTTTTGCACCTTTGTGTTGTAGCCTGTGAAAGACAAAATTGTGGCTCTTTTCATTTTTGTAGCATTTCTTCCTTTTTCTCTCTCTCATGCCATTGACCACTCAAATTGTGTGAATTTTTATTGTACAACCCTAAAACAAAATGAATACAGTCATTCTGTAAAATCACTGAAAATTGCTGTCAGCAAATTGACTGAAAAAAAAAAAAAAAAATCTAAACATTAAAGGAACACTCCACTTTTTTCGAAAATAGGCTCATGTTCCAACTCCCCTAGAGTTAAACAGTTGAGTTTTACCGTTTTCGAATCCATTCAGCCGATCTCCGGATCTGGCGGTAGCACTTTTTAAGCATAGCTTAGCATAGATCATTGAATCTGATTAGAGCGTTAGCATCTCACTCAAAAATGACCAACGATTTTCGATATTTTTCCTATTTAAAACTTGACTCTTCTGTAGTTACATCGTGTACTAAGAGTGACAGAAAATGAAACGTTTTTTTAAGCTATGCTAAAAGTGCTACCGCCAGACCCGGAGATTGGCTGAATGGATTTGAAAACGGTAAAACTCAACTGTTTAACTCTAGGGGAGTTGGAAAAAGAGCCTATTTTCAAAAAAAGTGGAGTGTTCCTTTAACTCTCATCTAGTTGTCTGACTTAAAGGACAACTCCGGTGAAAAATTAACCTAGGGGTAATTAACCCATGGTTACCGAGTAGATCGTTCTCTGGGATGCGTTTTCATGAAAATCGAATGTAAAGAGTTTTATCTCTAAAAACAGATTAGCTTATAACGCTAGTATATGGGGCATAGAATAAGTCAAATTAAATCGCTAGTTAATACCAGTAACAAGGCTCAAAATAGCCTCACACTAACACGGTAGCATAATGAGGGTCCCTACATGCAAACCGAAGCATTGAGAACTTTGTAAGTGTTCTAGCGATTTAATTAACTAGCAATTTAATTTTACTTATTCTATGCCCCATATACTAGTGTTATAAACTAATCTGTTTTTAGAGATAAAACTCTTTACATTCGATTTTCATGAAAACGCATTCCAGAGAACGATCTACTCTGTAACCATGTGTTAATTACCCCTAGGTTCATTTTTCACCGGAGTTGTCCTTTAAAGCCACAGTATTGCCGCTAGAGGTCGCTCATTCAAAACAAAGGCATAGCTTGATGACACCTGGATTTCGCAGAGCTTTTCTTATGCTGCAGACAATCGCTTTCTCTTTTTCTGGTCATGCGTATTTGGGGTATCGTAGCGCTGTTTTATTATATTAGATACATTATTTGAGTGTGGTGAAATTATGTTATAATGCTACTCTGTGCGTTCGCTCAGCGGCTACTATGAGACAGTTGTTGCACACTGCAGTCAACTAAATTGACATTAGGCATGGCAAAACATGGTACTCGTGGTAAATCAAGAAAATGAGATTTAAAAAATATTAATAAAACACAATATATATTAAAGCGTCTTTGGTGTTTTCATGGTTTCTACAAAATAAAACCAGAATTTGCCAGTAACACGGGTATGATGTCATTGATAGGCGACGTGTCCTGGTTCAAATTGCTTATTTCTCTGGATTTAAACATTCTTGGAAACATTTGGGATAATGTAAGTACACAAGTCAACAAAATATATAACACTGGTCTAGTGGTTTTTGGATATTCTAATCCAAATATCTTACATATTGTACCTTTTAACTCTTCAATGAAGGGACTATATTAACCACAATTATCACAGATTAAAAGGTTCTAAAACATAAGTTTTACAATATATCACCCATAAAGAATTGAAAGTACAACATGTTTGTGTTTAAAGGAACACGGCGACTTTTTGGGACTTTAGCTTATTCACCGTATCCCTCAGAGTTAGATAAGTCCATACATACCATTCTCCTTTCAGTGCGTGCCATAACTCTGTCTGACGCACCCACCGCTAGCCTAGCTTAGCACAAAGACTAGAGGTAAGGCTCTAGCTAGCCAACTGCTCAATAAGTGACAAAATAAAGTCAACATTTTCCTATTTACATGTTGTGATGTGTATAGTTACATCGTGTATTAAGACCGACGGAAAATGAAAAGTTGTGATGCGTAGTAATCAAGGAACTTTGCTGTTGTACTATGGGTGCAGAGGCGCAATGATATTACACAGCACCTGAAAATAGGCTAACTTCCATCAACATAACCAACGTGACAACCTGCTTGTACAGGGAGCGTGCTGGGGACTATTTTCAGGCACTGCGTAATATCATTGCGCCTCTGCACCCATGGTACGGCAGCAAAGTTGCTCGATTATTACGCAGGAATGAGAGAATAGTTCCTAGCCATATCGGTCTAGAAAATCGCAACTTTTAATTTTCCGTCGGTCTTAGTACACGATGTAACTATACACATCACAACATGTAAATAGGAAAATGTTGGCGTTATTTTGTCACTTATTGAGCAGTAGGCTAGCTGGAGCCGTTTACCTCTAGTCTTTGTGCTAAGCTAGGCTAGCGGTGGCTGCGTCCAACAGAGTTATGGCACGCACTGAGATGAGAATGGTATTTATGGACCTATCTAACTCTGGGGGATACGGTGAATAAACTAAAGTCCCAAAAGGTCTGCGTGTTCCTTTAACGAAACCAGTCCACACTAGTTACATGGAAACAATTTCCTTCAACTGACTAGTGTCCTTCCAGACTGTATGTAATTTTTGCTCAGACTACTTTTGCCAACAGTTTTCAGAAATGCTTAACCAAAATGTGTATCTTAGAAATCCAGTGCGTTCATATTTTGACAATAGGAGTGTCCTGTTGGTTTCGAGGGGAAAGGGCGTCTGGAGCGAACAGAAGCTGACCAGATGATTCAGTGGCTGTGGAATTTATTTGTTTTTGATCATGGATACAGTTCACAGTATGTTCACAGTTTTGCCCCTTTTTGGTCCAACTTTCTGTCTTCAGCTGGCCCCATTCCCCTCAAACACACTGCCATAACAGTAGCCAAGAGAGGTTTCTGTCAGAAGCACTGGCACTGGCGCTTGTTCTGCTCCAGTACTGGGACAAAAAAAGAGACTCGCTTAGTACAGACAACTCAGCTTTACGTAGTCTTCAATCTCTCTGCTCTGTACTTTTAAACTGCGTGGTTAGCAGTTCCTATAAATGCCTTTTCCAGTGGTTGTATTTGAGCTCACAATTCTTTTTCTCTTTCACATCTCGTCGCGCTCCCTCTTTTTGAGTTCTTCTTTTTGAACTAAAATAAGACATTTATTCATTTCATTTATTCAACAATATGGCTCAAAGAAAGATCCATGTAAAATCCTGTGTACCTTATTTCTTAAACTGAGGGGGATGGGCATGGGTAGAAAGTATGGTGCTACAAAAGTTCTCTCTAAATGGAAATTTTGATCACTCTGTGCCTTTTTTGCCAGGCATCCCCTGAAAGCATGATGAATGAATGGCCATCAAAGGAGGAATATTCGCCTTGCGTGATCTGGCACTAGCATGAAGGTCATGGTTGGTCAGAGGCATGCAGGGCTGCATGGTACCAAATGGTCATCTAAGATAACCTGAACATATGTGGTATTTCACAGCCACTATGTAAACAAATATATTTTCTTTTTAGAGAGGTTTATGATTCCATCCGTATCTGAACCGCTAATATTTTTGCTTTCAAGTAAATGTATCTTTTTAAGGGTGTATATAAGTAAAATACTCTATTTTAATATAATTTAGTTATGTTATATAATGCAACATTTACTTTCGGCCACTGGCCCTTAATCAAATTAGATTTTTGGCTCTTTTTTTTTTCTTTCTTTTTTTGTGTTAAAAGTTACTAAAAAGTTACTTTTGCTAAAAGATAGAATATACAGTTTGAACAGTATTAAAATCATAATGTCTATGGAAAGTCCCCATAAAACATGAAAACCCAACGTGTGTGTTTAACCATATTTCAGAGAGAAATTTGTATGCATAAGTGAGATAAATTTGACAAAACCTCGTGATTTGGAAAAACGGAATAAAAGATAAAGTAAATTAAGATGTATTTATTTTTTGAGTGCAGAAAGTTTTCTCTTAGGGTGTGGGTTAGGTTATAGTACAGTGACGCATTGCTGCCACATACACATAACAAGATATTATGTAGTTTAAACAACATAATTTCACTTAATAACGAGATATGTTGTTAAAACGACATATATTTTCTGACATATGTTGTATAGTGATGTGTACAAAATATGCCTTTATCCACATTAGAGAATTTATATAGGCTAGCCTATGTGCCTTTGTCACACTGAGTCGTACCTGAGTATGCACTGGGTAAGACTTAAGTTGTTGAGAGAGAAAAAACCCCGGGTAAATCGCACTGGTGTGTCAGTCGCATTTTATTCAAAATACTGGTAAAATCTAACCCTAATAAATAAGAGGCAAACCAAGAACGTCGGGAATGCATTGATGTGTAACGAATCCACTGGCCTGTTTCCGCGGCCTTTGAGTAAGGCTGAAACTACAGTGTCTTTCTGTTTTTAATACATTTCTTGAATATATGTCTTAATTACAGTAGGCCTATAGATAGTTATGATATTTGTGGCTGTACTGTTGTCATACTAGGTTAAATTTACGCCACTGAGGCTAATCATGAGCAGTCCATGGCCCCAAAAAGTTTGTGAAATTTTGATTTAGAGTTATGAGCTGTTGGCTACATCAATAAATTACAACAATTTCGTGCTATGTGCACTGCCACTGATACAGGCAGCGGAAGATAGCCTATTTTACGCTGAGCTTGCTTCTGCTTTTCAAACATGGAAGTGTGACAAAGGCACATAGGCTATATAAATTCTCTAATGTGGATAAAGGCACATTTTGTACACATCACTATACAACATATGTCCTTATTAGGAGAAAATATGTCATTTTAACGAGAAAAAATTTCGTTATTACGAGAAGCTGTTAAAATGACATAATTTTCTCGTAATAACAATGTTATGTCGTTTTAACAACAGAAGAAAATATGTTGTTTTTACGACATAACAGCTCGTTATTACGAGAAAAGATGTTGTTAAAACAACATTATTATTATGACATAATTGAGAGGAAAAATGTGTCAGCAAAGCGTCAATGTATTATAGTGTTTATAACTAGTTATAAAACCATAGAAGACTGGATTGTCCCCATTTAGATAGCCGTGTGTGTGTGTGTGTGTGTGTGTGTGTGTGTGTGTGTGTGTGTGTGTGTGTGTGTGTGTGTGTGTGTGTGTGTGTGTGTGTGTGTGTGTGTGTGTGTGTGTGTGTGTGTGTGTGTGTGTGTGTGTGTGTGTGTGTGTGTGTGTGTGTGTGTGTTTTAGTGAGCAAGTCTGTAGCTGAACAATCCAGGAAGTTAACTCTGGCATGAGGCCACACAACTTTGATGGAGGCTCTTGCAGATTTGAATTAGGAGACACAGAGATGTGAAAAGGAGGTACAGTTGGAAACAGAGCTTATGTTGGCTCTGCAGTCAGACAGGGACTCCAAGCCGCACAAAACATATAAAACCCAAATTACTCTCTCTCTCCAGTCTCTCCGTGTGATCTTACACAAGACAAAGGACCTGAGAAATAATATGCTGATTATGCAAGGAGTCTGTTGATGATGACCTGGTTGAAATGCAGCTTATTAATGCTGTCCTTAAAAACACCTCATGTCATCACTGTCCATCAACTCTTTCCACTAGAGGACACTCCACACAATCAAATGCCGTATCATATAATGAAGGAGAACATAATTGCTTTTCAAGAACTGATCTTTAGTTATTTTACATTTTCAACAGACAGTGAAAGGAAAGGCTATCATTCTACCAAAGAAAAAAACATGCTGCTTCCAAAATTACATATTTTGTAGTAGGTTTGAAACACATTTTTGGTTTGGCTTGGTCATTTGGTTTGAAATGTACTTCTTACTTACAATTATGTTTGATATAGTATGAATGTGTGTAGTATGAATGAAATTCGGACATATTACATCCGCCATGTTGTTATTGTAATGTGAATGGCGTCAGTTGCATCGCTTTACTTCTAGGTTGACTCTAGAAGTGTTGAAAATATGACGTTTTAACGAGAAAAAATTTAGTTTTAACGACATAACATCTTATTATTACGAGAAAATATGTTGTTTTTATGACATAACATCTTGTTATTGCAAGAAAATTGTCATTTTAACGAAATAAGAACCCTAGGGTGTTGCAGGACCATAGATGTGATTTTGCAAGACACGTGTGTAAGAGATAAAAACTACTATTCTATGTATTTACTATTCTATCTATTTACATTAGTTGTAAAGCCTATTTGCCATCATGTTTAATAACGTTTTAAATTGTCAGTAAGCTTTGCTAATAGTGATGTGCTCTGTGACTACCTGGCACTCAATTTGCCCAGATTCGAGTGACAGTAATTTACTCTGCACTGTAAAACGTAATAAGTTGACTTTACTTAGAAAAAGTGAGGAAACCGATTGCCTTAATTTTCAAGTAAAGCAGCGTATTATTTTTTTGTCTGCAAAACTTAACAAAATTTGTACAGAAAACTTGTTCATGAAGTATACTTAACTCAAAATTATTAGTTATGTTAACTTGTTAACTAGTGCTCACATTACTTGGAAAATATTAGGAAACCGATTGCCTTAAAATTCTCAAGTAAGCTGAACTTAAAAAAATAAGTGAAGACAAAAAGCAACAACTGAACTCCATTCAACACTTATTTATTACTTATCAATAGTCTACAGGTACTACACTGTAAAAACAATTAAGTAAGCATTACTTAATTGCATTAAGCTGTTCTTACTTAAACTGTTTAAGTTTTGTCAACTTAATTCTATCTGGGATCTGAGAAAGTGTACTCCCAGAGTGCATTGTGGCATGAATAAATTAATTGCTTCGTTTTACTATTTTTAGCTTTATTTTACTATTTGTCTTTTGTCAGTATAACCCGAATAATGACAGCAAGTAAAATAGTAAAGGTCGTATTAAAAAAAAAAAAAAAAAAAAAATCCTTGTTACCATTGTTGTGTTTTGCATGCTGAATGTTGAAGTCTGTGCGTGACACACTCAAGCATGGTCAAATGATATTGTGACAAATATAGCGGGATTATATCAACTCAATTAAAAGGTTATGCCATAAATTTTAGCAAAAATAATGTTAAAAGATCATTATTTGACATTAAATATAGTTTTGTTGTATATCATTAATGGACAAATATTTTATATAAATATATTACTTCCCTTCTTTTGAAATCATACAACTATGATTTCTTGTTGCATTGCTACATTAATAGGAAGTTAATTACTATAATATGAATGAAGTTCCAAGTGTCCAACCAAAGGGAACACTAATCACAATTATGGTGAGAGGAAGTGGAGGAAATGAGTGATAAGTCTATACAAAATTGCACCACCTCAAAAACATTTTGCCCGTCCGCCTGCTTATTTTTTTGCTTTGGCAAAATTGTACTCAAACCAGTCAAGTAATGTTTACTTGAGTTTTCTAAGTAACGAAGGCATAGCATGCAAATAGTTCAGATTACTTAATTGTTTTAAGTAAGTTCAACAAATTATTGGACATTAAGTAAAGTTTACTACAAAAGTCTTAGTAAGAACAACTGTTGGATTTTACAATGGGACCTATTCTACTTTAAACTTTTTGAATTTGAAGATCAAGGTAAATTGTACTTAATTTGTCTTCCAAGAAAACGTGTAAGTATCTTCTGTTGCTTCCTAAGGGCAGTACTAAATAAAAAAAAAATAGATATTTAAACAGAATAAGAAAAATTTGGACATCTTTATCCTGTTTCTGCCCCCCGGCTCTAATGCATCTAAGCAATACTTAATGCGTGTTGGTTGGTTATTTTCCCCGCTCTAGCTACAACACGACAGCTGCACAGATGGATTTTTAAAGGGCAATCGCAATCATTTTTTAGTATTAAACTATATGTATTGTGGTATTGTAATTTCAGGTATTTTCATAAAATAATACAGACATAATTGAAATGCGGGACACTGATTGTGTCGCTGTCGTTGCCATATTCACTTCCATTCACAAATCTTCTCCCGCGGCCTCATAAAGTGTCCTTTGAATGCGCACTTCAGAATCTCGCAAGAAGAAGTAGGTCATCCATGTAGCCTACTGCTTTATGAATATTATGAAGTCGGACGTAGGCCTACTACTCTGGTCGCATACTGTTTTTCACCTATTATCAGTGTTTGAATTGTGTCAAAGCTCTTTTTTTCTGGCAGCGGATAAACACTTATTCAGTATCAGTAAATGATGTGTACCAAACAATCATGAAACAAAGAAAATTAATATCTTACCATCACCGTGAGGTGAAAATGAGGATCCACTCTGCTATAGTCACAAAGCAAAGTAGCGGTCTGTAAATTCCTTCAGAAAACAGCATGTCGCGCACTTGATGCAAATCTAATTTGGTGTACACTGTCAGAAAAAAAGGTACAACCCCAAGGTCATTTTTTTGGGGCCTTATGGGGGGTTCCTTAATGCTTATGGGAGGTCTGGGACCCCCACAACCCCCCTTCAATTTGAACACTATATAGTATGGAAGTAGGCATATTCGGATGCAGTGAGAGTGACTCACTTTCCCACTGACTCATTCGGATATGGTCACTAAGTCGACACTCTACAGACCAGGATTTTGGGAGGTATTTCCCAGTGTGTGCCAAGCAGTCTTTAGCTTGGCACCAAAGGGCATGTCTCTAACCCTGATTTAGATTGGCCAGACCATTATGTGTGTCTTCACTGACACACTGAACCGCTGCTCCCCCTGACATTATGCATTTTTCATGACTACAGGGTTCCCAGGCATTTTTAAGACTTTAAGACTAAACCAACCACATGTGTGCAATCTTTGTCAAGGCATTCATTGACCCACTGGCTTCGTGATTGTCCATCACAGGGATTTTGAAACTGTTTAAGCACTGCCTTACATCCAAGACCATCATTAAGCAAGTGTTGCACATATTTGAAGCAAGCTTGACAAAGCCACAGTAGACTGGAATATGGTTCTGTGGTTTCATACTACTAACTGAAGCTTCTACTCTGTGACATCATGCCACCAATTACAGTAGTTTGATTGCAGGCTGTCGAAAAAGCATGAGCTGCAGGAAAAGCAGAACATTTATCACTTCAAAGCTTTTTTCTGAAAAGCTCTCTGTGATGAAAGTGCGCTTTAAATGGTTTATTTGCAGCCCTTTTTGAATTAAGAAAAACATTATATACACTGAATGTTATATATTTTTTATTCACTACTATTAAATGATATACAACAATGTTCAAAAGTTTGGGGTCTGTAAGATTTTTAATGTTTTTGACCAAGGCTCTTATGCTCTTCATCAGTAAAATACTGTAATAACTGTTATATTATGAAATATTATTACTGCTCAAATAGCTGTTTTCTATTTTAATATGTTTTAAAATGTAATTTATTCCTGTGATGGCAAAGCTGAATTTTCAGCATCATTACTCCAGGCTTCAGTGTCACATGATTCTTCAGAAATCATACTAATAGGCTGATTTGGTGCTCAATAAACATTTCTTCTAATTATTATAATATTGAATATATTATAATATTTTTTATTATTTCTTTGGAAACCATGATATTTAAAATATTAATATTCAGTATTCTTTGATGAATAAGAAAAAAAAAACGCTTTTATTTGCATTGATATCAGACGACATTACCCAGCATTTTCAGCTTTTTGTAAGTAAATGACAAAAAATGGCTGGAAGAACATCAATGTACATTACATAATTGTATATCCTCCCCAAAGCAGACCCACTTTTAAAGGTACAGTACCGTGAAAATCCTGGTGCCTGGTATAGAAACACTAACAGTGCTTATGGGAAAAGCTGATTCCACATGAGGGAATGTGTCCCCTTGCATTTTAACTGCTTCCAGATATGCTACAAAAGCCTGTCGTAGTTTTAAAATCCATAACATCCATAGTACATTTTTTGATCAGAGCTGTGTCCCATCTGACACTTGTCAGCAAATTTTTGGCATGGCAGCAGGCCAGTTTTGCATATGGAAATGGTGCTGCTGTGTGCATATTGCTCGCTTTCATATTAAACATATTAAAGATCAGAATTTCCGCTATGTTTCAAATCACCATGCCCCTTCCAATGTCACAACTTGGCAACTCATGTATGTATCATTTAAAACTCAGATATTCCCACTTGAAAATTCGACTTTGCTTGGTCATTCATGTGCTTGCAACCTGCAATTCCAATATTTCCAACTCCACTTGAAGGGCGCATTGAAAGCCATTGGCTACATTGGTGTAATTGGGAAATGCAGCCCAGATAGTCTGTTGGTAGCTTTTTAGGTTAGTGTTAGGTATAAGAATAAAAAACTGTCAACTAAAAGTTATGTAATCAAATCTGACTACTTTAAGATTATTTCTATATAACACTTATTGGTGTCACACACAAGAATACTCCTGAATTCTTTTTAACTTATTGCATATTTAAATGACAATTTAACCGCTAACTTTAAAGGTACACGGCACTATTTTTTAAAATAGGCTCATTTTCCAACTCCCCTAGAGTTAAATAATCAAGGAACTTTGCTGCCGTACCATGGGTGCAGCAGGCGCAATGATATTACGCAGCGCCTGAAAAAAGTCCCCAGCACACTTCCTGTGCAAGCAGGTTGTCACGTTGGTTATGTTGACGGAAGTTAGCCTATTTTCAGGCGCTGTGAAATATCATTGCGCCTGCTGCACCCATGTATGGCAGCAAAGTTCCTCGATTATTACGCAGGAATGAGAGTATAGTCCCTAGCCATATCGGCCTAGAAAATCGCAACTTTTCATTTTCCAACGGTCTTAGTACACGATGTAACTATACAGAGTCCAGTTTTAAATAGTTAAAATATCGAAACTCTTAGGTCATTTTTGAGCAAGATGCTAATGGTTTAATCAGATTCAACTAAGCTATGCTAAAATTGCTACCGACAGACCCTGGAATCGGCTAAATGGATTCGAAAACTGTAAAACTCAACTATTTTACTCTAGGGGAGTTGGAAAATTAGCCTATTGTCAAAAATAGTGGCGTGCTCCTTAAAGTGCATTAAAGGTACAGATATATAACTTTTGGCCCTTTAGCGCTTAAACAAACAAAACTTCATGCGTTTTACGGAAGAACATTGTTTTGGTTGTTTCGGGTCTGCGTGACTGCGCAGATGAATATGGTTCTTCTTCATTACTAAAAAAACAAAGAAATAACTAGTTTAGATTTGCTGGTCAATGTGATCTGGCTGCTAAATAAAGATGGAAAGTGCAGACCAAGTGTTTTATGTGGTAAACAGGCATAGGTCTGGGCTGGTTCAGAAAATCTGATGAGGAATGTTGTCTTATCAATGGCCAGATAAGAAAAAAATTATTAAAGATATCAGAAAATGACTCAAGCTATTTATGCAATTGGAACTCTGTGGATCACCAGGAATGCAAATGGAAATAAAGCTTTGACCACGTTGGTAAAGACCATAATGGAAAACCTGTGCGATTTCTTTCCAGTCAAACTGTTCCATCACACTATTGGAAGCAGATGCTTCAGGACAAGGAAAGTGTCAGCTGATGAATTGGGGAGGACACCGGTGGATCTCCCGTCCTGAGTGGGGGCATGAGGTAGGAGCACCTCCATTATCCTCATTTCATTGGTTTCTGCAATACTAGGCTCAATAACAGTGCATAATAGTGCTCAACAGTGATATTTTTTGTGTGTTGTCCTTGTTTATCTTAGTCACAGCATCATCTGTAATCTTTTTAGTTGCTTAGAATCTCTCCCATCACATCCCATGATACATTTATTAAACGTTATGTGAATTTTTTCCAGTTCTATGTCAAATATCCAGCATTCCGCAGTTGTTTGATTTTTGCTGATGGACATTCTGTCTTTTCTCTCTGGGATGACCAGTCACCATTCCTTTCATTTTCCTTCCACTGAAAGTGATATGATTATGGTGCGGCTAATCCAGTGCATGTGTTTTTCCAAACCCTTGGCCAGAGCTGCCTCTTTGGTCTTTAGCTTGGGTTTACAGCAATAATTGGAAAGAAAATCAAACCAATATGTTTTTAATTTACGATCTCTGGTGCAGCGAGAAAGTGACATCTTTAAGTTTCTCTAACTTTTTCTAACACGGATATTTGCATCTTTTATTAAATGCATAATTTGTTTTGTTAACAAATGTCAAAAGTCTCTTAATGTGACAATTCACAGTTCTCAAATCAAGCAAAGTATGAGATCGAAATGCAAGAATTATGAATACAATTCATAAAAGCATATTGCTTAAGAGCATTTCTCTCTCTCTCTCTCTCTCTTATTTGTGATGGCACAGCCCTCTGAAATCTAAATAAATCATAACAATTTCATTTCTTTGAGATAATGTAGTATTTAGGTAATTGTAATAATCCAGTTAGACATTTAATTTAACTTTTTAATTTTTAGATAAAGTTAGGTCATCAGTAAAAGTGGAACAGTGGTTAATAGCAAATTTGTGCAGTTTTCTTTTATTAAAACTGATATAATTTAGAATTTTGTGACCCTGGGTTAAAACCCTGTATTATGCAGGTAGGTTTTTTTGCGAAATCATGGACAAATGCCTGAAATCGGAGGCAAATCGGTGATCGTTCACGTGACTGACATTCACGCAGTGTGAATTATCAAAGACGCGAGAGAATCGCTGATGAATCACAGATGGCTGTAAGATCTTTGGCATGCTTCGCAATTCACAATCCTGCTATGTGAAATGTGTTCCGACTGAAAATTACATCGGCGATGACCTACAGCCAATGAGAGAGCAAGATACTGGGCAGCGGGAAGTTCGGGGAGGAGCTATAGAACAGAATATCAGTATTTAAATATATTTACAATTATATCAAACCGAAACAAAGCACAAACATTTGCTTGACCAGCTGCAACGGCAGCACATTGTAAAATTATTTATTACCTCCAACTCTCTTTGCAGAACACACAATCCTTGCTCCCCACGTCTCCCCAACCCTCCACAATCTTTTTTTCCTCTTTGCAAATCAGCACACTGGATCGCATTAAGCTTCTTGCTAGCTATCATTTTTAATAGCAATTCCAGTTTCGCGCGAGAACTCTGGTCTCACGCACACGTTATTTCCTTATCACTTCTCGCTTGCGTTTGGTTGTGAAACTTCGATTTCGGACCAGACAGAGTTGTCGGCGATTCTTCCTATTGTAATGTCATACAATGTGAAAACCCTGTCGCTGTTCCATCGTGCAATGTGTGCACAGCAGCAACCGAATGCTACCCCAGATAGTCGTGCAGTGTGAAAAGAACAGTGATCTGATGACTTTGAAAATCATGCAGTGTGAACTCAGCATAAGGAGCACCAGCCCTAGACTATTGTCCTGTTTTCAGTTGTATCTTCTAGTAAAATACTCCAGTAATTTTGCATGTGTCTCCTCTAGAGTTTCAAAAGAATTCTCAACAATATCTCAAACTGTGCCCAGATTCGCCAAGAGTATTTATAATTAAAGTCACACAAATTGTACATCATTTCTGGTGTCTATTTGTATTTCTTCTAAGAAGTTTTAGCAGAAATACATATATATATAAATAAATAAATGTTTTCAGTATTCCTCCATGTTCTAGCTTACTACTCTGGGCTGCATTTCCCAAAAGCACCGTAAGCTTAAGTTGATCGTAGAACAATTGCCACCAATGGTCTCTACGTTCAACTTAGGCTTACGTTGCTTTTGGGAAACGCAGCCCTGAATGATGTCTGAAACTATTTCTAGAACTTCTCGTGTTTATTACCTCTTAAGATGAATCGCTTGTTGGAATGTATTCCTCATTTGTTAGTCGCTTTGAATGAAAGTATCTGCTAAATGAATAAATGTAAATGTAAAGAGCTGCTCTTTTTGCCACTTGATTTTTCCATATGTTTGGTGAGATCAGCTGAAGATCCAGGATGATGTCAGGCAAATTAATACTTTTTTCCAAATCACAAAGACCCTTGTGGCAATTATTAAGGTCTGCTACATTGTATTGCTCCCTAATATTTGCAATGGATCATGAAGCATATTTGTTTAGCTTTACCTGATGTCCTGTTTTGCTGAGCCAACATTTTAAAAATCCCTACCACTCTAAGAGCAACACTGAAAGATCTTTAAGCTGGTAATAAAGTATTAAATCTAGAGGACCTTCTCTAGAAGTCTTTGAATTTGCAGCACTCATACTGGCCATTCTTGAACTTCCTGTTTAGTCTGTAGAAGTCCCTGAGTGAATGGAGAGTCGTGAGGGAATGGGATAATGTGTTTTCCAGAGCACCTAGTATGTCTTAGGGCTTGCATGTATGTACTTTGTTTACTTTTTTTCCAGAGATCTTGCTGTTTCCAATTGATTTTAAGCAGCATGCTGATTCAAATTAATCAGCTTATCCAAATTATCCAAGATATTGCTGTATATATAAAAGGAAATATAGGATTTACTCCTCAAGACAGATTTGGTTTGTCTCTTGTGGTGTTCTTAGTCATTTGTAAAGTATGTCCCATGTGTGATCCTTGATTCACCTCCTCCAATGGCTTTCCCTGTGTGTCCGCACCTAAGAAAACAGATAAGACTGGCCAATGCTAATAGATGTAGTAGAGAGTTATCTATCTCTTACAGTCACTGATGTCAGTGAATTGACTCTATTGTAGTCAAAGTTGTTTAAACAAGTCGTGTGATCATTTTCAAATGAAGAGCACTGGGAATAGGCTCTGCTGTAATTAATGTACAGACGTGCCGTGAACACATGCAGAGAATCTGGCGCTAATTATACAGTTCACACTGATTTATCGTAAGCCGTTTTCTCATTGATTATTTTGTCATGGTTTTCATTTCTCATCAGCCTAGAAAGTAAGATTTATAGGATGATTGTTTGTACATTATGCTGTATTTCAATCAAATCTTCTACAAATCATAACAAGGACAGCAACACTATTGTATGTATTTCAAAGGGAATATTTTCAAAACAAAAGGCTTCAGAGCACTGATGACATCACTAGATTAAACCTCAGTGAAAACAGGGCTAATAAAGAACATGTAGAGACACTAAAACCACAACTACACCCTTGTAGAATTACTGTAAAAAGAAAAGAAAACATTAGATTCCCGTAGCATTTTGTTTTCAAAGAACAATTTTATATAGTTTTTTTTACTGACACAACCTAAGTACAGCAATATACAGTATATTTGATTCAGTAGATTCACTGATTAAAACTATTGGTTTCTACAAGTATACAGCATGTGACATTATTCAGTTACTGAACCACATAAGTGGCAAAAGGTGAAACCAAAAAGATAATGGCTTTCAACAAAAGCCTTATCATAACAACAATCTGTATAATATAAAGTCTGTGTAATATCTTGAATTGTAACATGTTGCTGTCAAGTGTAATTCTACATATTTTGAAGAATTTAATATTAAATACCTTTCAATGAAGATTATAATCAATTCATGGTAACCCAGCAAGCAAAAGCCCTCATTTCACCATCTTGGTTAACTAAAGACCCGAAATAGTCCAGCTATGAGTAACCCACTTCAAGCCAAAAAAACCTTGAATTTGGTTACGTCCTTTTTGCCAAAATAACTTGCGAGATGTATGATATTCCATCATGTAAGCAAAGTCAGTATTGATTACAATGTGTTTGGTTTCATTTCTTGACATGTTCATGTTCTAGATTACTAGTCTATTCTTGGGCTATGGTTAGACGTCTATTCAATTTTCACTGACAGCCCAAATTTTGCTGAGTGTGCGTATGTTTTGAGCGGGGACGGTATACCAACTAGCCATACTGACCAATACTTGCTTGTTCTCTAACTAACAATCTAAGCACTAAAGCTCAGACGCCTCAGCCCAGAGTCATTAGCGCCTCGACCGGCAGGCAGGCCTTGCAACCAAAACAGCCTGCTTCTCAGACTACAGTAAGCATTATAGTTCACTCTTCGGTAGGGTTGGGTATCGTTTGGGTTTTTTTCGATTCCGGTGCCAAACCGATACTTTTAAAACGGTTCCGGTGCCTAAACGGTGCCTGAACCGATACTTTTTTTTTTTTTAAAGGCCACCAAACGAGGTGGATGACATTAAATGGCTTTTTATTTATTTATTTATTATTTAAATTGAACCATTTATTAAAAGTTTAATGTATACTTAAATGTATGAATATAAATAAATACAAAACACAATTTACTTATTTACAAATTATAATTGACATATTTACAAATTCACAGTAAAACCTAAGCCACCCAACTACAACAAGCCTAATATAACTCTAAACAGTTACAGTAATAACAGCAGTCGTCTGTATTCTTGCTCTGCTACAAACCAGCTTCGAGCTTCAGCTTTATTTTGAAATATGATCATATTCTCTGGCTAAATATTTTTGAACGCATCGCCTTAATGTTTCCATGGTGACGCGTCATGTTTCTCACATGACACACAGCAGCCGCAATAGCGCTGACAGCTCAGTTGTATCGGGTTTATTTCGTTTTTTCTTTTTATTCAAAATATTCACAAACTTCTTAACTGTGTCACGAACTATCTGATGTTCAAATGTGTGAGTGAATGTGTGTTAGTTGATCTATAAAGCGCAATGGGCGGCGCCATGTTAGTTTGAGCCTCAGAATCGGATCTGTCGGATTTACAACACTTGAGTTCATTCTCGTCTCACGAAATACATGAAAGTAAGTGACCAGTGAACTGGAAGAAGAAAAGCGTAAACTATATAGTTACTGTATAATGTGCATGTATCTGATGTGAATAAAACACGTAACGTTAGTCAAATTATAACCGTCTGAAAGGATTGTCATTGCCGCTTTCATAGACATCAGTGTGTGTTTTTTGCTAGTAGCCTACTTATGAACATTTAAATGTCTGAAACCTGAAATAAACATGATGTTGTTGAAAACACTGAATAGTTGTCATGAGTTGTGATGTGACCAGCGCTGAGCGTCTGTCTCTGGCTCAGCCAAAGCGCGAAAGCACGTTTGAATTTTGGCACCGAAATGAGGAACCGAAATCTGCGTTCTGATTCGGTCCGGTACATACCGGTTATATAAGTACCGGTGCCATATTGGAACCGGATTTCGGTACCCAACCCTACTCTTCGGGCAAAGAGTTGGCTCAGAGGGGGAGGGTGGGACCTCGTCCCCAGTCAATCACTATCTTCTTTTTTTTTCAGCTGTGTATGACTTGATTCGCTTCCTCAGAAGAAGAGTTAGCTTTGACCACACTCGACTTTTGCGCTTCTTCCCAGGAACTCGTTCCTGAAAAAGGGCACAGACAATCTAGGAGGAGCTGAAAGAAATGAAAAAGGGGACGAGGGCTTATGCAGTGGCCCTGCTCAGTCATTTCCCTTTTTTTTCAGCACCCAGATCTATGTGGCTTTTAATACCGTTTAACTTTGCCCCCAGTTCCTCAGAAGGAGAGCTAGCTTTAGCCACACTCGCCTTTTTGCTCTTCTCCCCAGGAACTCGTTCCTGATACGCGAGCAGAAGATAATGAAAAAAGGTGGCGAGAGCCCGGGCCTCAGCCCTGCTCAACCATTCTCCTCTTTCTTTGCCACACCCACAGCTCACCGATCTGTGTATGGCTTTCTCCTATGTGCCGCCTTTGCCGGCCACTGCTCAAAGGGGGAGGCAGTTCAGCAGTGCCCTTCTACTCTTCTTCTTCAGGAACTCGTTCCTGGAAAGGGCATAGACAACCTGGCGAGGGATATACTTCCCAAACTGTGTTCCCAAACTGTGTTCTCACCTCTCTCAACCACCCACCACCGCCTCAATGGCAGTGCCAAACAGCCCAAAGGGTGGGACAGGGACATTAAGGTGAATAGCTTTATCTGACCCCTTGATCTCTGACAAATTAAACCAGCAATGTCTCTCTGTTGCCACCATAGCAACCATGGACCAGCCGATAGAGTGGACATTGTTTGGTGGCACTGAAAGCTTTATCTGTGGCCATACAGTACATAGTTTAGAGACCTTCTCTGGAGATGAGGATGTCCCCAGGGAACGGTAATTTGCTAAATTCCTTTCCACCTGAGGCACCCAACCATAACCCTGCTCACTCAGCCCTCTAAATGCAAATAACTTGATGCCGAATCACGCAGGCTCGAGTCATACGTTTCTCTAGCTCATCGTATTCAGCGGTTTGCTGGGTTGAGCAGGAAACAAATCTATTAAATACATCCATTTCTACTGACACCACATCTATAAAATCAGAATCACAGACAAGCAATGAGTCCTCACTTTCCGTGGAAGAAACAGATGAGCGGGCTTCAGCTTTTGGAACAAAGACAACAGAGCCCCGGCAGGAGAGGTGAGGAGAACTCCCTCAAGCTCCTCTACCAGCTCCATCTGAGATTCCCATGATCTTAGCCTGTGTGCTGCCTCAGCCTAGCCATGGGGCTCAGCAGCTTGACTTTCTTCACTTGTGAAAAGAGCCAGCTGAGAGTGGAATCATCTCAATGAATGCATTCAGTCCCCTCGAGGGATGAATGTGCATGCTCCGCTCTAAGACAAATAACACACAGCTCATGACCATCAGCAGGCGTTAAGAAACGCAAGCACGGAGGAACATAGCGCTTTAATGGTCTGCTCGCCATTATTCTGCTTACCTTCTATACTTTCTTCACATACTGCTATCTTCACACAGCACTCAAACAAGCGGCTTCCTGAAGACAAAGAAGCTGATGATGTGTTCTCAGGTGCCCTTCTTATAAGCAGGGGTGCACCTTGAGACGTCATTGCACTGCGTCTGCCATTGTATGGCGTGCTTGTACACGTGCCTCAGACACGGGTTCCGTGAGGATGCGTCCCCATAGCGCCAGCAGCTAACGCAGCGTAGAAGTGCCCTAGAAAGGGAGCATTGAATTTGTGCTAGTGGCAGGGTTTTTATCCATCTAGCAACTCCTAGCGACTGATTCCTTCAGACTCATACACTGATTTGTTCAGATATTTTTTTTTCTGAAAGTTATGCCTCTCAGTCAATAGGAGGTAAAATGATTGTTATTTTTGCATGTTATGATATTCTTGATATATTCACTTAACCGAAACTTTTTGAGTTCAGATTACATCATTACATAACTTTAATTGTGTACCATTTCTCCTTGTTGTGAACCTGATTGACTCACATGCCCAACTGAATGAACGACATGCCAGCTCCTCTAGTTCAGTCAGTCAGCAGATCTTTGTTCAAGATGCCCGATTTTTTTCAGTTAAAGGTGTCATGAACTAGCTTTTTTTTTAATATACTGTTATCTGAGGTCAACTTATGACCTTTGCGTGGTTTTTACATTCAAAAACATCATAATGAATAAGTAATAGGCTACTTTCTGCCTTGGTTTTGAGGCTCTCTGAAAAACGATCAGTTTTGATGGGTGTGCCGCACTGAAGACTTGGAAGTAAATGCCCACGGCTAGGATTGGATAAGATTTGCATGTTTAATGAGCTTCTGCTCCCCTGTCAGTGACAGGGTATGGCAAACGGCAGCCGGAATGAATCACCCAGCCCACAGCCAGGGCTTGCAAAATGTCTTTATCAAACAAACACAATGATTCATCTCTCATCCACCAGTGATTGATTGGAATGTTATTTCTGTATCATTTCACTCGATCATCAGTGAACATAACCGCGAACCGCACACACACACACACACACACACACGTGCGAGCCCGTCTGAAAAGCACATAGCCCCAAGACTTTGGGCTTTGTGAGCTGGCGTTACAAGTCAGAGTCTGATCACGAATGAACCAATAACACCTTCTCCAGCCTGTGACCGCGTGCTAAGGTATGTAATCAATAGATATCAAACGATCTGTAACAATGCAATACTAACACATATAAAAAAAAACATGTTTTACTCACATAAGTGTGTTGCACCGTTCCTGTCGGATCCAATATAGAAGGCAAAGCATTGTTTTAATCTCAATAAAGCCCTATTCGGACGGGATTAGTTTAACATGGGGAGGTGGGGGTAAAGTAATTATTACCAGAGGTTCTCTGTGATTTTAGTCCCGTCCGAATGTGCCATCTCGGTAATCATTACGGACAATGTCAGTAAAGATTACAGAGACTTTTACCTTCTGTAAAAAGGTCCGGAAAAATGACCTCGGGTAATACTAATCCTGTTCGAATAGACCCGCTGTAAAAATGTACGGTAAAATTCCATCATTTACTGTTTAAAAGTAGTTTTTGGCGCGTTTTGCAAGCATGGAGCCGCTTCAAACAGCACTCGGTTGCGTTGTAGGTGATGGGACAACTCTGTGGCAAACCTCCAGTATTTTCCGCATACCATTTAAACCAAAAAGAAGATTGACGCACTTATTAGAGGCACAACACTTCTTTTAGCATTACATTAGAATATTTTTTAATATTCATATAATATAAAAATGTAATTTAAGATTTTTTTAATATTCCGAGATTAAACACCGCGTTTCCTCCCTGCTCCAGTTTCGTGTTTTTCTTGTTGGCGTGTTTGCTCATGTGATAACAGGAAGCAACGTCATACGACAAGGAGGCTACTGTGGTGCGTAAAGCGAGTTACCCCTCCCACTTCTGAGTTTTACTGAGATGTCTTATCCCTTGCGAATTGGCCATTAACATTAAAGACGTCCTGAGGTAAAATTACTTTACCCCCACCTCCCCATGTTAAACTAATCCCGTCCGAATAGGGCTTATGTCTGCAAATCCAGTCTCGACCTCTATCTTGATTACAATCGATACCGCATCGTTTAGCTTCACGAGTCGGTGGGCAGGCTTGAGGCGGTGCTTCTGCGTTCTACTACGTCAGTGGTCGACATATTCTGAGATCTCTCGTTTTCTGGGCCTGGTGACTATAAAAGCTTTTCTTTGACTAGCAAGGACGTTTTCAGCTCTGAAACTTGCAGGATATTCTTATATCACGATTAACTTTTATATACCAAAGGCTCAAAGGAAAGTTGATTTCTCAATTCATCACCCCTTTAATTTCATATCAAACATGAAATTAAATGCTCATTCACAGCCCATACTCATTTTTTCCCCCGCTTGTGTGGTTAGTCTTTGAAAGCAGGAAAGTGGTTGCACGCTTCAAAAAAGAGAGACGAAAAATATGATTCCGTGCATTGGGGAGCAACTGGTTCATTTGACTTGTTTATTCAAAAGCATATATGAAAAATTACTATTTCGAACACATATTTGAAGATATCTATTGGAGGCTTAGTATACATTATGTCACATTTCAATAGACAAAACTTTGCAATAATTGCATTACCATACAATTTATTAATGAGTCCATACAGTTTGAATACACTATATCCTTTGACATTGCTGCAACAGCATAACGAAGTAGATTTTACCACATAAATAAATAAAGGAATTATATTAAGCAGCTGGTTATTCTTTAGCAATGAAATTTATGTTTAGACTGGAACACATTCCAGAGTCTTGTGGTTTGGTCAGTTTTCCATAACCTACCCCACACTTTTACTGTAAGTTCTGCCTACCTCACTAATTTCAACTAGTGTCAGATAACAGTAAATCTGATTGCATTAACCCTGTTGATCTCTCTCAACCAGCAGGATGCCACAGCACTACCATCCAGATGAGGATGAATCGCCGGTCTCATCTCAGGCCAAGACAGAAGTCAAGACAAAACCTCAAAAGCCAAGATGTAAGCAATGACCTAGTACAAGAAACTTTGAGGTCAAGATCTGACTGAAATCAGAAGGTTTGGAGCAGCGAGCAGACAAGAGATCAGAGTAGTCGACTCATGCCTCAAAACTTGAGGTCGATCAACATATAGTATAAAAATATTTCAACTGCTTTTGAAGAACAAACATCTGAAATGTCTGGCATGAGAGCATATTTCTTTTGGGTTAAATTTGTACTGCAAGTTAAACTAGTCAAACAAATTGAAAGGTTTGCTATGTCTAAAAACAACAAAAGTGAAGGTCATTCACTTACAATTATAGAATAATTATATAATGCATGGTATAACTTGGATGTATGCGCACTGATTTCTTAATCACATGGTTTATAGATAAATGTGGAACATAAATGTGGATCCAGCTGCTGACAACTGTATGTTCTGATTTCTGAACTGAATAACAACAAATATAAAAACATTTAGAGGCGCATGTTTTTATATTGTCTTTTATTCTTGAACTCTTCTGCCTGTCCCCAAAAAGGGGTCAGCGTACGTTTAGGGTTTTCTTCTTCTTCAGTTTTTAAAATGTGAATGAAAAGAAAGAAGAAAATTATACACTAAGACGAATTCACATAATTAGCATTTACAAACCTTGAATGGACAAAGTTTGGGTTGATGTATTATCCATCTGAAAACCAGACAGAATGGTCTGGCAATGGTTACTCAACCCCCTATTGTGGGAAAGAAATGAATGCTGACTGCATAAGGTAGTGTTATCTATCTGACACATGGAAATCTTTCCATGTTCCCACTCTCATTACTTTATACAAAGCCGGAATGTTTTACGCTTGATAAATGTAGTCTATTGTGCTTGGTTTTTAAGTATTAAACTTAATAATTCTGTTCAGCTCAGTCAGAATTTGGCATTTTGCCCACTTAGCATCTTTTCTTAAAGTAAAACATGAGTTTGAACTCTGAACCCCTCTTAGTGAATAGCTTCTCATTTTATACAGCATTTTGAAAGAAGATATACTACATGAAACAGTTTCTTTGTTTCATTTACTTTTATTGTTTCACTCTGCATTCTGAAAAAGAATTAGCATGGCTCCAATTTATTGTGGGATAACACACAATAATGGTTAATGTGTTCTGAATTTCAGTTACAGCTGTTATGCTGTCAATTGTGCATCTAAACATTATACTGTGGAGAAAGAAACGGACTGCTGGATTACATAGTCGCCACCTGTCCGATGACTTTTAAAGAGTAATTATTTTCAGACGTCTGTGCCACAGCAATCCCATAAGTGGACTCTTTCAAGATTGTTTCTGGAAGGAATTCCAATTTGGCCAGTAATAAGTCTCATCTGTAGTTCTCATTCATGTGGAGAGTATCTTTTCTGGCTATCACTGCTTCTTGAGGAATTTTAAATGGGCTACACAGGACAACATTTGGTTTGCCTCTTGATTTCTGAGCAACATTTTGCCTGGGTTGACTACAATACCTGGAAGTGCCATCACACCTAACCTTTTATATAGGCTAGTGGAGCAAAATGTCATTTCATCAGGTCTGCAGTGGAAATTACAGACAGGATTAAAGAATACACTGATATATATAAAACATATGTTCAAATGGTAATCTACAAATGTGAAAAGTAACAAGAGAAAGTAGTGCTATGGAAATAGTCCTTTTCGAGTCCTCTATCACTGATTCAGGATGCAGGATGACAATCCAATCTAGGGGATAGATGACTCAATCTTCTGGTAAACCGCTGTCCCATCACCATCATCCCGGTGTTGTAAGGTCCCTCAGAGCAGATACACCTTTGCACTGAGCTTTCGGGGGAACGGTGTCAAACTTTTGAAGCTCTCATCAAAATAATGGGCGGATCTTTCCAAGACTGGTGATTTTCCCGTGTTCATTTCTTTTTCCTTACGGGTCAGGTTTAGTCCACACGTCCAACCCTCCTAAAGACTTCAGCTCTTCAGGGAACAAACGGGTTTTCTTTTTTTTCATGAGAGCCCGTTTACCTTCAGTCTGAGAGACTGCTGGGCGGAGGGACTAAGAAGTTTGTTTTCGACGAAAACCAATTGATTTTTATTTTCCGCTCATGGCAGTGCAGAAATAAATAACAATAACAATCTGGATTGTGTAAAAGGAACGAATTAAAAAATAAGACACAGTTGAGGGCGCCGGTCATGGATAAGGAAAGGTGGTCAACGAGATGGAAAACGAAAAAGTGCCTCAGGAACTCCGCTTTAAGTGCAATCTTCAGTCTGACTTTTGTCCTACAGGCAACACATGTGAGAGCAGGTAAGGAAAGGTCGAGGAGCATCATCGCGAGCCCTCCAGTGATGCCAGCCTCAGTATAGCCTGTATACAATTGTAAGGAACTTAAAATGTGTAAAATGCATTTCATCGTCAAAATATAATTAAAACACCGGCTATGTATGGTGAGATGTATTGGCTGTGGCTCAAAACCTACTGAGCTGCCTACCTAGACAGAATTTTTGGGTAGCCTATCATAGGTTCCGAGGTAAAACGCATTTGTGAACCTCAATACAGATACAGAGTATTTAAAATGATATTTTTGCTTATTATAATGACCAAAATGTTGAATAGGGAAAAAAAAACCTACTCATTTTAGCTAAGTTATATCAGTGGCTTAAGTTGTGATGATAATTTCATTGTTTAATAGCCTACCTTCGACATACCCAGTATTTGATGTTTATTTTGAAATATATACAGAGATTATTAATTTTTTTTTTTTTACAGATTTATCTACTTCTAGTAGCCTACATTGTGCAACATTTGAAATTAGGAATAAGACAAATGATTTTATTTCAAGGTGTGCAGCCTACAGGTTTCAGAGTTATAGCCTATCCCAAAAAGGCATTTTTTATATGTATTTTAAATACCCAGTTATCAACATCACCGATGACCTTGATCTTCAAAGTTTTACATATAGAAAACTATTTGAATGTAGCTTATTTCACATAATATTGTGATTTAATAAATAGCACAAAGTAGTTTTCCCTAATTTTGTAACTGTTATATTTGATCAGTTCATGAGGCAGCATTCATGGTAACTGCACTACCCTGCACACACCAGTGAGGCACTCGAGTGCCCAGAATTAGATTTGAAAATTGTATTGCTCAGACAGAGAGAGATACCATTTCTCCACACTATCCCAGTCCACACTAAAGACCGGTCTGTCAGAAAGCTACTGTAGAAGTGCACTCTGACTTTGACACATTGTCTCCTTTTAAAGTGGACACTTAAGTGGTTTAAAGTGGCCCTATCCATCATTAATACATTTAGTCCTCTTGTATCCTCTAAAAAAAATCAAAATCAAAATCTAGGCATTATACCCTTTATCCTCACCTGTGAGGAGCACAAATAGCTTTTATACATTGTCTTTCTAATAGTCTTCTAAAGGGCCTGGATTCTCCTACTAAGCAAATCCAAAATATAATAATTAATCTGTAGTGAAATAGAGTATATTCCTTTGTTGTTATTCTGATGGCCATTTCAGATATGTTACATACCTCTTTCAAAATGGCTGCCTGATAATGTCTTCACCACATTGCACTTGCAATTGCCAATTTGGGAGGTGGGGGTATTTTTTCAAAGTGAGCTTTCACATTTTTGGTTTAATAATAATCTTGACCACAACTACATTCCATGCACGAAAGCTACCTTTTGGCTCTTGTCTTCTGGATTGTTTATTTGAACTTAAATTCATATAAGATATCTCTTACAGCAGTTCACAAAGTCCACATGAGATATTGGCCACACCCACTGAGATATCCAATGATTCAGCCAATGAGTATGCAGGGCCTTTTTTTGCTTTTTATGTTTGTCATAGTACAAATAGGGCTGATGTTGAAGTACTGGGATGTTTCATTGCTTGTTGGATCAGACTGAATCATGTTATAATTTTTCTTGACTGGCCAGTTGATGTTGTATCTCTTGTATATCTAACAGCATTTTGACATTTCTGCCAGATTTCTTCAAGGTTATAGTCATTTCAGAGGCTGGATTACGCAGATGATAAATTATTTCATGCTAAGTTCTTTAGTCATATTTTATTCTGCTGTGTCATTATCCATGACACTGGCTCTCCCCCGGTAGAATAAATGGAAAATACAATATAATTATCCAGTACTTTTAATTGTGGAGTTTCATTAGGAGCTATGTGCTGATTTGCTGCTTTAATGGATTTTGGATACTGACATTTTTTTAAGAGCTTCTGTGAGAGGGGGGGTCCTGTTCCTGCCAATTCTCCACATCTGGAATATATGAGGCCTTTAGGTATGCAGTAATGCTGAGAGACATGAAGAGCACAAAGAGACCTTTAGTTTAGAGTTTAGAAAAGAAAAAACAGTAGCACTGTATTTTGGAAGAGGCTCGTAAGACTTTCAGATTATTACCCTCTCCTTTAAGAGTTTGGATGCTTGTTATTCAGGATTTTTTTTTACATCTCATTTAGAATGTTAATGCAGAGGGCTGCTCTTTGTTTTGTCAGTGGGGGTTACCTTGAATGGAAAATCTCAACAGACTGATTTGACAAAGCTACATTAGGACCTCACCACATCATTAAGCTTACAAACGTGCACACGGATGTAGACACGCTGAGCTTTATTGTGTGCAGCTGTTTTAAAGTTAAAGAAAATCAAGCGGTTTCAGGCAAATATTTCAGAAAAATCTATACGTTATACAAAACTATAAAGCATCCTGATCTTTCATCATTTTCTTCTTTCATCATTTTTTAAAGAGGTTGTTTTGCATCAAGAATACAGTAAAACAGTAATATTGTGAAATACTATTAACATTTTTAAATGGTTTTTATGTATATATTTTAAAATGCAATTTATTAGGGCTCTGTTATTTTCAGCAGCCATTACCCTAGCCCAGTGTCACATGATTCTTCATAAATCATTAAAATGTTGATTTGGTGCTCAAAAAACATTCTCATTATCAATGTGTTGCTTAGTAATTTTGTGGAGACACACAAATATTTCAATTCATAATTATTTAATCAATAGAACATTTAAAAGAAAAATTGTAACATTGTAAATGTCTCTACTTTTCCTGTAGATCAATTTAATGCATCCTTGCTAAATAAAAGTAGCTTAGATTAACAATAAGTTTGTTTTTTCAGTGCATTAGGACTTAGTTGGTGGTACATTGAGGAGAAGTTATCTGCAGGCTGTGCCATGCCGACACCATAATGTGTTCAGCATGTTCAGTAACCCTAAAAAAGCACCACCCTTCAGCTCCGGGCCACATATGTGGAACAGGAACTACCGGATCAGCACTTCCTGCACGCTCTTACCATATGGCTAAAGAAAATAATGAAAAAAAGTCACATTTTACTTTTTTGGCTTTTTTTTTTTTTCATTTATTTTTTACAAACAGTAGCAAGAGAAGAAATTTCAGAATTTTTTCCCCCGCTCTTGACCTTAAAATGAAATAAAATATAATTAAATGTTACTGTGATGACCAAGTGTCTGAGTGACTTTTCCACAGTGTCTATTTTTAACAAACGGAGCTCATTGTCCTGTATATTTTATAAAGGTTTTGCTGGTTTTATTGTGCCTTACACACAGTGTTATAGGGCTGATCTATCAAAAGACTTCAGTTTAATTCTTCTAAAGTGCTTTCCCAGGCTTAGTTGAGTGGGACAGGGTGGAAAATGAGCCCTTTTGTGATGTCAAAGCATATGAAAATAAAACCCTGATTTGAATCCAACACTAAGGAGTCTAGAGAGAGAAAGAGAGTAATGAGTCTTAACAACTAGTCATTCTTGTTTGTATGGTTTATTGTTTTTAGCCCTTTGAAAGGGATACTTCCTGTCTGCTGCCTGACCAGCAGACAAATATGTCCATTTGACCTGACTCAGAAGTTTTCGTAGTCTCTGGTAGCGGGGGAGTCAGAATAGGAGTGTTTATGTGCTAGTCATCCATTCAGCCTCTGTTCCTATTCCCTTAAAACCCCCTGAGATTCAGAGACATCACACAACTCGGCATCCTCAACCACAACGTTCTCAGTGGCGATGACAAACAGATGCGTCTTAGGGACACGGAGTGGTGTAGGATAGTGATGGATGTAAGTAACCCAGCTGATGCTCTTATCTCCCTGACCTTGCGTACATCCTCATTCATCAGTCTCGAGTGAGGCCGGAACTTTTCCTTTTCAAGGCATCAAAGACGAAGTCTAAAAGACTCAAGCAGAGCAATAAATCAGTGTGACATTACAGGTCTGCTCAGAGTCCACTTTACAGTACCAGCCTCTAAATTGCCAGATTAATTATATCATAAATCTCTCAGCCTGTTTAAGCATTAGCATAGATTTGTTAAGGATCATTAGAAATGGGCCATTTGTGGGGTGCAGGCTGAACGAAACCAGAACCGTTCATATATGACATTGGCAGCAGCAACATGATAAAGTGTAGTACCTGACATATTGGTGGAGTTGAACTGCTTGTAAAAGTTTGGGTCGTGCTGTGCTGCCATAACCGTAGAGGAGCAGTGACCAGCACCAGTGACTTTAACTCCTGGAATGTTTGGCTTTGTAAATGGATCTGCGTGTAGGGGGGTCAATTATCCCTACTGGATATTTCTTCACATCTTTACTGCTGTTCTGCTAAGGGTTCGTTGTAAAAGTACGATTGCTTCATTGACGGTCACAGCACTTATGCGATGGCAGGGAATTATGTACAGTAAAAGCGTCAGTCAGAGTTAGCGTTGTTGCGAAATGACATGTGTGGCACCGAGGGGCAATTTTATGGGAATTTGTTTGTTCATAACAAACGGCAAGATGTGGCCCATAAATGTCCTCCTTTGTTGAATGATAATTGACTGTTGATCAGCTGTGGTCATCATTCAAGGAAGGATAAGGATAAGTAAGCCTGGTTGCATAAGGGAACAATATGTATTGAAACTGGCTTCTTGTATTTAAACTTGGAAAGTATAATAAAATTACATAATAACCCAACTGTACTTGGAAGCAATTGTGAAAAGTAAATGTGTGTTTTTTATCTGAGAACAGTAGTTTCACACCACAATCACCCCCATCATCTGTAACAAATGAAACGTATCTTTGGATAGTGCTGCTTAATTTTTCCCTAGTTGTTTTTGTAATATTTTTGTATTCACTGACAGACACTAAAGCGATATTGTTGCTATAGACTTTTCCTCATTTCTCATCCAGCCATTTGCTAACAGCATTATGCCTTTAGTTAAACTAGATAAATGGAAATAACTGTACAAATATTGTTTTGCCTTGATGTTGCAAAGCTACTGTTGCTATTAATGTTTGTTCACCAATGGAATTATGAAAATGACAAACACTTTGATCATAGCACTCAACGTTCTGCCTCACAGCTGAACCCGTGGATGTGCTCAAGGTCTTAGACTTTAAAAGTTCACCTGAAGGAGTGAAGAAAACACAAGGCTTCTGCACCATCCGGAGAGGATCCAAACCAGATGTGGCCTACCGAGTGGACAAACGAGCTCAACTCAGCTCCCCAACCAAGCAGCTCTTCCCAGGTACATTATTTATGCTAATCTACTGTACTGTACTCTAATCCCTACTTACTTTTAAATAGAGTAACTGTTCTGGTTGTGCAAGGCTGTAAATCAAATGTGTGTAATTGGTTTTCTCTTGCAAAGTGACATTTAAGTTGTTTATTTTTTCTCTTTGAAATGCATCCAACAGGAAGTCCATAATGTAGCTTGACCGTCTCGGTTAAATGCATTTGGACTGTTTACAATGCTAGAAGTCTGATGCCCAGACCTTGATGAAGGAATTAAAGCCATATTTATTGCTCCAAGAGAGAGTCCATTAAGAAAGAGAGAAAGCTCTTAGGCTACTGTTTTTGACCAACAGAGGTTCATTGGAAAAACATGACTCTGCTTACCTGAGCATATGTGTCACTGCAGTTTCCAGTTGAAATGAAAAGTGGCAGTAAGGCCACATCCACACGAAGCCAGGGCTTTCCCTATCCAATCTTTTTTTCCCCTCGTCTCAAGAAATATCTGCGTACACACGGAACCACTGAAACCGACTCAAAACGATGTAGTATACATGCCAGGCCAGTATGTGGCGCTGTAATTCTGCCACAGAAATACACTAAAAACAGAGAAGAATAGTTGTGGCTAGAAGGGGTACTGCAACGGTCGGAGGTGAGACAAAATCTCACGCTACTTACCAGATTGTGTTTTATTAACGCCTACACCTACCCCACCGCTAAACATACCCTTACAATAATGCAAATACAGTAATTAAATGACGGAATATTGATTTGTGCTTGTATCCCTTCTAGTCTTTAGCGTGCGGGACGTGGTGTGATGACATCACCGTTTCACAAAATATACAGATTGGCTGTACACACGAAAACGTAAGGGTATCGATTTCAAATTTATTCACTCTGGGACCCGGTTTTAAAAAAATACCGGTTTCAGGCTCCTAAAACGCCGGATCTGTTTGAACGAAACGCTACAAATTTTTTACGTATACAGCTAAACGCGTTTCCGTGTGGACGGGGCCTAAAACACCAAAGAAGTCCTCTGAAACACTAAAAGAGCTCAAATCTTACATTAGCTTCAAACTCAAATCTTACATTTGCCTTTGTTAATACTTTCAGTTAGGTTTAGGGTTGGGTTTAGTGTAGGTGGTACATTATTTTCAAAAGCCATATAGCATGAATCTTTAAGCACCATACACCAGGTATTTCATTTCCCAACCAACATAATAATACATAGTCAAAATGTGTTTGAAAGTGTTGTGAAATTCGCAAAAAGTAATGTAATAACATATTGCAGAAATTTCGCTGTTGGCACAATGAGTCTGGGTTGGTTTTGACCAGAGTGTTGCTTGCTAATCCACAACTAGTGAAAGATCGAAATTGTTGCTAATAGCGTTAGTCCTACTATAACAGAGGCTTGTACTGTAGGCTATGTAGTTTGTAGCATAACACAGATTATGAACTAATTCTTATTAAAATCATTCAAAAAAGCAATGGAAATAATATGTCCCCTACAAGTCCATGGTAAGCTCAGTTTTGAGTAAAGTTTTTACTAATGGGATGTTGAAATCGCTAATTATTTGCTCAGTCTATAACAATAGCATCATATACATTTACAAGTTTAGTCCTATTAAGTTGGACCCTCTGTTCTGTGTGTGTTGGGTATCTTCCAAATTGGCCAGACCGCAAAGGGTAACTGAGGCACAAAATAGCAGGAGATTAAATGAACAATTCTTTTTCTGTGATTTTTGGCTGAAATAAAATGGCATCCAAACCTTATGGTTTCAGGACTGGAAATTTCAGCTAAATAGTATGTTGGCAAGAAAAAAAAATCTCCCTCAAGGTTGGCAAAGAGAACCGCATTTCAGATATAGACAGTCTGAACATTATTTCCACACTAGTGCTCATACAACCCATTTCATGGTAAATCTGTTATGTCACCTGACACCTTGTAAAGTTAATGTGCCAACAGAAAAGACAAACTGTTTCATACTTCATTAAACCATCCTCTACAACTGATGTGGGGAAGGGGTTGTTGTAAAAGGGCCATTGCATATTACGAAGCCTGTTTAGATCACACTACACTGTTCTGATAGTCTCTGCCACAGAAAGGAAGACGAGCGTATGAATCATCAATAGCAGCTGATGTTTAACCCACAATGTCTTTCCTGTATCTTCAGGAGGAGTATTCCCTCAGGATTTCTCCATCCTTATGACTATCAAGCCAAAGGCAGGAATACAGTCCTTCCTTTTGTCGGTATACAACGAGCAGGGCATCCAGCAGCTGGGTGTGGAGGTGGGCCGCTCGCCGATCTTCCTGTATGAGGATCAGCATGGGAAACCCGCTCCTGAGGATTACCCCCTTTTCCGTGCAATCAACCTCGCAGATGGAAAGCAAGTTGACTTTTTATTTATATTTTTCCAAGTCTTTTGGTCTAAACTATTTGAATACCTGAAGCTTTTCTTTGAGGTAGTATAATGCCAATTTTAGTAGAAATCCTGTTTTAATGGGCATAACATTTGTGTGTGTGTGTTTTGAACAAGCTGTAGTACAGTTTTCATCAACTGGCCGTTGAATGTGTTTGGATCAGTTATGCAATTTGCTTATGAAGTTTTTCTAGTGCCTAATTTAGTCCACTGTGTTTATTATTGGCACTATTTTCCATCTGCCTATTCATTTATTTATCTATATAGATAAAATTAAAGTAGGAAAAATGTGTGATGTTAATGTTCAGCCATATGTAACCAATTAAGCAAAGCAAACATTTACTTGAAACGAAAATGAGAACGGCAGTAAGCTTCTGTGGTTTTGATTAGCCACATTGAGGTTTACATGTGATAAAACAATGGAGTATTCTCACAATTCATTTAAATGAAGACCTTTTTTTAATTTGAGAAAACAATTGGTGTTAAACAAAAACCAGCTTGTGAAATATCTATAACTGAGTCAACATGAAGTGTTGAGAAAACGCCTTTTTAAATGCACATGGACAGAGAGAGTGCTGTTTGTCTCTTCCTTTCAAAATATTTTATTTAGAAACATCCTGTACTAATACAAACCTCCGTCAATGGCAGGCAGTTGTTTTTCTCACTATATAAATGTAAGTGTAAAAAAACCCGAACATGCGTTTTAGTTATGCAAGTGAAAGTGGACAGTAAGATATTTCATGCTACAAACTTTATGGTTCTTCTTTGTTGTCTTTCCTACCCAACAGGTGGCACCGTGTGGCTATTAGCATCGAAAAGAAGACCGTTACAATGATTGTGGACTGTAAGAAGAAGATCTCTAAACCACTCAGCAGAAGTGACCATGCAATCATTAACACAGATGGCATCACTGTCTTCGGCACCAGAATCCTGGACGAGGAAGTTTTTGAGGCAAGCAAAGCTGTTTTAAAAAAAAACCTGGTAGATACAGTCCATTCCAGTTCTGATTTGTGGAACAATGTAGGCCAAGGATAAACTCTCAGAAAAAATTATACAACAGCTGTGACTAGGGTGATACCCTTTCAGAAGGTACAACTTGTACATTTATTTAGCCCTAAAGGATGCATAAAATAGATTAGTATGTTTTGAAAGCACCCCCCCACCCCCCAGTGACAGCTGTTGTTGCAGGATACTCACATTGTTTAGTGTGTCTCGAGTTCGTATGACATACTGGAAATTGCCAAATTATTTGATTTACTGCACAGTCAAATGATGTTTGTGAAGAGATGAAGCCTTTCATTTTCATTTACGAATGATAGTGCTTGTCAGAGGGTTTTATTTGTCCATAGATTAAAAAATGCTGAATACTTGTCAGAGTTTTTGAACCAAAGATCACTCCAAGTATATTTACAATTGAATTAATCTACATATTTGGCAAATTTGAGCATATTTTGGAGAGCTGTTGAGACCAGTGGGATTGGCTTATGAACACGGTGACCTGCTGTGAGTGACGTTTAAGAGAATTAGGATAGCTGTGGTTGTTTTCTATTAAAGGAAGTTTTTCTTTCCCATAGAAAAAAACCTGTTAATATCTCAATTGTTTATCCTCAATCAATAGCAATGAGATTAAATGGGATGCTTTTCCTTATTATGTATGTATTTGGCAGATGCTTTTATCCAAGGTACACATTTGATGATTTCTTGCCTTCCATGGGAATTGAATCTGTGACATTGGCATTGCTAAAGCCACGCTCTACTGTTTGAGCTACACATCTACTACTTCTTAGATTTTTCTCCTGAGAATGTTTCAAACCGGGCTCAGATTTCCCAAGATATCAAAGCCAGAGATTTCAATATGAACTCGTCATTTTATCTCAGATATGATATCCACAAGCATGTGTTACGGCGATGTTAAGGCTCGGTATTCTCATGTCAGTTATTGTCTAGTTTTTGAGAAATACTTGAGGCTTAATGTATACTTGCTAAATAAATGCAACATAACTATCCTGAGGTAAAAGAGCAATTGTAAAAAAAAAAAAAAAACATTTACGCGAAGATACTCAGTGGAAGTACAGTACCTACATACTCAACAAAATTCACAAATGCTTCTTCAAGTATTCCATTCACATTTCTCTTTGCTGTACTAAGCAATGCAGCACGCCCGATTGCGAGACAATATCTGCAGTCTGTCTTTGATGTGAGCTGAAGGAATGCTGTCTAATAAGAACAGCATGCTAAATGTTCGCCTCAGGTTAGAGATGTCGTACAGCACAGGAATCTTTTGAAATTCTGATCCCATATCTTCCTCTTCCCTGCTCGTCCCAGTGTTAGTCAGAGGGTTGTGATGAGCCTGCAAAATATATAGCCTGAGAGGTAAATCTGCCATAGTTAATGGGCTCATTTTCAGCAATCACTTAGCATTTCATCTCTCAGTTCCTCCACCCACTGTACGATTGCTCGAAATGTTGGAGACTATGTCAAATATTGCTGCCCAATTGTAAACACAGATGTTTCAATCAAGAGAGTTGCTTTTCATACATTATGTGATGATGATGAAAGCGATGAACTGTCAGAAGCATTGCTAATAGGTTTTAGTGCAGGCAATTAACCTTTTGCTTTGTTTTTATGTCAAACATAAAATGCAAGTTTGGATATTTTGGTGTGTGTAAAACAAAATACTGTATATGAGCATCTGCCTATATGCAGATAGATAGATATATTAAATGGCTTACTAGGAAGTTATAAGGAAGGAAGTATTAGTAAACCCAGGACAACACACACACACTTATATGTGTACTGCATTAAGGACATTTGTGGCTTTTCAGTTTGTTGATAAACCTTTCCGCTTCGGAGAGAGTATTTGCACATGCTTATGCTGAATAACATTTAAGTTGTGTTTGTTTGCATATGTGTGTGCTTTGGAAGAGAGCTCAAGGTCACAGCCTACACGCAGACAGCCATATAAGAAATACATTCATATTAAACAGCCCGGAGAAGGAAATCTGATGACATCTGTGATAATTCCAAGGGTAAACCGCTGCTTTGGACTGGCAAACATTATGATTTTTTCTCACTTAGAGAAGAAATTGACCCACTTAGAGAAACCCACTTGTTTTCCCTTTCTGTCTCATTTTTTACTCATTATATGCTTATTGGTTGCTACTTGCTATAATTACTGACTAGTGTCACCTGTGTTTCATTTAGTTCCCTTTGTTTTCCCTGTGTATTTATAGCCCTCCGTTTGTGTTCTCAGTTGTCCGTTCACGTTATTTTGCTTTATTGTTTATTAAAGTTTTACAGCTGAATTTAGATCCTGCCTCAAACTCTTTCTTCTTCTCCAAAAACATTGGATCTAACGGCATTTTTTCTTCAGCCAGAGGACATACTGTGCTCCCTCTGCCAAAATGGACAGGCTATTGAGAGTTATATTGTACACTGTACATCGACATCGCTCTGTGGTTGAGTGGGTCCTCTTTTACAGTGGGAGAAGTAGAATCCCCTTGTCCAGCCCCTCATTACACCCGCCACAGTCCCAGAGACAAAGCCAATGCCTGCCACAGACTTAAAGCCAGAACCCACTGGCCACCGCAGACCCAGAGCCAGCCGAGTCTGACCAGGTGTGTGAGCCATTACCCATGTCCGTCCCAGTGGGTATATTGGAGGAGTTGGACTGCCTGGAGTGACTTTTTGATCTTGATGACATCAAGCCAGGTCCCACCCTTGTTCCTGCCCTTGTTTGGATGTCCTGGTCTCGTCTGGAGTCTTTCATGGTCCGCTGGTCCCGTCAACCTTCAGCCTCCTAAGTTGCCTAGCTCCAAGTCTTCTTCGTCGGTGCTGGTTTCCATCCACCACCAAGTCTGTTTTGTCACCCAGCACCAAGTCTGCTTCTGTTTCGTCTGCCAGCACCAAGTCTGTCATTGCTGATGGTCCCACCCAGCCTCCCACTCCCTCTGTCTCTGCCGATCTCATCCAATTCCTCTGTCCCACCTCCGCTGGCTCACTTTAGTCCATGGCTCCTCCTTCAGTGGCTCCGCTTGACAGCTCTGATCAACATTGGACTTCTCAGTATCCAACTCCCCTTTGGTGTGTTGCTCCACTGGCTGCACCTCCAGCCACTGAGCCCTGGACTTAGTTCCACCATGGTCCATCATCCCTCAGGCTCTGCCGGGATCCCTCGTTCCTCCGGCTCCATCTTGGTCAGTCATCAGCATCACCCTGGTAGCACCGCAGACTCCAGCTACGCCTTAACCCTCCACCCCTTGGGCCACACCAGCTTCTTTCTTCCCTCTGGCTCTACCGTTGTCCTCACTCCCACCAGCTCCGCCTCAGTTTGCCAAGTCCTCGTCTCCAACTTGGTCCTTCGAGCCAGCGGTTCTGCTTCAGCTCTTCTGTCCATATGTAACGCCCCCTGGGTCTTTGTCTTTTTTCCCAGCACCACCTCAGTCAGTCTGGCTCCTGGCACTACCCTGGCTCCTCCCTCATCTATCCCTCCTTCATCTATCTTTAACATATATTTGACTGGTCAGTGTGGTTTTATTGTGTTCTAATTTCACTTGCTCATGCTCACCCAACAGCAATAGCAAAATATTATGATATTGTAAGGTTGGTTTAGAGTAATGAATTCACAAAATAACTCTAAGTTAGGTTTTTAACTAGGTGTTTGAAATAAACAAAACCTCTGCTAGAGAAAACACACTTATGTAATTTTGCTTTTGACTTCACCTTATTGTGAAAGGATACAGTAATTAACTGGGATACATGATTAACTGGATACATGAATTATGACAATTAGTCCCTATATAGGGCTATAGTATAAAATCATTAAATCTTCTCATTAGAACTTCTTCTCTAGACTGTTCAGATAGATTCAGGAGATTCACTATGCACATTCATGTTCTTTTACCAAAGTTCTTTGCAAGGACTGTTTGTGAAGTGGAAAGCATATCTTGTCACTCTTGGCCAAGAAAGTAGCCAAGCTTAGCCAGCCCTGTGAGATATGGCACACATTTAGCGATCTCTGGCCAGAAGTCCAGCATGTCATAAGGATTCCAAATTAGTGTTCCTTCGAGGACATGTGTTAGACATTGAGTGGATGGAAAAATCAAGCTTAGAACAGAACACTTAGTTTTCAGATTATGACTGGGTGTTTCACTTTATTCTTGAAATTTTTAGGATGTGTGATCATCTTTTTGTTGAATTTAATGTCTTTTTGACACAGAATAACAACTAGGTGTTTTTTTTGCCCCAATTAATTTGTTAGTAGCATCCTTGAGAGCCACCTACAAGATCCACCCTTTCACACTGGGTATTTTTAGTGTCTTTTCTGCAGGTTACTTTGTAACGCCCGTAGGTGGTGACAAATTACTATTTTTATGAATGAGTCAATGAATCAATCATTCAACCAATTTGTTAAAAAACCCTGATTCATTCAGGAATTAAACACCAGCTACCAGTGTGTTGCTCAAAGCAGCAGCACTTGGGTTTTTTCAGAACTATTTTCGTTGAAGGTAACTGGCAATACTTTGTCTAAATTGTAAGGTACTTCAAATAAATTGTTTATTGTACACTTTTAAAAAATAGCTCACTGTCTGACATGCTTTTATATAGTTGCTACTAATCTTTGAATTCAAGTTACGCATTGATGGTGTAATCAGGCACATGAGTAGTGTAGAATGTGAGGGATTGTTCAGGAAGTCTTGACAACAGTCATTATTTTTGCAATTCTGTTTTGTGATGCTAGTGGTGCAGAAACACATTTCAGCTGCAAGTAAATGTAAATCACATTTTTGTGAGATAGCTTTTTTTTGGAGATGAGCTACTCTGAACTAACAGCATACTTCATGTTGGATGCTGCATACTTCACATCTGTGTTTTAGCCTTTGCAGATAGCTTAAGCAGGTGTGAACCTGGAACTGTGACTGAAGGGAAAATATGATCATAGTGCACTATGACTTGGTCGAGGTTTCACAGCTGTTTAAGAGATATTGTGTCCAGCTTGGTGTTTTGTAACCAAAATCACAAGAGGGGCAACTTAAAATCACCTTATTTGCATTTCTCTGTCTATTAGAAGATTCTTTAATCACTTTTTTTGTTCCACTAAAAATAAAAACAGCATACAAGTGAGGAACTGAAGGCTGACCCCTTTCATAACCAGTTAGAGCTCTAAAAAAAAAAAGGTTCTATATTGCACCAAAAATGGTTCTTGGCTCGTAATCATAGGGGAACCTTTTTTAGTGCTATATAGCACCAATTTTGGTGCTTCAGTGGTTCTTCAGCGGTTCTTCAGAGGTTCTTCAGCGGTTCTTCAGAGGTTCTTCCCCGGTTCTTTGACTAAGGTGCTATATAGCACCTCTGAAGAACCGCTGAAGAACCACTGAAGCACCAAAATTGGTGCTATATAGCACTAAAAAAGGTTCCCCTATGATTACGAGCCTTTTTTTTAGAGTGTATGCTAAGCTAGTAGCTTGCCAAGCATAAAATGAAGTTAATTTAATTTCATAATTATTAGCTTCTGTAAAATAATGTGAAAGACATTAACATATTTTGTCAAACTGTTCATTCTATCATTTCCTCAAAGATGTTACTGTACACTCTAAAAAAAAAAAGGTTCTATATTGCACCAAAAATGGTTCTTGGCTCGTAATCATAGGGGAACCTTTTTTAGTGCTATATAGCACCAATTTTGGTGCTTCAGTGGTTCTTCAGCGGTTCTTCAGAGGTTCTTCAGCGGTTCTTCAGAGGTTCTTCAGCGGTTCTTCAGAGGTTCTTCACCGGTTCTTTGACTAAGGTGCTATATAGCACCTCTGAAGGACGGCTGAAGAACCACTGAAGCACCAAAATTGGTGCTATATAGCACTAAAAAAGGTTCCCCTATGATTACGAGCCTTTTTTTTTAGAGTGTATGCTAGTGAACAGCATGAACAGAGCATTTTGATGTGTGTGGAATGTTTAATGGTATCTTCATGATACATGGTACATGATACATGTACATGATATTAAGGGCACAGAATGTAAGATTTTTGGATTAAAATATCCAAAAACCACTAGAACAATGTTATATATTTTGTTGACTTGTTCATGGAAACATTATCCCAAATGTTTCCATGAATCTTTAAATCCAGAGAAATAAGCCATTTTAACCAGGACACGGACCGTGTCCGTGCGTCGCCTATCAATGACATCGGTTTTATTTTGTAGAAACCAAAAAAACACCAAAGACTCTTTAATATACTATGTGTTTTATTAGACAGACGAGCAACTGCTTGGTACATTCATCAACAGAAAACGAATCATTGTTATATAGCTCAACACAGTTAGTATTAAGCCGCATTTCCACCGCAGTAACTTTCCCCAGGAGTTACGGACTTTGGGGTGGTACTCGGTGTGTTTCAACCGCAGCAACCGGGGTCTAAATAAAGTTCCGGGTAGAGATTTCCCCCTCAAAACTGCTTGCGAGGTAGTACTTTTTCAAAGTTCAGGAACTTTCGGGGGTGGGACTTGGGTGCTGAAAATGCTGATTGGTTGAGCTCATGCAGCATTTTATTTCAACCTAAAAGTCTTTTACAGTGCGTGCAGTAAGAGTTGTTTGCTATTCAAATCAACAATGGAGTTTAAAAAACGAACTTGGACGAAATCCAGTGGGCTCTGGAAAGTCGCGCGCAGTCCTACGTCACCGGACTAATCTTCACGGTACTTAAGACAGCAGACAGCAGCAGGTCTTAAGGAAAATGAGTTCCTGGGAAAAAAAGTTCTTGGGACAAATTGTTCTGGGTAATTTCGGTGGAAACGGGACTTTATTGTTTAAATCTCGTTTTCATGAATTACCACGAGTACCATGTTTTACCATGCCTAATCTTGATCTAGCTTACTGCAGTATGAACGGAAGAAGCGGAAGCAGTCGTCTGCGGCATAATAAAAGCTCCGCGAAATCCAGGCATCATCTTTGTTTTGAATAAGTGAAAACGAAAATTACATATTGTGGCTTTAACTTTGGTTTTTCTTAAAGCTAAGCGCAAAAAAAAGTAACTTTTGTGTGCGCGTGATGCACAGCGCTCGTGCTTTCAGAGCTGCATGCTTTCATTGACTTGCGTAATTTGAATCCCACACTTTAATCATAATGAATTATTACCTCAAAATGTAGATCTGTATGCATGTGTGATGTACTTTATCTGAATTAAATAGCCTGCATACACATATCTCGCTTGTGCTCACGTAGGTTGCCGACCGCTGGTTTAGGCTATTAAAGAAATGTAATTTCTCCAAATGTACATTTAAAAGCAAAGTACTTCTGTGTAATATGTGAGGCCTACCATATAACTGCGCTTAACACTGAGAATTTAAATAATTGTAATCGGGTGCGGGTCAGGTGCGGATATCTAAATCAGAGAAAATCATAGGTGCGGGTGGATGATTTGTTTTTAACAGCAGATCCAGGTGACGTTAGAGGCGTCTATCGTACGCGTTTACACATACTCTCTCTTTTAAAAATCTTTCTGTGTATCCTCTTCTTCCCTGACTGGCCTCTGCCTGTGTCCAGCTCACTGCTGGGAAACATATTTTACTGTTTAACAGCTCCCAGTGGAGTGATAAGGTAACATTTGAGGCCTGCTTCAAGGCTTTGCAGCGGCTGCTGTTTGGAGGATTGCTCTAGAATGGGGCAAGTGAGTCCGGGGTGGGGTGTATCAAAGCTTAAACAATCTTTTTTTTGCCTTAGTACACTAGTGATATTTAAAGTGTGCATGGAATCTGTCTGCCTTTGTATAAAATGAAGCGTTTCCCCAGATCTCGCCACAGAGACTGTCTGCATTTCATGAAAATGTGAAATAAGATCTGGGGGGCATTAGATCCTTCACGTTTTCTGCTTTTGACGGTCAGTTGCTGTTTGTGCTCTTTTCAAACAATCTGCATTTTCCATGATATCATTCCAGTCTGTATTTTCCTCTGAGTCTTTCCAACCCTCTTTGCTGAATATCTAGGTTAAAGTGTCAGGGGGGATAACTACTGACTGCAGGCCTTGGGAATATTGCGGACTGCACTTTGTGACTTTGTGACACAGGAATAGTGGATCTCAACCTTTTTGACTTCAAGCTGGTTAGGGCTGGTAAAGCACCTTGAACAACTAACAAATGAGGTACAGTATTATGTTCTAGTTTGATCTGAAATGACATGGATTTTCTAGCACGGGCATAAAAATAACTTGACAAAAACACTCCTACTATTGCGTTGTTCTCTCAAACTTACCTATTAGTTGAATAGGAAATTGGTTAGTATAGTGCTGGATGCTCTGTTAATCGATTTTTCTTTTTATTTCTTTTCAATGAATGATCTCAAAATGATCTACTTTGCATTGTCAATTTACATTTGACTTCAGTGTTTATTCCCCTAGTCTGTTGTCTTCTGTGACAGAGAGGTCACATGGCAGGTCATAGTGACTAGAAGGAAAACCTGGAGCTCCTCAGGTTATAATAACAAAGTGCTGACAGTGGTAATCATACACACTGAGGTAACCTTTGGTCTGGTTCAGTCTCAGTGCACACATAATGAACCAAACTTTCTTCTCTGGGCTTGACCTCTGACATTTAAAGCACACAGTCCTCACCTCAAACAGCAGAATAGGGCATTAACACTTCATCGGGTGGAGGCGATGATGAGACTCTGGGTGGATCTCATGTGTTAAACTCATTTCAGAGTGTTAGTCTGTTAAAGGTGTCATGAACTGGCTTTTTTTATACTGTTGTCTGAGGTCAACTTATGACGTTTGCATGGTTTCTACATTCAGAAACATCATAATGAATAAGCAATAGGCTATTTTCTGCCTTGGTTTTGAGGCTCACTGAAAAACTGTCGGTTTTGATGAGCATGATGCACTGAAGACTTAGAAGTAAACGCTCATGGCTAGAATTGGATAAGATTTGCATATTTAATGAGTTTCCGCTCCCCTGTCAGTACACGTGAGGAATTGTTTTAAAAGCGTCTGGAGAAACCTTCACAGGGCTCGAAAAATAAATTTATCAAACAAACACAATGATTTCTCTCTCATCCACCTGCGATTGATTGGAATGTTATTTCTGTATCATTTCGACCGATCATCAGTGAATATAACCGCAAACCGCACACACACACACGTGCGCGTGCAAGAATGGAATGTTATTTCACTATAGCCAGCCGGTGATAGCCCGTCTGAAAAACACATAGCCCCGGGACTTTGGGCTTTGCGTGCTGGCGTTACAAGTGCGAGTCTGATCACGAATGAACCAATAACACCTTCTCTAGCCTGTGACAGCATGCTATGGTATGTAATCAATAGATATCAAACGTTCTGTAACAATGCAATACTAACACATATAAAAAAAACATGTTTTATTCACATAAGTGTGTTGCACCATTCCTGTCGGATCCAATATAGAAGACACAGCAATCTCACATTAATCTCAATATGTCTGCAAATCCAGTCTCGACCTCTATCTTGTTTACAATCGATTCCGCTGTGAAATGAAGCGAACAAACGCAATGTCTTACGCACGTGAACTGGAACCGGCATGTTTATTGCTCGGTAGCGACCCGTCTAGCTCCACGAGTCGGTAGGCGGGCTTGAGGCGGTGCTTCTGCGTCCTATTACGCCAATGGTCGACATATTGTGAGAGCTCGCGTTTTCTGGGCCTGGTGTCTATAAAAGCTTTTCTTTGACTAACAAGGACGTTTACAGCTCTGAAACTTACAGGATATTCTTATATCACGATGAACTTTTATATACCAAAGGTTTAAAGGAAAGTTGATTTCTCAATTCATCACCCCTTTAAATTGTGTCATGCTGTTAGTGAAAATCACTTGTAAGCCTTTTTCTTTAGACACAGTTTTGGAGGTTGGAAACCTAGTATTCCAATATTTTCTATATGTATATGTTTTAGCTTTTATCCAAAATAATTCATCCATGGATGTGTTTTTACCTTTTTTTATACCTATAGTAGCCTCTCTGGTGAGGTATGCCAGATTTCGCCCAACACCGCCCCTTTGTTACAATCAATTACAAGCTCACATTCGTATCGGCCTCCATTTAATCAACAACTGGTCGATAGAACCAAGTCCACCTTGTATTTTTTCTTTTCGATACTTACATTGCAACACTAACTCTGATGCAAATTTCTGAATTAAACCTTAGTTAATGAGACCAATTGCAGAATAATAATGATGAATAAAGTTGCAGCTATGTTGAAATCAGCAGAGCAGTGTTTCCCTTTTTTCCTCAATTTCCAATACTCCTGCACCTTTGCTGCTGTACTATACTGCAAACATCAGTAGCTGTGAGAGATGAATGCATTACATTTGCTGAAATTTAAAGAACATGGCAAGCTAGTGCAGTTTTTTTTGTTGGGTCACAGTAGAGTCTTGTATTTACTTTAATAGTGCTGGTCATTAGGTTGAAGTGATCTGAACAGTCTTATATAAAAGTGCTTCATGGCCTGTGGCATACTTGAGAATATTATTATTATTATTATTTACACAGCAGGATAGAAGAACGCCATAGGTTGCTGTCGTAATTACAGGAAGAGTACGAGAAGCAGGTGAAGCTTTTGAGAATGCATTGGTTAAGGCTATAGTTTTATATTCTTTATTTTGTCCTGCCTGTTTACATTTAAAGACAGACTGTTTTACATTTGTCCATTTCGATTAAGGAAGTGTGTTTGACCATTCATGTGACCTTTTTTTTACATTTTAGACTTGGTACCAAAGTATATATAGTCAAGTTTGTATTCATTTCTAAGCCCGTTCAGACTCAATGGAAGTTGTACCTAATGCATTTAGAGATTTTGAGAAGACTAATGACACACGTGAAGAAAATCAAACCAGAACAAGTAGCTGGTGAGGATCTTGATACTGATCTGTTGTTGGAAGGTTTTGGCCTCTATTTCAATATTCAATATCCAGAATCTGAAATTAGGTCACTGTACTGTACAAGGATTTTTTTTTCTCTTCGAAAAGAATGTGTCTGTTATGAATTAATGCAGTGATTGTAAGACAGGGCAATCCCAATGGATACTGAAGTATTCAAAGTAGATTTACATCTCCCTGTTTCCGTCAGTGTTTAGTCCAGAGCCATGCTAGTATATTATCTGGGTTCTTAGTAGTGAGGAAGAAGATGTGCCAGACGCTTAGAAAAACAACTCCCGTCCAATGATGGAGAGTCACTGGATGGAATAAGCTGAAAAGTGAGATGTTTGACTAGAGATGGATTTCAGTAGTGGGCCAGCACATTTTTGAATTCTTGTTAAACTAGATCAGGTGTGTGTGAATGGTTTGTCTGACAATGCTTGAATGGGGTCACTGAATATCAATGTGTCGGGCACGCCTCACTTGCTGTTCAGCGTATCGAGAATGTCATGCTTTTTTTTAAGGAGACACCAGTGTTGTTATTTTAGGATTATTTTATACTATTATAGTATTCACCTTTCATGTACATAATTTAATAATATTACAGTTTTAATCTGTTGTATAAAGAATGCCTAGAGTCAAAAAACATGTGATAAATTGCAGTTATTTCTTCTATTGACAGTCCTAATTTTAACTGAAAGAAATAATAATAATAAAAACAACTTATACTGTTGCCTTTAGGATAGATGGAAGCATAGTGGGTAAAAAGATACAATTTCAACTTAAAAAGGGAAAGTGTTCCAGATAATATATTTGAAAAATTTGATTCAGTACAATAACAATGTAAACATCATTAATGTATAGTTTATATAGGAAGCAACATGTTTGTACAGTATTCCTTTTATTAATTTTCTTGCACAGCATAAATGGATATTTGGCCATGAAAATATATTTATATTTTAGGAAGGGGGTCCCTTAAAATCATTATATTTGAGAGTTATTGGTATAAAAAGGTTGAAAACCCAGAGAAGACATTAAGAGGCCTGGACAAAAATTACATACTTGTGCATTTTCTGCACTGATTTTAGGAGAAAGTCTGTGGAATTATGGTGAATGGTTTTAAACATACATACAGCTCTGGAAAAAATTAAGAGACCACTTAACATTGATTTCTCAATGTTAAATGGTCTCTTAATTTTTTCCAGAGCTGTAAGTTTACATAAGTGTATGACATGATAGTCTGTGGACCTGAGTTTAAATTGCAACCTATGGGTTTTTTTCTTCTATTTTTTTTTTCAATAACCAAGCAAATTTGACAGCCAGTGATCATCACGTTTCATTGAATGAAAAAGCGCAGCTTTGACAATTTGTTCTCCTGGAGAAAAGTAATATGAATTGAGAGTGACATAGAGGTGGGTAGATGATGACCGAATTTTCAATTGAAACCAAATAACCTGTGGAAAGTGCAACTCAGTTGGACCGACCAAATTTAGACATGTGAATATGTGATTTCTGCCACAGAAAAACACTTTTTCTCACCTACAAACATTAAAAATCATAAAGGTATGATTCTATGATGTAAAATGTATTTGTCTCCTAAATGTGTGTTAGCTGCTCCTATTGTGAGATGTTTGTTGTACAGAGGGATGTCAGAGCTCTCCAGCGTGTACAAGGATTTATTGGTCACGCTTGCAGGAAGCATCCTTTTGGTACCATAAAATGTCTTCCAGCGCCTTAAGCTCCTACAGATGTAGACCCTGTAATTTAATGTCGTCTGCATGTTAGCGTTCTCCTCCCCAGGCCACCCCGCTTGACTCGACTTTACATGCCAATCAAATCAAAGAAATGCCCTTCTCTGACTTACTTACTTATTTACGATGCATTATGTCTAGCTTTGGCATGGCTGGCCCGAGTCTGTGCGGGTCAGCTGAGGTATTCTGCCGTCTCTACAGCAGTAGTTTACATTCTTAGCAGAGTCAGACAGTTCTCGCTTGAAGAATTCCTCGGGTTCAGCTCGTGCACGGAGCTGTTTGGCCTTTGTGTCGAGGTGGGAGAGGGGATCTTATTTCTTTTCCTGAAATTTTCATAAAAAAAAGAAGGCTTCAGATATTTGACATCAGCACGGGTGCTGGTTATTTTTCTTGCCATTCCTCAGTCATTAGCGCAGGACTGCTCTGGGAAATGTGACTTGTGTTGAAGCACTATAGCACTTTTTTGAATGGGACGCAGATTAGTGGCCCTTCCGACGTGTGCTCACACAGTGCTGAACCGAGCGCTTTCGTTCTCATTGTTTTTTCAGCTGAGCAGCGCGTCGGCCTCCTTCCTGTCTGTGAGCGACTTTTGAGAGGCTAGCTGGGAAAGAAGATCACGACAGAACAAAGGGCTAATGCTCAGTGCCCTGCAGCTACTTTTGATGTTATCACACATATAGTTCTTTGTTGCACATGCTTATTTGATTTAGTACAATATCAAGAGATGGTTTCTCTATTTCTCTAAAGAACACTATTCAGCTGTTCTTTGTTTGTCCGGTCTGTCTGTCTGTCTGTCTGTCTGTCTGTCTGCCTGCCTGTCTGTCTGTCTATCTACACAGACCATCTATCTATCTATCTATCTATCTATCTATCTATCTATCTATCTATCTATCTATCTATCTATCTATCTATCTATCTATCTATCTATCTATCTATCTATCTATCTATCTATCTATCTATCTATCTATCTATCTATCTATCTATCTATCTATCTATCTATCTATCTATCTATCTATCTATCTATCTATCTATCTATCTATCTATCTATCTATCTATCTATCTATCTATCTATCTATCTATCTATCTATCTATCTCTGTCTGTCTGTCTGTGTCTGTGTACACAGACCATCTATCTATCTATCTATCTATCTATCTATCTATCTATCTATCTATCTATCTATCTATCTATCTATCTATCTATCTATCTATCTATCTATCTATCTATCTATCTATCTATCTATCTATCTATCTATCTATCTGTCTGTCTGTCTGTCTGTCTGTCTGTCTGTCTGTCTGTCTGTCTGTCTGTCTGTCTGTCTGTCTGTCTGTCTGTCTGTCTGTCTGTCTGTCTGTCTGTCTGTCTGTCTGTCTGTCTGTCTGTCTGTCTGTCTGTCTGTCTGTCTGTCTGTCTGTCTGTCTGTCTGTCTGCCTGCCTGCCTGCCTGCCTGCCTGTCAGTCAGTCAGTCAGTCAGTCTGTCTGTCTGTCTGTCTGTATGTTTGTCTCAAACAAACACAGCATTTCATAAGGTGGAATAAAAATTACATATATCATATTTATGTATAGATATCCAGAATATTTCTGAAAATTGTCTTTACTGTCATTCAGGGGGACATCCAGCAGCTTCTTTTGGTGGCGGACCCTCGTGCAGCCTACGACTACTGTGAACACTACAGCCCTGACTGTGAAACCCCCCACCAGGACACACCACAGGCCCAGGAGCCCGAGGAGGAGGTCAGTATGTGTCTGGATCAGACCTAGACGAGTGTATGTGTGTGTGTGTGTGTGTGTGTGTGTGGTTGTGTGATGATATAATGATGGATTATATACGGTGTACACCCACAGCTTCTCTCTGGGGCTTTCTTAGACCTGGATTCAAAAACATTGCCAAAAATCTGAATTATTAATCAGAATTTACTAGGGATGTGCACACATCATTTCCTTTTTGGGTTTTTGTTCTAGTCAACTAGTAAAAACACTGTTCAAACTTTTCAAATAGTTTTTCCTTGATTTTTGTATTTCCATATTTGGAGGAATGGTCCTTCTTGGTAAAAAGTCATGCATCTCATCGATGAAAATCCAATTTTATCCAAATGTATTTTAAAACTGTTACTGGTGATAACAGTTATGAAACAAATATGTAATTTCACACACTTTTCATACTAATATTAATATTCCTTTTTTGTATGTGTGCAATTACTCAACAAAAAAATCATTTTAAATGTCAATCTCTAATATTTAGTGTGTTATTATGGTACACATTGTTTTATTAGAGCTGCAGGTCTGAACAAACTGTACTTGAGGACTCTATTGTGAATTACAAATGTGACCTAAAGGGATTAAACTATCCTGCTAATCCCAAATTGAAACAGTGCGGTTTGTCTGGTTTTTGATATTTAGCTTTTTCAGTGCATCAGTGTTTTCCAATAATATTTCACTGAATAACCAATGAGCTCACGGTGGAAACTATTTTTCCCCCTGCCACAGAGTCTGAGCCCACTTTTGAGTGGCGTGGAAATATATTTTTCTTTAATGACTCCTGCATGCTTGCTGGGAAAGTCAAGTTTCTCCCTCCACAGCTAGCCCTGAAATACCTGGAAAAGTTATGTCTCTCAGCTGTTAAAGAACTCCTGATTGTAACATGATAATAAATCACAGTAACTGCTGCTTGGGGTATTGAGAACTACGCCACAACAGGGGATGGAAAATGTAGCTTCACGTATCGTGGAGAACGCCAGAGACAAACCAAAGGACAAATTAATGAATTAATGCTGAGTGGTAAAAACAAATTACATAAATATATCTTTAAAAACAGATGAAATAAAGCTTTATAATCCATTTTAACTTACTAAATGCTAGAACTCATCCCAGCATCAGCAATCTAACATCTATATCTATTAGGAAGACCAGAGACCTTTGGACGGAGGTCCGTTCTTTTCCCCTGCAAGGAGCTCCCCTGCGCCGTATCAAATACTTTAAGACACGTGTGGGAAATGGGGACGCGTTTTTAATGGCCCAAGACGATATTTATGCCTTTCATCCAGCTCGCTGGCTACAGCCATGGCAGGCTCCAAGCCTGGCAAGAACCTTTAATGCCGTAAACTGACTCGCAGCTGGATATTTCTTCCTTTTCGCTTCTTTTCTGCAGCCAGTGGAACGCAGCCAGTCCACCAGGCCTCAGTTCTTTTTTTCCTGTTATTTTTATTAGCTCAGCTGATGCATTGGGACTTAAATCATCGCTCTCTGATGGACAAAGGCACATCACAGAATGCCTGTTAACTTAATATGCAGTACCTCACCTTATGCTCGTGCACCTTATTACAATCATAGAGGAAAACAAGCTCAAAATTGGAAGCGTGTGTTTATAATTGCTGGTTTATAAATGACATTTAATTATTGGGAAGGACTTAACAATAGCTCTTTGTTGAATTGCTAAAATGACTGCCATTTAAGTACATTAACAACTTTCAAAAAGTGCAAGTGGCTTGGGAGTGTTGCGTTTAATAAGTACATTTTATGAGAAGCAAAATTATCCAATAAATTTATTATAAATTGCAACATACCATGTGTGACATACGCACTTTGAATATACCATGTGCTTTGTTTAACTTTACACAACAATGAAATGTTAAAAACCAGAGCAGGTCTTTTACATTTAAGGGTTAGTTCACCCAAAAATGAAAATTCTGTCATTAATTAGACAGAATTTAGACTTCGTTCATCTTCAGAACACAAATTAAGATATTTTTGACCCCTCTGACCCCTCCATAGACAGCAATTTAATGAACACTTTCAAGGTGCAGAAAGGTAGTAAAAAATAGTCCATGTGACTGCAGTGGTTTAACCTTAATGTTATGAAGCGACGAGAATACATTTTGTGTGCAAAAAACAAACAAAAATAACGAATTTATTCAACAATTTCTTCACGTCTGTGTCAGTCTCCTAAGCAGTTTACATTGGCCAGCTCCTGCGTCAGCATCACACGCATGCATCGTGGTGCTCACGTGAACAGCTTCGGCCAATGGTAAGCCGGCGTTCTGGCGTAGCTCTGACGTAACTCGTAGGCGTTGCACTGTTTTTACTACTACACAGACGAGAACAAATTGTTGAATAAAGTCGTTATTTTTGTCTGTTTTTTGCACACAAAAAGTATTCTCAACACTTCATAAAATTAAGGTTGAACCACTGCAGTCACATGGACTATTTTAATATCTTTCCTACCTCTCTGGGCCTTGAAAGTGTTAATTAAATAGCCGTCTAATGACAGAATTTTCAGTTTTGGGTGAACTAACCCTTTAAAACTGCGTTAAGAGGTGGTTCCTTTAGAGATTATAAAATGATAGTTCAGACTCTGATTGAATAGTTCAATTCTGATTGAAATAATTTATATCAAGCCAGTGCTTATTAACTATAAACACATGGCTGTGACTGCACATTACTGCTTTTTATGCTTTTTTATGCCAAATTTCTATGTTCCTCAGCAACCTTAAACTGCCTAATGATGAACTATATTACTTGTCATATTTGTTTTTTGGTAATTATTAAAAATTAAATTTATTGAATATTAAAAATGTAATTACAGTTTGCTAAATACCAGTGGACTGATATGGCGGGTGGTTCAAATTTTTGAAAGATAAACTATAGTCTATAGCATGTGTTCACACTTGGGTGTGTTCACACTTGAAGTTCGGGTTCTCTTGGTTCGTTTCGTCCAAAAAAAAAAAAAAAAGATACATTTAGTCCTGGTTTGCTTAGCATTCGCACTGTAATTTTTAAGACCAAACCTAAAGATACAAAACATGGTTTTATGACGTATATTTTGCAACAGAACTTACCGAATATCCAAAACTGTGTTTTGTGCTGGGCTAAATGCGTTCGTTGTATGTGTGTAGATATGATGGTATTTTTACCAGCTGAGAACGTGTGAAGAGCTTATAAAATGTATAAAGGAGTCAAAACAGTGGCAGGAATTCCTCCGTTGCACACACACGAAGATCGGCTGATCTGTCAGCGTTTCTGACGCCTGTACCAAACTGTAATGGGCAATATAGCTCCCATGATGAGAAAAACCAGGTGTGCTTGAGTGTTATGTCCTTTTTAGGTGGGCGGCAGTGGCTCAGTGGTTCATGTAGGTTGTCTACAAACCGGAAGGTTGGTGGTTCGATCCCCGGTTCCACCTGACCAAGTGTCGAGGTGTCCATGAGCAAGACACCTAACCCCAGCCGCTCCCAACGAGCTGGATGGCGCCTTGCATGGCTGACACCGCCGTCGGTGTATGAATGAGTGTGTGAATGGGTGAATGTGAGGCAAAATGTAAAGCGCTTTGGATGGCCGTAGGTCTGTTAAAAGCGCTATATAAATGCAGTCCATTTTTTTTTCATTAGGGTCGCATCTTGTGACATTACGTCTTTGTTTGTTGTGCCCCAGTGTTCGGATGGCAGCATTCACACTTATTCAATTGAACCGCACTAGCAGAGTAATTGCACCAAACATGTACAGTGTGAACCCTAAATCTTTTCACTTTCACTTACCCAAATAATTGTGCATTTTTACATTTTGAAGAGATTTGTGTATTTTCACAAGTATACTTTGTACTGTTTTATCTGTCTCTTTTCTCTAATTACGTTGTACTGTTAATTATTCCTTACTTTGGGTATAGATTTAATGCTTGTTATCTGTAACACAAAGATTACAGGTTTAATCTCAAATAGAAATGGCATTAAATCAGCATTGAATCATGTTGCTTTATTCATGAAACATGATTTGTATGTAAACTGTTGAATTGAATACGATTGGATACTGTATATACAAATGGATTTATGCAGAAATTCATTTTGCTCATGTTTCATGTACTCAAGCATTTAATCTGTGCTTTTTGTACCATGGATACAAAAAAAACAGACATCAAATCAGTCTAAGAAATGTGATATAACTGATTTGATGTTTTAAACAGATGGGTAAGATCAACGAAATTACAAAAAAAAAGATTTATGTAGTTTACTGATGATCACCCATCATGTAAATGGCATACACAAGCACATTTTGCATGATTTAAGTTCTTATCAGTTTGTGTGATATGCCATTGATATGTCATACAATGCATCTTCCCTTTAGTATACAGTGACCACAAAAAGTATTTGAACACTTAAGCCAAACTTGAACACCATTGCATTATGTAGCAAGAAATTTAAAAAAATTAAAATATTTTAAAGAAATATGGTGCAAACATTTTCCAAGCAAAGCATTCATAAAAACAGTTTTAAAGGTTGAAAATGACAAAACAATAGATATATTGTTGAAAATTATGGCTACTGCAAAAATAAATGCCCATTGGTTTGACACATTTTTCTGACATCAGGTATTCAAAAAGTGTTCAAATACGTTTTGAGGGTTCTAAACTGTATATAGGGACTTGAATCTTGAGACCTGAGTCTTTCTTTCTAACATGCATCCCTCTCTCTCTCAGTACAATACTGAATACACAGATTATAATGAGTTCTATGACTACACCGAAGAAGGGACTGCCACTGAAAATCCCACTGACAGCGTCCATACTGAGACCAAGGTAAACACTCACATCTGTATGGCCGCAGGTGACTGTCAATCACTGTGGGATTTTCTTCAGCCCGCCCACTTTCACACTGTGTGGTCTCTTATTCATTACCCTCCACTGTTCTGTTGCCCTCATTCCCTTTTCCCTTCTCTCTCCTCAAATTCCATCACTTTCATTCATACTTTCACTCAAATAGTCCAGTTTGCTTTTATTTGTCCTCAAGAGGAAATTTGTTTCCACCGTAGATGCATACATAACACCACAACACATAACATAGTAAAGTAAATGATCAACTTTCTAAATGAGAAAACATTTCCTCTTGAGGACAAATAAAAGCAAACTAAACAAATGTATAATCCAAATGTAACCTTTTGCTAGACATTCATGTTTTATTAAGAAAATATATTGACCATTCAACTGTTTTGTATTGTGTTTTATCAAAAAATAACCCCACTGTCAAAGTGACAAAATACATGTAGCTTTTTATTCTTGACATATTAGAAAAGCAGCACAAATCATTGTCTCTTATATCAATTTCTGATGATAAATGTTACACTGAGGTAAAAGTTAAAAGCTATTTTTCTTTTTGGGACAGTTTGTTCATTTCAGAGTGATTTAAACCATCTATCATGTTGAAGTTTGTAATAAAGTTACCGGCCAGCTGTTTATCAGCAACTTTTACTTGCAATTGAACCCTGTACATATTTCAAATTCAGATATAAACAGCTAAGAATAACAAAAAATGAAGAATAAATGAGCATTCACCTCTTTCTTCATTCAGATTAATGTGAATCTCTTGTGTGATGTTTACTTATAGCCCAGCACTGCTGACACGGCCGACTACTATGTTGAGCAGGACTATGGCACTGAAGCCCCTTCCATTTCTATTCCAGCCAATAAGGTAAAGATCTGCAAACACCTTCATTTTATTTTCCATTGTCTATTTTAAGCGGGATTCTATTCAAAAATCCTTATTTTGGTGAAGGTGATAAATGAAATCAGAAGGAAACTAATTTGCACCTTATTTTCTGTTAAATTAAAGTAATTTAATTTACTAAACTATGAGATGCCAACTCTACTTTAGGTCGTTCATTTTGGTTTGTCTTAACTGACTGGTTGTACCTTAGTCTGATTTTTATGGGTACACAATCAAACCTTATTTATGTTATTTCCCAAGTTTGATGATTCTGTCACAGTTTGTTCTAAGACATCGCAAAAATGAAGTCTAAATGAGGAACATCCAGCTTTAACTAGAACAGTATGTCTTGTATTTAGCAATGGCCAAATGTCTGCTTCAAATGATACACCTACATTGACTGACGCAGCCTCATAAAGCACTCCTGGTATACAATACAAAGGCTGGGATTAACTCCTTTTGTTCAACGCATTAAGGCCCCTGGGTGAGGAAGACTACCAGACTTAAAGCCAAAATAGCTTTCCATTAAAAAAAAAAAAAAACTTTCCAAATTGTTTCATTCTTAGTGGAAGGCACAAGATGTACAGAGTAAAATTAGACACCAGTACAGTATTATCACATGCAATGCTAGTGTGGTTTGTACATTTTATTAACCGAACGGATTCAGATTTTTTGATAATCTTTTTTATGATTTTATAAATATGCTAGCTATAATACATAAACATTTATCAAGGATTTTTATTTGGAAGATATCGGAAGTTTTAGTTTCTATTCAAAGCAGTGGCACAAATATTGAATGTTATTAGTTGTTTATCATGTACACTTTTTAACACATTTAAAAAAGGTCCAAAAGAATAACTGTCATTGCATTAGATAAATAATTATAAAATAAATGGCAGCTGCAAACAAATAATGCTTTTCTGAGTGCGCATTCAGAATTTCATGTGTTTTAGTGTTTTTTAGAGGATGTATGCAGTCTGTCATGTGGTCATGTTGCCATATACTTTGGTCTTCAGTTTGAACATCATCTATTTTTTTATAAAGGTTATATTATATCATATAAGTTACACAGACAAGTTACACACTGTCCTGCAGCTCCAACATACCTCAACAAACCTGGACATTTCTAGTATGCCTAGTAGGGGTGTAATTTCGGTACGGTGCACGTGTGTACCGAACCGTTCCGAATGCAATCTTTACTAACAGTTAACAGTCAGCTTGTTTTAAGCGCGGAACATACTTCAATCCGAGTTCCCACACGAACATACTAAGTATTCAGTCCATTTTATCACGAAATTCAAACGATAAATGCCGTTTTGGCGCTCTTTAATGTGACGTGACTGATCACTGTATATGCGCGTCAGTTCAAGTGGTGCAGAACACAAGTGAGTGCGATCATCTCTTCCTAAAGAATAAACATGAATTAATATCTTAAGGTATGTTGAGAGGATACATTACAACTTACTGAAACGTATCATATGCCGTTTAATCGCTCAATCAGTGTTTCAACCGTGGAAAGATGTCAATAAAACAGCTTGTAAACAATGTCATGTAGCATTACATTTACCTCAGGCAGTAGGCTCATTCAGTGTCCACAGCTGGTTATTCACTAGAGAGATGAACTCTTTTGCTAAATATATGCACTATATTAGCGCCTATAGACTTGGTCGGCATTACTGGGAACGCCCATAAAAACGTCATATCTGTGTATGCCATGGGGGAAAACAATCCATTCGAATGAACGCCGTAGACCTTGTTAGATGCTTTATCTTTACTTTTTGTAATGATTACCATTTATTTTTGCTTGGTGCAATGCCGAAAAGTTGCTGTGTGGTGCTCTAATAAGTAAAAAAAACCTGATCTGAAGTTTTATACTGCTGAATAACAGACAGAGCCGTTCGTCAATTCCGAAAGCCTGTGCAATACGTCCATTGCAATTAAACATTTGCCCTACATGATGATGTATTATTGTAAATATGAAAAAAAGAAGAGATTTTATTACTGCAATGGCAAAAGTTTGTTTAACAAAAACACCAATATAGTCATAAGTTTGTCACGGTACTCGAACTGCGTCAAAAAGCAGTCAACTTGTCATTAAAGCAGTTTTCACGCATGCTCCCCCAAATGTTACACATCATAATAGCCTACTTCATAAATCACCCAGTCTTTTGATGAAGACGGTTGCTATAAAAAACCAAAAAAAACTTTGCTATTGTCAGTAATTTGAGAATAGTATTGTGACATTGACATGTCAACTCCAAATTTGCTTTGTAAAATGTAAATGCTGAACTAATTCATTCGTGCATGGCTGTACTAACAAGAAAAACGAATACATAAACAGATAAAACTACATGCATGCAAGACAACAGAAAACTGATGGATGTCTAAACTTTATCCAAACCAGATGTGTCATTGATGCCAAACAGCTCATCACATATAACTGGATTTAGGCTTTTGACAAATATTTAAATTAACGTTTTACATTAGACTCTGCGCATTTCATGTCTGTGCCCAAACAAATACAAAAACAAATGCCCTTTGCATTGCACACGGCATATTCAGAAAAACATTTCATAGCACAAGACAAGTTTTATGATCATTTTAAAACGTTAAATGGATGTAATAGATAGGCCTACATTAAATCCATTAAATTCGGGAACACTGAATAAACGTCTTCATCGAAAGACTGGGTGATTTATGAAGTAGGCAAGTAATATTTGTGGGAGAAGCATGCATTTTGACGAGAAAATGACACCTCTGGCCATTGTGTTGGGTCTTTTTTCTAGTCACAGATACTGTACGAACAATCCGACCCTATATGGCTCAGTTTTTCTATATATCTTGCTCTGTCGAGCAGAAGACGTGATTCTATATAGGCTATACTGGGTTAACACCATGGATTTCCAGTGTCGGGGAATAGCCAACTCCACCCCCCACGACACACCCCCAGCTATGACACAACAACGACCAAGTCTATATATATATTAATTATATTCTACTTAACCTGTTAGTGATGTCTTGATTATTTAATGTATGTTTAAATAAATCTGTCATGAAAATGATGATATTTCAACAACGAATTGGAGAAAAAACATAATTTTATACCGTAATTAGATTTAGAAGTTAATACAAAAACTGCCTTATGTTAAGTTTACATGTTTGCATACAATATGTTATTTGAGTGTTGATTATTATATCTAAAAATAAATAGCAACTGAATTTAGGCTAATAGTTTGGGCTCTGTTGTTAAACTTGAATATTATTGTAAAGTGCAAGTAAGGGCTCCCTATATAGTTTACAACATTATCTTTAAGAACATTCTAGTTATAATTGAATTCATTTAAAGACAGACACTAGTTTTTTCAGTGAACCACTGTTTAATAAAAACAAATAAAAAGCAATTTTATAAAACTGCTGTACCGAACCGTGACTTCAAAACCGAGGTACGTACCAAACCGTCAGTTTTGTGTACCGTTACAACCCCAAGTAAGACCTTGATTAGCTGGTTCATGTGTGTTTAATTGGATTTGGAGCTAAACTCTGTAGGATAGTGGTCCTCCAACAGCAGGATTGGACACCCCTTAGTCAGGACCAAAATTATCCCATTTAAAATGATGCTTACCAGTGCAATTTCACCTGTAGAGCTTCATTAAAAGAGTTCAGTAGTTTGATTTGGTGTCTACATTGACTGTCCTCCCTGTTCCTTTCATTCATTGACCTCCCCTGGCTGGACAGAATCCTTCGCCAAAAGAGGAAATAGTAGACGACTACATAACAGGGATAGAAGAAGTTGGAGTGGATCCCACCATTGCCACCAATAATGAGAATGTGGAAATTGTGGAGTCCAAAAACACAAATGGTGCCGAAAACCAGGACTTTAAGGAATACGACCTTAATGGATATGATGCAAAAGAGTTAGACCCCAGCAATTATGACGATCCATTCTATGACTACAATACTAATGAAGCCAAACCCACTGGATCGACCTATGAGGAGGAGTTTGGACCGGGCCGGCCTGCTGAAACGCAGGTCACAGAGAGTAATGTGAGTTGACGTCTCCCTTCTTTATGCTGGAATCAAGTCAATTATGTATCAAGCTATTGCCTAGTTATTTTATGTTATTGTAACCTCACAATTGTGCTTCTAATGCTCCGAATTACTAGAAATATTGGCTATTTACCTTACTACTTTCAGTATGTCTGCTGACACAGCAGCACATGGAAGTCTCTCAGTTGTAGCCGTTTTGCTTGTGGTGTGTGGGAGACAGGAAATGAAATGTTAGCTGTGTGATTGCAGTGTTGATCTGATATAACTTGAGACTTATTTTCACAGTTTAACACAAGCACTCGTTCACACAGACACTTGCACACAAGCACACACTGACCACAGTGGCTTTGTGCTCTTTGCTTCATTCCTGGAGAGATATATCATCCCGGTCCACAAACACAAAACACACACACTGACAGACTGAATTTATTGGATGATGCTTGTGTTGAATGACTGTAAAAAATATTGTCAAATGACTTTCCCCATGGGTCTTATAAGTGGACATTATAGGAAAAGATGGAGTTCACACTTAATTTCTAATCATCCTCACAGTAGTGCCGGAGCATGTTCACCACTTAGCTTTATAGAGTGATGGAGACCATTTTGGGCATTAGCTGTAGTGCTTAATGTACTGTTTTACAGTTGTTTGGTCTAGAGGAGTAGTACTTCCTCTGTCATTAAATTTCAGTTTGTTTTTGCTTCTGTTGTAGGTTGGTGGCTATGGTGGTGAGAAGGGGCAAAAAGGTGAACCTGCAGTCATTGAGCCGGTAGGTAAACTCTCTGCATGAGGCTTTTACAAGTACCAAATGAAATGCAACTAGTAATATAACGCATCATATTTTTTCCCCCTCAAGAAAGTCCAGAATGTGGTAGGCTGCTAATCGTTATATGTAAAATATTATATGAACCAATATATTTTAGGGTTAGTTTTTAATGTTTTTGAAAGAAGTCTCTTATGCTCACTAAGGCTGCGTTTATTTGATACAAAAATACAGTAATTAAAAGTAATATTGTCAAAAAGTATTACTATTTAAAATGACTCTTTTCTGTTTGATAAAAAATATAATTTATTCATGTGATGACAAAGCTGAATTTTCAGCATCATTACTCCAGTCTTCAGTGTCACGTGATGCTTCAGAAATCATTCTGATATGATGATTTGGTGCTCAAACATTTGTATTATTATCAATGTTAAAAAATATTTTGTTGTAGACACTCTAAAACATCTGTAGTTTTATAAATGTTTTTACTGTCACTTTTGATAAATGTAATGCATCCTTGCTGTATAATAGTATCAATATCTTACTGACCTCAAAGTTTTTGAATGGTTTGATTTATATATATATATATATATATATATTACTTTTATGTATTAGAGATGCCAAAGTATGTCAAAGTAGTTGTGCATCCCACCCAATTATTCTTTGTACAGAAAAGGCAAGATGGAAGTAGTCCAGGAAAGAAGATTTTTACATTAATACTTTCAAATGTCAACGTATTATTCATCAGATTCTGACAGCAGTTGCATCATTCACTTTTCTTGAATAGTGGAAAAGAGGAGATTGGTTCAGTTGAACAAATGAGCCACATCTTTGGGTTCCTCTTCGTTCTTCACTGATTTTCTTTTTTATTTCTGCGCTGCTCAAACTGTGAGATTTACGGCCTGCCCAGCGTGCTACCGTACTCATGTTTTTCTTCCTCTCTCTTCTTCGATTCTTTTCAGGGGATGCTTATAGAGGGACTCCCAGGACCACCAGGGCCCGGCGTGAGTATCACCTTTTTCCAAGCTCTTTTCACACATGGAGAGACTCCATAGGAAAAAAAAGCCATTATGGAAAATGTCAGCATAGGGTGTGCGTGAGTGTTTCTGTGTGTGTGTTACGTTGCCTTTGACGTTTTGCATGTCTTTTTTTCAGGGTATCCCCGGCACTCCAGGTATACAAGGCTCCCCGGGTCTCCACGGAGATCCTGGTGAGAGAGTAAGTTGACGTTTCTTGGAAAATCATCCCCTCATGTGTGTTACTTACTATCTCATAATGTCTTTTGTGGTGATAAGACACCTCATTCATGTAGACACACCAGTTATAGGTAACAGTAGCCCTGGCAGAACTTTTCACAACCCTTTCTCACTTTATTAGAGAAGTTAGTCGTTTTTGTCTTCCACATAAAGACAATGGTAAAGTTTACATTGGTTAAAGCATCGAGAGAATAAGCTAATGACAAGCAGCGTGTCGTTACTATGTGAACGAGCAGATGTGTGCATTAGAAAGACCTGGGAGACCACGTTGAAACCAGATCTGCCTATAAATCCTCACACTAATAACACTTCCAGAGGAGCAGCAGACCTTATAACCTCTAATACGCATTAACACATACTCATTCTCCCATTGATCCTTATGTCTGGTGCTGTTCGCACCATTTTTCAGGATTGTAAATGCGCTGTGTTGATTATTGCACAGAGAATAGCTTTCCTCCATACAAACAAACAGCTGGACTTTTTTTCTCTCTTTATGGTGGTGGAGCTTGGCCTCCTCTTCCACCTCCCGCAGAGTTAACCCTTCCAATGCATTCTGGGAAAGGCACTCCCACCATCACTGTCCTGCATCTCCCAGCACAAAGAGATTATTGTCCATGAGGGAAAGCGATTTCCCTGTCTCACTTTGATGTCCATCAGTTTCTTCTCGTATGAAGCCAAACTCTGTAGATGAAAATACATAATTAACAATGATGGCCACTTCCCTTGATGACCTGACCCTTTTACACCACACATTCTCCTTGCTATATATACAGAAGCACAATTGCGCTAGTTGTCAATGTATATGTTACGTACTAGAAGGGACGTTTGCCCAGCCTTCACAATACACACACACACACACACACTTGCACAATTACACCATCATATGGGAACAATTTAAAGTGAGCCGTCTACAAGAGGAGCGTGACATGCCTGCTAAAGAGATCTCTTCACAAAACTACCCTAGCAGCATTCCATCATATGTGTGTGTGTGTGTGTGTGTGTATGCGTTATAGTCCTTTGTGGGGTGTCACTTTCATTATGAGCACACACACAAATAAACAACGCAATGAAAGGAACTATAAACAACACAAAAATACATAAACCTCAGTATAAATATAAAGCGAAATAAACCTAAGTGTATTTTTATGGGATAATGACTGGGCTTTAGCACATTAGCTAGTTTTGATTTCATGTGTAAGGATCGCTGCGGAAATCTCCTGCAGTTTAGGTGCAATTTGTGAAAGCGCCACAGCATTTTTTCCTGTAAACAGTTCAGTGAAGCTTTTGTGATTTTTGTTTATGTGGACTGTTTAGGGATTTTGAGTAGATGTAGGTTACCTAACCGACAATTTAAAATGATCCTACAGTATTTTTTCATTTGCTTGTGTGTATTTTAAACTTCAAAGAAACAGCCCTGATGCTCTTTCCATGCCTATAGTTTTCTTTTTTGTCTAGCCATTTACACGTTCGTTTCCCCACATGCTTTATGCCTCATTTCCTTCTGCTCTCCCTCCTTCTTTTCTTCTCGCAGGGTCCTCCTGGTCGTCCGGGTTTGCCAGGCGCAGATGGAGCTCCGGGGCCCTCTGGCACTATCCTCATGTTGCCGGTAAGCTTGTCCAACCCATACATTTCCAATGATTCTGATTAGGGACAAGATTTTCCAGCACTTAATCTTAGAGAAACCACCAAACTGATCTCAGGTTAGATGCAAATGGCCACTTCCTCTAACATAGGACAAATTACTGTCATTACAAACGTCCAAGCGGGTTATGAATTGTTACAGCTGTGAAGAGCCCCAACCCCACCCAGTAACCCCACTGCACTCACGCTACACCCAGCCGCCTACAGTAACTCTACGCAAACTGGCACTTTGCAGCCCAGATGCAAACCCATAATGACAAGACTGACGAGGCCACTGTATGTTGTAGCGACTTCAGTGGCTCCTCTAAATTCCAGCATGCAGTAAAAGTACTGAAATAAACTAGCGATTTCTGTGTTTGTGGATGTTTCTCTGACAGTTCCGCGCTGGTGGAGAATCTTCAAAAGGTCCAGTGGTGTCGGCACAAGAAGCCCAGGCCCAAGCCATCCTCGCCCAGGCCCGGGTGTGTACCCTTGTTCATGTTGCCTTAAATTATTTTTTGGCTGAAACAAGTGTGTTAGGTGCAGAGAATGTATATGAGCAAGTTTAAAGCGACTGTTAAAACCAAGACAGGTTTATAGTTCTCATAACACTCTATGGTACATGGAAATGAACCCATTGCCAGTAACACAACTTATGTACTCTACTGCAGTTAATGTCAGCTTTGCAATCTTTATTATTATTATTATTTTATATCCCTGCAGTTGACTATGAGGGGAGCACCTGGTCCAATGGGATTGACAGGACGCTCCGGCCCCGTGGTAAGTGTCCCATCTCTAACTGACATGCATAAAAATGCTCAATATTTAGGAAAACAATGAAATGTAATTAAATGATGCCTTTTCAGTTAAATTAATTATATTACTAAATAGTACCACATAATTTTTAATACTTTTTTTTGTTGAAAATTTTGCTTTTTACCTAACATTAATTTGCTCATTCATTCATTCATTCATTCATTCATTCATTCATTCATTCATTCATTCATTCATTCATTCATTCATTCATTCATTCATTCATTCATTCATTCATTCATTCATTCATTCATTCATTCATTCATGTATGCAAAAAGAAATATAGATATTCTTATAAAGCAATATATATTAATATTAAAAAACATAAATGAAATAAATGGCATCAATGGATGATGTTAAAATTAAAAATGTTTTTAATCAGTTGCCAGTGTGTCTGTCTGACTGTCTGACTCTGGATTTTTGTACATCTAGTTATAGCTTATGAATATTATTCATGTAGTCCCAAAATAAATTAATTAATTAAACAATTTTACAAACTTATACAAAAATATATTGCATACAATGAAATTAGGTTGTGAACAAAAAGTTCAGGAATTGTGACACTTTTTCAGTTTAAATACATTGTATTTATTTACTTATTTATTTTTTTGCAATACAGATGAGGACCACAGATGAGCCACCTGGTCTTTAAATAAACATAATCTAAAAGCCACATGCATGCCAAGATTTACCTTCATGAATGTCTCTTTTCTTTTCCCATATCTTCCTTTTGTACCCAACTTCCTCCAGTTGACATTATCACACAAACACTGATAGGAACATATGTTACATACATTCATCTCACTATGATTTATGAACAGAAAGTGAACAGTTCTTCGGTGCTGATGTGCTTTCAGGCTGTCTGCTGTTTATTTTCACATTCCCTTAAAACATTTCTTTTGTCATTTTGTTGCTGTATTTCATAAGAATCATACTAAGAATGTGTCTAGAATTTCTCTCATTCTTTTCCACAGCTGCCTCCAAATCAAATGACCTTTAAAAGCAATGGCAGACGAATGTGTTTGGGTTGCCAGCGTGTGACCCAAACACAGCTCCGCGCATATGATATTGGTGTTTAGAAAGGTGTGTGAGACGTTAAACTCATCTGTATGCGTGTGTTTCAGGGTGGTCCTGGTGCAACTGGTGCTAAAGGGGAAAGTGGAGATTCTGGCCCACAGGTGACTGTCCATTCAAACTTTAGCTTTTAACCACTGTCATTTTTGTCATTCTAATTTACAGTATAGAATGATGATCTGAGTATTCCTGAGACATTTGACCCTGATAAATAAAAATCAGTATCCTTAGAAACGCTTTGAACAACTTAGAACGTCAGTGGAGAAAGCCATAAAGTTCATCATAACATTGTAATTTAGGCTACATCATATACATAATTCACCCGCTATATTGCTAAATGTACACGATTTTTCATATCAACAGAAAAATATACTGGGATAACCTGGCTTCTCTTGAGACTCCCCTGCTTCACAGCATAGTTATGATGATAAGCTAAAGCCCGCCCGCACGTTGACGTGATTGTTTACAAGCTAGTTTGTGACGTAAGAAACACCAGTGATTTCAAACCGTCTTTGGTTCACTGGACTTTTATGGAGAAAATACTGTATGCAATGGTGTTTACTTATGAACATGCACATGGTTTGTCTTAAAGCATATTAACACCATGTAGACATACAAACCACAATAAAAACGTGATGGTTTTTAAGGTGCGCTACATCGTAGGAGATATTGCAGCCGTGAAAAGTATGTCATGCTTTTCAGAGCGCTTTCAACCCACTCAAATTATGTTTTTAAAAACGTCAAAATACTGCTGTTAAACAAGAAATAAACTCGTGCTTCAGTGGAATGCAGTTGTAGTCATTATTTGTTTGCAGATAAATGAACAGAATTCGGGTGTTGCGTCAGAGATTTGCTCTGCCTCGGAGCCCACAGGTGCAGCCCCATAAACTTTAACTCTGTCAAAACAATTAGCTTGATGCTTTGCGAGTTATAGCTTATATGCAATTGAATGCAAAATATGTTGGGGGCATAAACACTTGTCCCCAGTAAAATAGCACTTTCTAGTGTAAAAAACATATGCGCTTCTACTCTGGAGCACAGAGTCTTAGTCAGCTGACGGTGAGGAAAAAGTGTTGAACTGTAAGTGTTATTTTACATAAAAACAACACTGTTGGCAAACATTTTACAAATAATTATGTTAGTTTTTTAACTTGTCAATAAGGAGGTAGACACATTCATTACAGAATTCTGTGTGCTTTTCAAGGGACCAAGAGGACTTCAAGGCCCTAATGGACCACCTGGAAAAGCAGGCAAGAGGGTAAGAAATGGAAAAATCCGCTCATGCTGTCATTTTGTCTCTTGTCTGCCACATAACATGACATTAGAGTTGAAAAGGCAAAAAGGTGACATATACATAATACATCTGCAATACTGCTGCTGAAGTGCTCTACGCAAGTAGCCCACTGTTCACGCTCCAACCGTACACCAGATTTTCCGTGAAACTGTCTGTGTCTATTAGCCTTGACCTTAATTTACCTGTTTCAGCTTAACAGAATGACAGATGTCCGTTGGATTCGCATCCACATCTGCCAGTTTTAGTGCCAAACGTTTCTCAGATTCTCCTTTGACACAGTTTATTCACAGTTTCGTTATAAATGAGTCAAATTGCCACAATAACTCGCTACTCAAACGTGCTGTAGACTCAACACACCTTATTTAGGTTGTCTTTGGGTGTATTCGCTCACTTCACGTCATCTCCTGTCTCGCATCGATTCTGCAGTTGTTTAAAACATATGTTAAGCACATTAACCTGCTCGTAGCACATAGCATCGGGCTGATGATGCGACCTGGTTTTACAGGGCCGAAATGGAGCCGATGGAGCCAGAGGAATGCCTGGAGAATCAGGAACCAAGGTAAAATCATCTCTGAATCAAAACCTCCACTTTAACACATTAGCACGTTAGCACTGATCGCGGTTTCGGATATCAGTAAGGATTGTTTGTTACTGTTTGTCATATAGTTATTGATTTTGAATTAGTAATGAGTTTATTTTTGTACCTGTAAAAATAATAAAAAAATTATAATAAATAACAACAATAATGCAATTAATGAAACATTAAATTATATGATTATTGATAATTAATTTAAATTAAAAGTTGTTGTAAGATGTTCTATAATTGTTGTTAATAAATGATAAACAGAAACAACAGTCTGATAATTAGCAGTTTAGGCCTAAAATATCTTTCAAAAATAATGTTTAATGGCTATAATTATTCATTTTATCATCTGAGATAAAAAAAACTAATTTAATAGAGATTAGGTATCTGATACTTAGTAAAACACTTGGTAAAATGAAACAAATTCATAATTAAATATATTTTTAAAGTATACCTAATTTTTGTTGATTACGTTTCAAGTATAATTATGTTTATAAAAAATAATATTTATAATCACAAATTTACATTTTACCTGCCATTAATCGTGATTAAGTTTAATTACATCTCTAGTTTTTAGAAAATCCTCAGAACAGAAATAAATAACATGTAGAATATTTAATAAGTGCACAAAAAACGTAAACATTATTAAGGAAGTAATAATGAACATTTTAAAAGATTATTGCGACTTTTTATCTCACAATTGTGAGTTTACATCATAGCAATTCTGACTTTATAACTCGCAATTCTGAATTTATAACTCGCAATTCTGACTTTATATCGCGCAATTCTGACTTTCTCAATTCTGAATTCAGAGAAAAAAAGTCAGAATTGCGAGTTATAAAGTCAGAATTGCGTGATATAAGTCAGAATTGCAAGAAATATGGTCCGAATTATGAGATATAAACTCACAATTCTGAGAAAAAAAGTCAGAATTGCAAGATATGAACTCGCAATAGCGACTTTATATCACGCAATTGCAAGAAAAGAAGCTTCCACACATTATGCATTATGCTAACTTTGTTAACTTTGACAGCTCTATTGGCAGCTCTATTTTTATTCTCATTGCGATTGCTGTCTAACAGGGTGACCGAGGATTTGATGGGCTTCCTGGCTTACCTGGTGAGAAGGGACACAGAGTAAGTGCTGAACTATTCTTAAAAAAACACATACTTAGTTCCCCATCATTGATGTAATAGTTGAAATGAAACCGAATCGTTCTAGACAGCAGAAGGCAAGCCTGACCACCACCCGTGAGAAAAATGTCTTTTAATGCTCAATTATCAAACTTCCAGCTTGTCTCAAACAGAGCTTTATGATTATGGGAACAATTCTTGCCTGGTTTCATTATATTCCTCAGCGGCAGTTTTCCTACAGAATCTACTGTATTTAGTTAACTCCACTTGAAACCCTTCTTGTCGGCTCCTGCCAAGGCCAAGACTTGTACATTATAAAAATGTTCCATGTCTGCCGCTGTACATTTTGTTTAGCGTGCTGACAGTCATAGTGGCAGGAGAAGTTGACCTCATTATAGCGGCAAGGGGGGTTGTTTGGCGTGCTAGCGCTCCTCTGGCAAATGAAGGCTACCCTCGCTAGGCACAGCAGAGTGTGGCTTGCTTGGCCTGGGCTGGTGCAGTGAAAGAGGCCCGCAGATCACAGGGAGCTGTGTATATTTCCAGCCAGAGCTGTCCTCTTAATCCTGCCCGGGGTAATTACAGGCCCCGCTATGTTATAGCCTCTTCTTATAGGGATGCAGTCTTATAAATAGTGGTCATGGGCCCTAACAATGCACTGAGCCAAAAGCAGACAGGCAGGGACGGTAATAATACATTTACTCTTTTTCTCTCTCTGTTATTTCATCTATTTCGTTTTCTTTCAGGGTGAGATAGGTCCCATCGGCCTACCAGGCTCTCCAGGAGAGGACGGACCAAGGGTGCGTTTGTCCAAATGACACACCATTATCTCATTTTTATTTTGATTTGTATATACTTACACACTGGACTGTTGGCAAGCGTATTTGTGCTCTTGTCTGCAGGGCGAGGATGGTGAGATCGGACAGAGGGGAATGCCAGGAGAAAGTGTAAGCATCTCCATTTTGACTTTGAACTTTGTATTCACTTCTCATATTTTCCCTTCAAATTATTTTAATATTTTCATGTGAACTAATCAAAGCTTAGTAGACATAATGTTTGAAGCTTTAACCCTGCTTTTTGTATCACACTGTAGGTATTATGACTGCGAAATATGACTGTTATCCAATATAAAAGTAGCTTCTGTTAGCTTCTGGACAAACCCCCCCCCCCCTAAAAACATACATTCAAACAAATCCAAATTCCTGTATATACTACCATTACAATTTTGGAGGTCAGTACGATTTTTTTTCTTGAAATAAATTCATAATTTGATTCCGTAAGGGCACATTAAATCTAAAGTGACAGTAAAGGCATTTAAAAGTGTTCTATTTTAAATAAATGCAACTGTCTAGTAATCAATGAATCCTTGGTGTATCACTGGTTCCACAATCATTTTAAGCAGCAGCACAACTGTTTTCAACATTGATGATTTCTAAAGGATCATGTGACGCTGAAGATGATTCAGCATAATGATGCTGAAAATTCGGCTTGGCCACCACAGGAATAAATTACATTATAATATATATTAAAATAGAAAACAGCCATTTTAAATAGTAATAATATTTGACAGTTACATTAGACATTAAACAATCTCTGACACCCCAAAGACAAGTTATATGACCTTTTTGTATAACCCAATTATGAAAATCCATGAAGTATCAACTTGATACCATCAACATTAAGTATGTTTTTGAGACTTTTGGGATCTCTCAGAAAAGAAAATGAGGGTTAATCACCTCACTTCATGCCTAGCTATAATCACTCTTCCTAAGGTGTGTCCCTCTTTCCACCTCAAATCTCAGTGTTTGTTCCTCATTGAGGTAATGGCTACAGGAAGGGAGCGCTGCAGTTTTCTATTTTCTCCCTCTCTATTTCTTTCTCTGTTTCTCACGACACACTAATGGTCTCACTTATTTCACTCACTCTTTGACTAAATACTCCATCAGCAGAGATCTAACAAATAACAGAATCAGCCCTGAAGAAGTGGAATCTAATTGGATCGAGTCCCACTGCTGATTTAGTGAACCTGTGGGTCTTCAGCAAAAAACCCAATTTGCCTTTGTTTCTGTTTAACATAGTTGTTTCTAAACCATTTTAAATGAAGTAATAAAAAGCATATTTAGGGCGTCCGTTCTTAAACCTCATGTTCTGTTCTGACTGTAAAAAAAATAGGTTAGTTCTCTGACTTAATCGAAACTCACTTTTTCTCAGCTGGGCTTGCTTGTTTGTTTTATTGTAATAAGTGTAATGGCCCTTTCACACCAAAAGGGAAGGAAATGGAAATTTCACACCTGTACAGTAGAGGGTGCAGCTCAAACAAACCAGTTTTGCCATTCTAGATAGCAGAAAAATAACACGGGTGAAGAAACTTTACATTTTTGCTTAGTATGCTTGAACTGGATCATCGAATGTCAGAAGCAAAGACATATTTATAAAGTGACATTAAATACAAAGTATATTTGTGTAAATTAACATTTAGTTATAGCAGGTTTGCATAATATTCTGAGTTTGCATTTCACAGTTTTTATTCATTTTTGAGGAATACTGAATCTGTGCAAGTGACATGAGTAAATGCCTAGAATTACTATAACTATCATATTTGCACAGCACACTCAATACCTCTGCACTTGCTCCCAATTTCTCTCAAAATGGGGACAGAAGAGGTGTCATTAAATAAATGGGAAAAATAAAGTAACTTGCATTACTTATTTGAAAAAGTAATTTGCTGTATATTTAAAAGTAATGCGTTGCTTTACTAGTTACTTGGAAAAAAGGTAATCTGATTATCTAACTCGTGTTACTTGTAATGCGTTACCGTCAAATTACAACACACATGTAGAAGGGGGCCATGCTCCATATTCTATCCACCAAGGGATCTTTGGCCTGAAAAGATTGAAGACCTCTTGTATTTAGTATAAAGGTGTAGTGAATTCTTATGACATGTTCTTTTTGTTGATCATCAGGGTCCAAGAGGACTGCTGGGCCCCAGAGGATCTCCCGGTACCGCTGGACAGCGTGTATGTACCACCACACCTTCTAATTGCATCTGTCCAAATAGAATGAAAGTCACAACTAGACACATACTGTTTTATACAAATGCAGGGTCTTACTGGATTGGATGGACCATCTGGCCCTAAAGGAAATATGGTAAGAATTTCCTCTCCCCTTCTTTAATAGTGTGGTTAAAACAGAATAGAGAGCCTCTTCTGGGCTTTAGGCCCCATGAAGGAGTTTCTTGGTTAATTGTCCTTTACTGACCACCTCTGACCTCTCTGAAACATGTTTGTTGTCCCGAGCAAGGGTCACATCTAAACTAGGCTATTAGATAAGAGAAACACAGTAGGCCTGGTAGGAGAGAGCTAATGTCATCTTTGACCTGGAAGTGCTACAATAAAGAAGGTATGAAGTCTGCCACTAAAATATGTAAGACAGAAAGTGTAGGTTTCATACATAGTTTCCATGACAGAGTTCAAAATAAATCTTTTCATTACTAGTACTAACTATGCAAAAGTGGCAGCCTTTCTGGCACACTCAGTGTCTGAATTCAAACACTCATTTTTTCATTCACTCCTTCAGGTTGACTATATTTGTAGACTAATATAGGGAATAGTGAATGAGGGTATACAATAACTATTTTCTAAATCGCCACCTACTGTATACCCTCATTCACCATTCCCTACATTAGTCCACTAATATAGTCCACTTGAAGTAGTGAATGAAAAACGAGTGAGCGAATTCAGACACTGAGTTTGCCGGAAGGGCAGCCACTTTTGCATTGTTTGTGCTTCTGTTTAATAATCATTTGAAACTTAGCAAATTTGCAGCTCCAGTAGTAATGAAAAGATTTATTTTAAACTCTGTCATGGAAACTAGCATGTATAAACCTTAATTAAACAATCTAATTATCAATTAAAAAGCAATTTATAACTGTATGATATTACGCTGTACCACATTGGACCAGTGGTTTGGAAAATGGATGGGTGGATGATTCAGCTGCAGGTGGCGTCTTCTGGCTAGACAAGGGAATTAATTCGGTACGACCATCACAGTGCGTTATGGGTATTCTCTAGCCGTTGAGTGTACATCAGTTGTTTATTTTTTCAGTTATTCACAAATTGTGGTCTGTGAAGGATTGGAGTTGGTCTATGAGATTAGCTTATTCAAAACTAAATACATATTAAAAAATACAACTAACTAGATAAAAAAAAAAATTCTTTATCTATTAAAAATAAGTCTAAATCGATTTTAGAAATCATTTGAATTGACAAAAAACACCAACACTGAATTAACTAATAAATCATCATAACAGGGACTTAACCGATTGTGTTAACATTAATTTTGTGATTAGGTGTTCCTGTTGTCTCGCACAGTTATGCATCAGTATAAGTATAGTATATTTGGTCCAATTTCTTAGCAAATCAACTAATTTAGGTTGCACTGAAGTTCATTTCAATAAAATAAAAACTATAATCCACTTTAGACACTCTACTAACTAAAAGTAACTTGTCAACTAATTCTCAATAGAGTATTAGTAGACTGTTTGTGTTCGGGTTTGTATTAAGTTGACGTACTTGCAAAGTTACTTATAGTCAGTAGAATGTCTGTTGGGGGACCATTAAAATAAAGTGTTGGCAGATATCAAGCAGACAGTCTACTAATACTCTAATGAGAGTTAGTTGACATGTAGTTGCAAAGTTAGTTAGTTACCATCGAACTAAGTGCTACCAAATGTATTTTATTATCTTATTTTAGCAGCTTTTCTTTCAAGGTCTCACTCTTAAGTACAACCGCATTTCTTACTTCATGCAGTTAGTTATAAAAATGTAACCCATCTCCATCTCTCTTCCTCTTACCCAGTGGTTTAAAGCTGCTATAATAGATTTTATTACAGTAGGCTGTGCAAATCAGAAAGGAAGGCCAATGGAAAAAGATGGATTTGCAATTTACATGTGTCTGTTGTTCAACATGTAGAGTATTTTTGGAGTTTGAGGTATTGGGGCTGCTTTTTATATCTTTCTAAAATGTCAGTCTCCGTGGAGCTGTGAAGTGTAGGAATGATAGTGTTGTGTACTAAAGTGTTTCTATTAAATGTTATAACAGGGTCCTCAAGGAGAGCCTGGACCCCCTGGGCAACAGGGTAACACCGGTCCACATGTAGGTATCCGTCAATCGATCACCTTTTGTCTGCTCTTTTCTCTCTTTGTCTTTCTCTCAGGAAACTTGTTTTAGTCTTTGTCTAATACCTTTGAGGTCATCTATACATCAGTGTGCTCCTAAAAGTTGACAAAAAATGACCTATTGTAGATATATAGAGTGCCGTTCAAAAGTTTGGGACATTTCTTTTGAAAAGAAATTAATACTTTTATTCAGCAAGGACACATGACATTGGAATTTATCATAAAAAATGTATAATGTTACAATGCTGCAAACATTTTCTATTTCAAATAAATGTTCTTCTTTTAAACGTTCTCTTCATCAAAATGAATCGCTGTTTCTACAAAAATGTTTAGCAGCACAAACTGTTTCCAACATTGATAATAATAAGAAATGTTTCTTGAGCAGCACATCAGCATATATTAGAATGATTTCTGAAGGATCATGTGACACTGAAGACTTAAAATTCAGCTTTGGCAACACATTTTAAATGCATCACAATGTTGCTGTTTTTACTGTTAACTTAAGCTTTTACTGTAAACTGTTTTGACCCTAAACTTCTGAACAGTAGTGTAAATGGACCAAAAATAGTGATGATTCATGTTGTAGCAACTACACACATTTTTGTCCAATCAGATGCGAGTCCCTCCCCCAATACCATCTAGCAAGTAGCAAATCATGTTCATGGATGTGACGTACAGTAGCTATAGCCTTTTGGCCAGTTTAAAAGAAAAAGGGAGACCACCCCTTCGATTATCTCCCACCCAAACTTCCTATTTCAATTGGAAACATGTCAACACAGGAAAGGAAAACACATGTTTAATGACTTCATGGGTCCATTAATTCTCCTGAATTCTCCTTTTCTGCTCTTTTTTCACGTGTATTCAGTTAAATGTAGAGCCTGACGAACTGTCATTGAAAGACAGAAAAAGCAATAAAAACTGGTAGATCCATTTATCTAAATCCACCTCCAGACTCCATAAGTTTGTAACAGGACTCATATATTCACACACTCACGCACAGACACAGAATAATGTATCCTGTTTCTTAGATTTGACTTAGAGGTGCTCAAACAGCTTTTTCCAATATAAACTTTACTATCAGATTTCCCTTGAAGACTCCATGTTGTACTGTCTAACTTTGTTAATCTTGTCTTGCAGGGTCTGCCTGGTCCTCAAGGCCCGATTGGTCCACCTGGAGAGAAAGTGAGTTTGTGAGCTGTTTGCCCCAGCCGCCATCGTCTTTGTTATTACAGGCGGCGTTTTTCTGCCCTAACCCTATAAACGATTCAACAGACTCTTCGGTTTCCGAGCTGTAGGTTGCCTTCAGATCACTGCTGACTAGAGAAAAACCACACGCGCACACACACACCTCAAGACTCACTAATGCTTCAACAAGCAGGAGATATGCTTACACACAGAACTGTCATTGGTTAGTCTCTCAGACAAGCATTTTGTCAGGGCTCCTGGACGGAGGCCAGAGAGTCTGAAATGTGACTCCAGAAGTGGTGGAGTGTTTCCAGACGTACCATATGATTAGATCTTTTCCTTACCAAGAGGAAAAAGATGATAATGAAGTGCTTTAGAATTGAACCTCTTATAAAAGTTGCCCAGCGAATCACTTGGGCACACCAGTAATCGCAGTCTTAATTGTGTGTGTTTTTCCTCCCTCTTCTCTTTCGTCCTTCTTTTCTCACTTGTCCTCTTTCTTTCTTTCTCTCTCTCTCATAGGGTCCCGGTGGAAAACAGGGGCTCCATGGACTGGCTGGGGCTGATGGGCCTCCTGTAAGTGGATTTTTCTTAAATTCGTATTCTCCCCTCCCCTAATTCTCTGCGTTCATATCAAAAATACGTTGCATCATCACACATCATTAGCCATTAACCAGCTTGAGGGAAATATGTATTTTATTTACACAATTTCGAGTTAAAGAGTCGGCTGCATTTCATGAGTTGAAAATTTAAATTGGAATGACAGGAAGTGCAATTTACTGAATTGCAGCTCAGAGAAATTCAACACAGACACAACAGAGGACTTTCATCAAAATAAGCAAAAACAGAGACTTTCTTTTTCACTCTTGATGCCTGTTTCATGTGGATTGACTTAATTTTGATTTTATATAAAACATTTTTATGAAATTATTCTTCTGCCATATATATATACATATATATACATACATATATATATACATATACATATACATATATATATACATACATATATATATATATATATATATATATATATATATATATATATATATATATATATATATATATATATATATATACATATATATATACATACATATATATATACATACATATATATATATATATATATATATATATATATATATATATATATATATATATATATATATATATATATATATATATATATATATATATATATATATATATATATATATATATACATATACATATATATATATATATATATACATATATATATATATATATATATATATATATATATATATACATATACATATACATATATATATATATATATATATATATATACATATACATATATATATATATATATATATATATATATATATATATATATATATATATATATATATATATATATATATATATATATATATATATACATATATATATATATATACAAATTAATAGTTTTCTGTTTTTTCATTGTAATAAAAAATATGAATTATACTTATGCAAACCCTGGTTTTGTATATAGTTAAGTGGTGTCTCATGTTTACCATGTTCAGTTCTGCAATAAAAAAATTATCATAAATGTATTCTGAATAGTTTTAGAAAATATCTAAACATCTCACAAATAAATAAATAAATAAATTGTTCTTGAAAGAAGTCTCTTATGCTACATTTATTTGACTGAAAATATAGTAAAACCAATAATATTGTGAAATATTATTACAATAATTTTAAACTGTAATTTATTCCTCTGGTGGTAAAGCAGAATTTTCAGCATCATATCTCATCATATTATCCTTCAGAAATCATTCTCATATTTGCTGTTCAAGAAACATTTTTTTATTTTCTTATATAACATTTACAATGTTAAAAACCATTATACATTTTCCCAGTATTTTTGATTAATTTAAATTTCAAATGAACCGTATTTTTTTGGTCACTTTTGAGTAGTTTTGATGATTTTTTTTTTTTATAATTTTTATCTTATTGACATCAAAGTTTTGAATGTTACTGTATGTTGTGTATGATAACATATTTAGCGTGAAATTTCCATTTTTATTCTACTTTCAAATTTCAAATTCCAATCACGTTTTTTGCTTCCTCAGTTAAAATCCCGTTCTTACTCATGCACAAACCTAAAAATTAGGTTCCTGGACAAAGTGACATTTTTAATGCTATTCATACTGTGTATATTACTGTACACTGAACCTGCTAAACCAAACCCAACTGCATATGCCTCATGTTACTTTCAGACTTTGAATGAAGATGCTTTTGTTTGTAATCCTTGCATAGGGTCATCCTGGGAAAGAGGGTCCTCCCGGGGAGAAAGGAGCAGCTGTGAGTGTATTTTTAGTTTTTTCTCTAAATGAATTGTCACTCTGAGTTCCAGTTATTGACCACATTTCAAGTGCAAAGCCACTAAACGCCTTTAAGGTGCTATTTTGCAGCTGTCTAAAAGCTCAGTAACAAAATTAAAGCCATTTCTCTGTCTCCGTAATCAACACTTAATGTGTGGCCCCTTTAGAAGTTTAAAACCTAATTCCTCTCTATTAATCCTGACTGATTCAGTGTTATTGTATTTACTCTCTCCCTATAGGGCCTAGTAGGTCCTCAGGGGTCCATTGGCTATCCCGGCCCTCGAGGTGTGAAGGTAAACAGCTTTGATTATCTTCATCACACTTTTTCTTTATTATCAACATTATGTGCTCTTAGTCGATCCATTAGAGCCTATATTCATTGTTCTGTCCATTTAGGGTGCCGAGGGCATTCGTGGCTTGAAGGGCCACAAAGGCGAGAAGGTAAGAAAATGACCCTGTCCTCTGTCTCCATTAATGAGCTCCTGGGTCAGACTCTAAAATGAGTCTCACAGATGACAGAACATTAGCTAAAAGGCAATTTCAGTGACTTTCTGCACCTAATTGGCCTCAATCGGGGGTTTGAGTGTGTGGTGTAATGCAAAATCAACTATGACTGGATGTCAGTAGACATATAAGCAGAAAAGAAACATTGAAGAGTTGTCTTTTTAATATGTGCTAATTATTGTTTTGTATATACACAATGTTGTGACTTGATCTGCTTCAGGCTGTATCCTCTGCAGTGGCCACCAAGTGTCAGTGTTTCATTTAGAAAGAGCCAATACTTTTATGTCTCTAAAATGTATTGTTATTGTAATAAGTAATATTGTACTCAACATTTAAAATTCAAGAACACTTCTGAGAGAACAGATTGTTAAATTAACATTCTGACAATCTTGGATATGATTTCATTTCTCTGTCTAAACTAGCATGAACCAGCAAGTTACACTATAGCCACTAGATGCCAGCATTTAGCCATTATGTTCTCATAGAGTGTTCTATCTATCTATCTATCTATCTATCTATCTATCTATCTATCTATCTATCTATCTATCTATCTATCTATCTATCTATCTATCTATCTATCTATCTATCTATCTATCTATCTATCTATCTATCTATCTATCTATCTATCTATCTATCTATCTATCTATCTATCTATCTATCTATCTATCTGTCTGTCTGTCTGTCTGTCTGTCTGTCTGTCTGTCTGTCTGTCTGTCTGTCTGTCTGTCTGTCTGTCTGTCTGTCTGTCTGTCTGTCTGTCTGTCTGTCTGTCTGTCTGTCTGTCTGTCTGTCTGTCTGTCTGTCTGATCCAGGGTGCAATTTGTAGGGGTAATGGGGGGGATTTCCCCCTTATTGTCTATTTGTCAATGTATCCCTGCCTAAAATAATAGGCAACACACCCACCCCAAGGGATGCTGCTCCACAAACCACCAACAGAGCATATAAAATACCAAAAATAAAAATATTTTTTAAAACATCGCCTAGTTAAACGCTGCAACATGACAATACAAACAACAATAAAATCAGAAACGCACCTCAATCTATGCAGAGCTTTTCAGAAATTCAGCACACACCATTAATCTATTTCTGAGTAACAGTATGAGATTAATACGTTTCTGCTCAAAACTCACTCTTTTATGACCATATGCAGATATTATATATAATAAGAGATGCATAAATTTATTAACTACGAGACACAACGCAGAAGTTTACAGTCACCATAAGGTGGAAATTATTATCACGCAATATTGACTGATGGATCGGCATAGAATCGTCTTTCTACAAGTCAATAAGAAATGATGATTCTATTCTATCTAAATAAATATGAGGTAAATGTGTGAATACATATTACTCCAGTCCAAATGTGTGCACAAAGTTTGTAGCCTATGTTGTGTATCGAAGCACTGTGATCAGAAATAAATGGGAGCAAACGCGATTGAATATGTACAGGTTTGTGTCTCATTATTCGATTCAAAATATCAATAACTACCAATTGATTTCGGCGTTCCTATCAGAAATGAAGTATTATTAGTGTCATTGTAAATAGTGGTCAAATATCAAAGCCATGTAATATATTTAATACTTCAAAGCTCAAGGTTAAATCAGAATATTTATTGTAAAAAAATTGTCTATAGCTCAAAAAACTTTTCAAAACAAAACTTTTTTTTTTTTCACAAATTGCACCCTGATCTTACATCTATCTTATCTATCGTATCTATCTATCTAGTTTATCCACATACATATTCAATTGATTTCAGGGAGAAGATGGTTTTCCTGGGTTCAAGGGTGACATGGGCCTCAAGGGTGACAAGGTGAGTAACAACCTTGCTTATTTCATTAAAGTTACATTTAATTTCAATCAGCATCCATAATCACTTGTTTGAGATGATTTTTACCCATTTTGTTTGTTATGAAACTAGTATAATGTTTGTTCATTGTCGTTGGTGTTCAGGGAGAGGGTGGTGTTTTGGGACCAAGAGGAGAAGACGGACCAGAGGGGCCCAAAGGTAAATCAGGTCCCAACGGAGAGTCTGGTCCTATGGGCACAGCAGGAGAGAAGGTCAGTTTAAAACTCATTATGTTGAATTTAATGGCAAAGTACTTAATATGACCAGTCCTGGAAAAAACAACAACACTAGGGTTTTTGGGGCACTTAAGTGTCTGTCATGGATTATTAATATATGTGTGAATTAAAACCTAAAATGACACTGAACTCATAACTCTTTAATTGATTCTGAACACCGGTTTAAAAGGGCAGCCAAATACTCCATTACAGCTCCCATATGTTTTTGCAGTTTGTGCAGGGTGCTGAAATTCTTTATTGTTACTGTATAGGGCCTGATGATTGTTTAAAACCTAGAGCTAGAGTGTGTTCTTATTTCTGTTTTTAGGGAAAACTTGGTGTTCCAGGTTTGCCTGGCTACCCAGGAAGACAAGGTCCTAAGGTTAGTGCTGACAACTTTCCTGTTGCGTCTTTATCATCTTTTCATACGTTTTTTTTATTTTTTCAAAGTATCTATCTCTGGGTCATTGTTTACAATCAAAAGCAATCAAACAATTAGGCATTAACCTTTAATTAAACTATAAAGTTATCATCTCTCATGAACAGTGCCATTGTCTGTACTGCTTTATTTCTATTTGGCCATGTGCTGCGTTTGACATGCAAGGCCTGCTGTTCTCTGATAGCCTGTGTTAACAGAGTTAATAGGATAAACTCATTCTCCATGACACTGGCTGCTTTATCTCTCAGCCACCCAGCATGCAATAAGTGCAGACCTGTGAACAGCCCAAGACTATGCAGATACAGTTTGTGTTTGTCAGCTTGTTCAGTCAGTTCAGCCTGCTAACTTTGACAAAACAATCATTTGATTCAGGATACAGGCTTGTCATATAGAAGTATATAGCTTATGAAATGGCTCCTATTTTGTTTGAATAACAAGTTATGGAAAGTGATATTGAAGTAGTCTACAACTTGCTTTGTCAGCTATTTTCGACTCTGGGTTTCCATTTTCCGCTACTGCATTTTTTAAAGTAGTGTTTGGCCTGTTCAGGGTTATGTTCAGGAGTTTTTTCCCCCGGAGAGATGAGTTGGTTTTTTGAGTTGAACTTTTTTTCTCTCACACTCCTATTAGGGATGCATAGTATATCAGAATTATATTGCTTATTGCCTGGTATTGAAGGGTTTTTTTATAATTTTTTTTATTTATCAATATTGGTTGATATTAGATATTTAATTGTTCTTCCCATTTCCTCTATTTTTACATAATTACCTTTGCGTCATCTAAATTTAAAAATATTTATAATAATATATATAATAAATTAATTTGTAGCATTTCAAATTTATGATCATAACATGTTAATGGCCTAATGTTAGTGTTTTTATGAAGCATGCAACTTTTCTCCAAGTGCTGTTTCTTTGTTTTTTGTTTTTTTTCATTTAAAGTGCCCCCATTAGTCTATTTTTGAGGTTTCTGGTTTTATTTTGGAGGTCTCCTACAATAGGTTTATGCATCCAAGGTCAAAAACACTTCCATTTTCTCATTATATGCATTGCTGCATCACCTCTTTTCTCACAGTGTTTGAAAATGGTTTATTCAAAGATTCAGGGCCCTATTTTAACGATCTGAGCGCATGGTCTGAAGCGTATGGCGCATGTTGTTCGAATCCTTTTTTGCTAGTTTAACGATGGAAAAAACAGTCGGCACGCCAGGCACATGGTCCACAAGGGTTGTCCCTCGTCTCTTAATGAGTCATGGGTTTGTTTTTGGCGTAACATGCAATAAACCAATCAGAGTCTCATCTCCCATTCCCTTTAAAAGCCAGTTGCGCTTGCACCATGGTGGAATTTGCGCACGGAAAGACTGAACGCTTTTCCTGAGAGGAATCCTTTTATTTTTAATATTTAAAAATGTTTGTGTGCTGCTGCGCGTCCCTATGTGTGTAATAAGCAGAGTGTACGCTTTAAATAATACAAAAAATACTGCGGCATTGACTTTAGACCTGGTTTGTGTTGGTCAGTGGCGCAGTCATTTTCAGTTGCCTCAAAATAGCAAAGCGCCAACAATGCACCTGAACACACCTCGTTTTCAGACCAGCACGCCCATGAGCGAACAGATGGGAGCGAGTGCATTTGGCACTGGACGAGAAAATAATAACTGCGTCAGGCTGAAACTATCAAAAAACACTTGTGTCACGTCTGCCGTTGCATTGCGCCGAGTGTATAATAGGGCCCTCAGTCTCCTCCTTTCCGAGATACTACTCTGCTCTGATTGGTCAGATGGCTCAGTCTGTTGTGATTGGTCTACCGCTTACAGCATATGTCGGAAACTAAACACCCATTATTACCATATCTGAAACCTGAGGCTTCCTCAGCACTCTTTTACCCAGTAATATGAACAGAAGCTATGGCGTCGGTTTTAACATATCATTAGTCCTCATCCTATGGAAGTGCATGCAAAGTGGATCGCACCACAGAAAACAGTGTCTTCTCGACATGTCGACAACACGAACCAAACTACTTTAAAGGGCTCAGCTCCAACTACAGTGTTTGAGTGCGGGTCAAAAGTAGACATTGTTCTTGGGCAGCCAATGAAGACCATAGACTGACATCATGCAAATTTGTTACAAACCTATGTAGGTTTGTGCAGGAAATGAGGCTTGAATTACTGACGACTCGGTTCTTTCTTTTGGGAGACAGTAACTCCATTTATCCTGCACTTTAATCTCTGAAACTTAGCAGACCTTTTAGATTCACAAAGAGCATTACACACTACATGAAAGGTAATATCTGAAAAAGCATGAAAAGGGCACTTTAAAATTATATATTAGATATCTTAAATACATCATTTGGAAAATGTAAAGCGCAAAGTGAAGCTGGAGCATAGTGATTAGCATTGACTTTCAGTGGGGATGGAAAATTGCTGTTGGTCCACCTCAGTGTTCCACTTTTTTTGTGTGTGTATTTGTCTGTTTGATTTGCTCCATTATCTTGTGCAGGCGACCATCCTGTGGAGTAAATTACTGATGCCTATCCATTGTGCACAGGCTGCTTCCCCTTCTTTGCCTGCCAAAATAATTCAACCTTCAATTTCATCTCCTGTCCTTGTGTTAACAAGCGTGCACCGCTCATGTTTATCAACTCCAAAAGCTTGCCCTCTGAGTCTCACTCACATAACGTTAGCATTAGCAGTAATGTTGTTGAATTATTCCTCAAGGACATCCTCTGTGTCAACACAGCTTCACTTTTGTTCAAAGACCAACGTTTTTTTGGCATGTTTAAAGGGTTGGGACGAATATTGGATACTTCTGAAGTGAGTGTGTCATTTACGCTGTGTAGCTGAAAACCACTCCTCTCAATGCGCCTAATAATCTGTCTCCATCTACAGGGCTCTACTGGTTTCTCTGGCTTCCCTGGAGCCAATGGTGAGAAGGGAGGAAGGGTACGTATGAGGCCTTTTTGATTTTACTATAAAATTTGATTTCTTTTAGCATGCTACGGCCTGACGAGGGCAATTTCTATTGTATTTCTCTGATTCTGATTACAAACAACCTATACCAAATGTTGACTAGTCTTAGAGCTCACAGTTATTGTAATGTCAGGGTTGTAATTTTATAGGTTGGTTTTGTTTTTTAGGGTATTGCTGGTAAAGCAGGTCCAAGAGGACAAAGAGGACCAACGGTATGTCATTGAACAAGTTTGAATCTTTTCAGTGGAAAAGAACACTTGTCCACATACACTAGTGATGCAAAATATCCCAATTTTTCACAATAAATTAGTTAACGCTAATAACAATTGATCTCAGGGTCCCCGTGGTGGAAGAGGTGCCAGAGGTCCAACAGGAAAACCTGGACCAAAGGTCAGGCTTCATCAGTCCTGATTCAGCTAACTCAAAAAGTTAATGCTACCTGCGAACGTTTTCTTGTAACAGGCACCTTTGTTTCTGTTTTCAGGGAACATCAGGAAATGATGGACCATCTGGTGGCCCAGGAGAGAGAGTAAGTGATGGTTGAATTATTTCTCCAGTTCAGTTGTATTAATCAACCTTTTTCATCTCCACTCATTTTTTTTCTCTGTGTTTTAGGGACCCCAAGGACCTCAGGGCCCTGTTGGATTGCCAGGCCCTAAAGGCCCACCTGTATGTGGTTTCATCAATTTCATATGCTTTTGAGTTATTCTAAGCTATTCTACTCTTTGACTCACATAAGTATGGAAGTCAATTTCTGCCACTTAACCTCTTAAAGGGATAGTTCACCCAAAAATGAAAATTCTGTCATCATTTACTCACCCTCAAGTTGTTCCAAACCTGTATGAGTTTCTTTGTTCTGCTGAACACAAAAGAAGATATTTTGAAGGACGTTTGTAACCAAGCAGATAGAGCAACCACCGACTACCATAGTAGGGGAAAAAATACTATGGTAATCAATGGTTGCTCTCTCTGCTTTGTTACAAACATTCTTCAGAATATCTTCCTTTAAACTCTGCAGACCCTGTACAGAGTCCGGAATGACATCATCAAGTATATACTTTAAATTTTAAATGTCTATGGAGGAGCTCTGACCTCATAATGTGGTACCATTTGAAAGCTTAGAATGTCTTCTTTCTGCAGATATGCATAACTCTGGCATTTGTTTTACACAAAGTAACATATTTACAATAAATTACTCTGGTACCATTTCCGCTTGGATTTGGCCTACCCAAATTGAAAAGATTCCCATACCCACATACAGTGGTCTAAATACAAAGTTTTGGTGTAATTTTACAGGAAACCCTTTGAAGTTACACAAAACACTGCTAAAAGTAACTAGTTGAAATAATAATTATGACTTTTTATCTCATAATTATGATTTACTAAATCATTGCTGTTGTTTTTTCTTATGTGGGCGAAATTGGCTTCCATACATCAGACTGTCTATTCAATCATTCATTAACCATTTCAGTCATATCCAACTCTTAGGCTGTGTTCACACTTGACGTGTTTTTTGACAAGAAAAAGTTGACAAGAATGCTCTTTTAGTCAAAAAAAAAGCTGGAAGCGTTTGGTTCCAAATAGCTGCCGGGAGCGTCTTTTGTTGCTATAACAACAGCTGCAATAAGAGTGATGTGTGGTGCAAAGATACAAAATGTCGAGAAAGTTGGCTCTTGTGTTGGCTTTTGAAGTTAATGGGGAGGAGAATGTCGGCAACAACAACGTTTGTGGGTGCACGACATTATACGTGGAAGAAAACAGTATGGTACTTACAATAATTTAGTCCATGATGCGCGGTTTGCGGCATATTTTAGACTTAACTAAAGTCAGTTTGAAGACCTGCTACAATTGCTCCGACACTAACACAATTAGTCAATCTACCGGCACCTTCTCCATTTTTCTTGTTGTTATAGAAACGCGTCAGGTCTTGCTACTCGCTTGTCATTGGTCGGCTGTCAAAAAGGCGCTTGACGTAGGGTGTTTTTATCAGAAAAGTTTAACTTTTTTCAACTTGAAAAGACACTCTGAGCTGCAGAAAAAGGCATCGGCGTGTAAAAAAGCACTCAGAGAATTCGGTTTACTCCCTAGGATTATAATGTAAAACAGACGCTGGCAGCTTCAAAAAAGACGTCAAGTGTGAAGTGAACACGCCCTTAGTGATTCTATGGGCCATACGTGAGAGACTGTCCATGAATTTTCTTGGCAATGTTTTTTTGGGGTAGGTTGCCAGGTCTCTCCCCAACCCTCCCATTACATGGCTTGGGACACACACACACACACGCATTCACACCTATGGACAATTTAGCATCTCCAATTCACTTATGCTGCATGTTTTTGGGTTGTGGGTGAAACCAGAGAACATGCAACTCTACAACAGAAAGGCCTCCTGGCTCAGCCAGTTCAAATAACATGTCTAACTGTAACCATTAAACCACAAGTCTATAAGTCTGTTATATAATAATTAATGTTTTAATCTCAATTAATCTCAGTTTCAATTTTGTAAAACCCTCAGGGGCCTGCTGGAAAGGACGGATTGCCCGGTCACCCTGGACAGCGAGGAGAGACTGTGAGTATAATTTTGTCTTCATAAGCTTTTTCTGTCTCTGGAGTAAAGATGAAGAAATGTTGTGGACTGTGTTTTTATGGTGTATTACCTTTTAGCTGCCGACAATGTCAAGGTGCTACACTGTTCTTGGCAGGTCTATCTATCTATCTGTTTCTTATTAAGAATGTCCGATGGACTGCTAAAAAGAGGACTTTTTCATATTTTTATATTGCATGTCTCTCCTTTGTGATTTTCAAGATGAAAATACTGCACTTGACTTTCACTGATTTAGGGAAAGAAGTGGATGTAACGGAAAAATGGAAAGAAAGTTGTTGCTGACATTTCAGAGGCTGGATTTGTACAGTTTAGTGATGTTTACAGTCAATCAGATTTGTCTTTGCTCTAAGATTGCTTTCGCACATGTGATATCTTGAATAAATTGCATTTAAATTCACACAATGACTATATTCTCACTACAGGGTTTTCAAGGAAAGACTGGACCTCCTGGACCTGGAGGTGTTGTTGGCCCACAGGTGAGCTTTAGCAGTTATTGTTTTATATAAGCAGGAAAGAAATACCGACACATTGTGCTGATAAAACATATCCTGAAGTTTGCCAGAAGTTTAATTAAAAACCTGTTTAAATTGGAATTTGAAAGGGCTCTACAGGAGAAACTGGTCCTGTTGGAGAGAGAGGACATCCTGGATCCCCAGGGCCCCCTGGAGAGCAAGGTCTTCCCGGAGCTGCTGGCAAAGAAGGTGGAAAGGTATGGTCTGCTAAACATGTTCACTTAAGATCATTCAAGGGTAATAATTGGGACAAACTCACATACTGTTCTGTCCAATTTATAATTGTAGCTGGCAGATAATGCTTACAAATAGCAGCTGTGGAGATTGGTGTTTTTAAGTTAGAGGACTAAATCTCATCGTTTCTCTCCTTGAAGGGTGATCCAGGTCCTCAGGGGGGTTCTGGGAAAGCTGGCCCTGCCGGATTGAAAGGGTTCCCAGGACAAAGGGGACTTCCTGGTGCAGCGGTAAGAACAAACGAGTTAATGTCATGTGCCCCACCAAATGGCCATTAGCTGCTTAACCGCCTGCTGTTCATGCAAATGCTCGCACTGGAAGAATGCCTCAGGAAAGAGTACAGTCCTAACTATAAGACTGAGGCTCGTGGAGATTAACTGACATATTTAACATGCATTAAGACATTCAGAAACACATCTTGCTTAGAAATTCCACTGTATTGCAGTACACAATAAAACCAGTAATATGTAAAAGTATGATTTTGATTTCATATTGACTTTCATGCAGAAGGCCAAAAATATATTGAAAAGAAATACTTGTTTCCCATTCAGTCGGTCACGTTCGACATACGTCGGACGTACCGACGAATTGGGATCACTTCTGGGAGCCCCTATCAGCTTCGAGCTATCTAGAACCGGCCAATGAACAATTGGCGTGCGAGATTTGCATCTCGCGCTCCGCCCCGCGCCGCGGGTATAAACAGGAAGCGAGAGCGAATGCACGCTGTCATTCACTTCGGAGCCAAACGGCAATCGAAGACCGCTCAATATTGAGTTTGCCGCTATCAGCAATACCAAAGAGTTTAAGAAGAACCGGAGAAGAGGAGAAACGCGTGTTGGAGAGACAGCACATTCCAGCGGGATCGCGGAAGACTCATCTGCTGCCTCTGTGGTACAGAGAAAACTGCTGTTTTCACAGCAACAAATTTCTGTTGGTCTGGTTGGGCGTTTTCCCTGTTTTGAGTACAGGCACGGGCTGCACACAATCCCGTGCGCTGTCGCGTTACCCCCTGAGTGCTTCAGCACAGAGCGTTTCCTCACAAAAAGAGCTTCACGGGTGACGTGCCGTCTTTTTCAAGATGTCTTACCACCCGTGCGTTTCTGGATACGGTCGTTCCCTGTCCCCTGCTGACGGTCACAATCGCTGTCTCACGTGTTTGGGCACACAGCACGCTGAGGCGGCGTTTGTGGATAGTTCGTGTTCCCACTGCGGGAACATGACTATCTCGGAGCTAAGATCTAGACTCTCCTACCTCCGGGCTGGGGGAGTCCCCTTACCCATCCCACGAACTAGGTCTACCCCTAACCCGGGTGGACCTGCTTCTTTGGATGGCCAGGGTGATCTGAGGATTACGTTTAGGGCAAACCCACCGAGCGATCCTCCGCAGGCCCCTAATCCCTCAGCTCCGCAGCCGGTAGAGCCTCCGAGAGAACCCGCTGGACCCTCCCACGGGAGACCAGTGGTGACTTTTGGAGCTCCAGCGGACGAACAGATGTCGATCGCTGCATCGGAGGGGGAGTTTCAGTCCCTCGGGGATGAAGGGTCAGTCGTACTGCCTCCCTCTGGGAGAGTGGCAACGGCTGCCCCGGACCCTGAGATGGCTGCTATGCTTGCCCGGGCCGCCGAAAGGGTTGGGCTCGAGTGGAACCCTCCACCGTGTCCCGAACCCTCTAGGTCGGACGATTGGTTCCTCGGGGTGGGTCGCGCTGGTTCTCAGCGTCCCGCCCCGACACCTTTCTTCCCGGAGGTGCATGAGGAGCTCACGAGGTCGTGGACGGCACCTTTTTCTGCCAGAAACCGGCCGAGTGACTCCTCCCCCCTCACTACCCTCGACGGCGGGCCAGCCAAGGGTTACGTGGGGATCCCGCCAGTGGAGCGCGCCGTCGCGATGCAACTGTGTCCAACATGTGATCATGAGACCCCGGCCTGGATATGTGCCCATGGTTCCCACTACTCCCTTCCGGGACCAAGTGGTGAGCCTGGAAGCGCTGCCTTCGGAGGAGGCAGACCCAGCCCTAGCTTTTCTCTGTCCCGTCCGTGCTCTCCGGACTTACGTGGACAGAACGCAAAGCTTCAGGACCTCAGAGCAGCTCTTCGTCTGTTACGGAGGACAGCAGAAGGGAAAGGCTGTCTCCAAGCAGAGGATGGCCCACTGGATAGTGGATGCCATCGTCTTGGCTTATCAGTCCCAAGTAGGCATGTGCCGGTATCACATTTTCATGTTGCGATTAATTGCTGAAGCTTTTATCACGGTATACGGTATTATCACGATATTGAAATGTGTTGCAAAAAAGTGTTGTCATACTATAACAGGTTTAATAACTTTCTTATAACAAAAGAACCAAACATTTAAATACAATAAAGCAACACACACAAATGTATAAAGTAAACAAATATTTAAAACAGATTAAAGTGCAAAAGAATTATAAAGAACAATAGGTAACACTTTACAATAATGTCTCACCAGTTAATGCATTAACATTAACAAAGAATGAATAATTACATTTTTACAGTTATTATTCTTTGACAATGTTAGTTAAAAAAGCAACTGTTAGTTAGTGTTAGCTCAGGTCCATTAAATAATACAGTTACAACTTTTGATATTAATAATGTGTTATTAAATGCTGAAATTTACATCTAACTAAGATTGATACACGTTTTAGAAGTATTTTTCATTGTCAGTTTGTTAATGAATGAACTAACGTTAAATAATAGAGCCTTATTGTAAAGTGTGTGACTGAATAACAATCAGATCATATTCAAACAATATCTAGGGCATGTAATTTAGTCCAGATTAAAATATAAAATGTTTAAGTTTGAAAATGAATAGTCTTAAGTCTTTAAGTATTTAGGGGAAACGGCTGCATTTCTGCTGTTCCGTCAGCGCCCTCTGCTGTCAGAGAGTGAATGTGCACTTCAGCGTGTCTCCTTCACGCGCTCAGCCATGTGCTCATGCACGTTGAGTTTGTTTACATCAGTGCGCGGCCCTCTTTTACATATTGTTCATTTTAAACGGTTGATGGGTAAAGTATTCTTAAAATGCATTCTAAAAATCTGAATAATTCGTAATAAATAATTATTCACGGTATTTTGAAGTGCCCACGATAACAATATTGTGCATGTTCATTATTGCGGTATATCGTATTACCGTTTACCGGCACATGTCTAGTCCCAAGACGTGCCCTGCCCGCTCGGGTTAAGAGCCCACTCCACTAGGGGTGTTGCCTCTTCCTGGGCGCTGGCTCGTGGCGCCTCGCTGACAGATATTTGTAGAGCTGCGGGCTGGGCGACACCTAACACGTTCGCTAGATTCTATAGCCTCCGTGTAGAGCCGGTTTCTTCCTGTGTGCTCACTTCCCATAGTCAGTAACACCGAAGTGCCCGTTCTAGTGTCGGCTTGCTGCGCCATTCCCTCCCCTATGGTAGACGGATGCGTGCGCTTATTTTGCTCCAGTCGAGTTCCCTGGAACGGCGAACCCTGTTGAGTCCTCCGCAACCCGCGGCAGTCGGACGTGGCGGAGCGTTCGACGCCAGGTCTAACACTCGTATGCATTGGTGGAACTTGTGTTAGGCTGGGTTCCATATGTAGTGACCCCCACGGCGGTCCCATATGTGTATTCTTCCACGGTACGGCTCCCTACGGCGAGCCCGTGTCTTTCCCTCGGCAGAGTTCCCTCTGCCGTCCCAGGTACGTGTTGTCTCCCTCCTAATTGGCCGGGGCCACCCCTGGGACTTCCGTATGTTGTGCTGCCCACGGCCAGCCCATACGTGTATTCTCCACATGGTAACTCCCTCTGGGCATGATGTGGCTTCCGCAGCTGCCTTCACAGGCACGCTTTCCCAGCGTTATCCAATACAGTCAGCTGAGTGGGTCTTGCGGAACAGCAGCTTTGACTCTCCCTGCGTGAACTTTCCCGCCCGCATCAGATCGGGGTCTGTGAGGCTCATCGCTGGGCGCTGGAAGTGGTAGTAACTATGGCGTTTTCCATAGGGGATCCCAATTCGTCGTCGAACGTGACCGACTGAATGGGAACGTCTCGGTTACGTATGGTAACCCTCGTTCCCTGAAGGAGGGAACGGAGACGTACGTCCCGTCGCCACAGTTGCTGTACCATCACTGCAGGTTGAGCCACTACGTTTGGCTCCTCAGTGAAAAACAGCGTGCATTCGCTCTCGCTTCCTGTTTATACCCGCGGCGCGGGGCGGAGCGCGAGATGCAAATCTCGCACGCCAATTGTTCATTGGCCGGTTCTAGATAGCTCGAAGCTGATAGGGGCTCCCAGAAGTGATCCCAATTCGTCGGTACGTCCGACGTACATCTCCGTTCCCTCCTTCAGGGAACGAGGGTTACCATACGTAACCGAGACGATACTAACATAGTCTCTTGTTGCAGATGCATTTTAGACAAAAAGAGTTTTAAAGTGTTTCAAATATCTAGTCAGATTTTACTGTCTCCCGGCCGCTTCAGGACACCAAAAGTGCATGAGGTGCTCAAATGATATATTGCACTGATCTAAAGAAAAATCTGTTTAAGAGACTCAGTTTGACATAGTTATTGTCCCTCTGATGTGGTACTCTGTGGGCCTGTAAATTACTTTCTGCATAACAAACTGTCACAATTGGGCAACTCAAATGAAGTGTATGTCATAGGGACTTTGGAAATGTCCATACTAGTTTTTCTTCATTTAAAGTATTTAGACTGTGGGACTGAATATAATCAACAAGTTTTGTTTTTACTTTAAGAAATAGCATCTGCCGCCTTGATTAATTTCAGTCTCCACTAGTTACATATTCATGAATCAATTGTTGCTGAAAGTCACATTTGAAACCCAAAGTCGGTATGATTTCAATAAACAACATTTGAATTTGCCATCACTTGTTGTTTTGATGTTTACTTTTAACTGGTTCATATGTTTTTCATGACTCAGATTATGGCTTGATGGGAGGAAAGTGACGTGTCCTTGGCGTCACATGGCAGTGCACTGCCAGCGCTTGGTTTCTGATGTAGGAAATAGGGAGATTGCCAGTTTAATAAACACTCTGGGCTGTATTTCTAGTAGACATATAGTACAAACAGCTGCCATATACTGGCACAAGCACATTCAAGCACACATGCAGAGACTCAGATGCCACTTTGACAGATTCTGTAGCACAGCTCTCATTACGGAATTTAACCTCTCTCTCTCTCTCTCTCCCTCTTTCACAGGGTCCATCTGGTCTGAAGGGAGGCGAGGGTCCACAGGGTCCACCCGGCCCCATTGTAAGTACCTGTGTTACCATGGAAACTCTGTCACCGCAAACGATCAATGTGCAAGCTTTGCCTCTATTAGTGAAGTGACATCAGGCAAATTCTGGACCAGGCGCAGTCAGCAGGTGGTGAATTTAATGACCAGTAATGTTGGCACTGAGAGCCCAGTTTGGTGTGTGATCTGATCCCACGCAGTCTGATCAAGCTGAATGAGTCAGGCCTAATCAGTGAGTCCGTCACTACGTCAGTAATTGCATTTGAATCATGCATGAAATATGGGGCTACTGTACTATACTATTGATTTCTTGAATTTTGGTATGGTGACAAACCTCATATGGAATGTAGAATAAAATAGAAACGGCATTCTGCTTAGCAATAACATTCTCCCATTAAAGTAACTGCTGTCTATCTTCTCTCATAGTTCAGTGAAGGCGCAGCAGTACAGCTTAAATCCATCAAAGCTTCAGCTGTGCGCTATGTGAAGCCCCTTTCAGCTTGAGGAAGATTGGTGTAGGGATTCATTGTCTCTCGTGTGGAAAAGACATCTGTACAGCCTAGCAAGAATAATCTCTGAAATCAGAAGGATTTTGAGTCAGTGGTTCACCCACGCCAATCAGCGATCTTATCTTTGCCTAAATAGACCTCCCGCAGATGCCTGAATTGAGGCACTGGAAGCAGAGTACAACTTCTGAGAAGTTTCTAACAAAGGGTTGAGTCATTTTGTACAGTGTGTTTTCCAAGATGTTTGTAAGGAGTGTGTTTGTGAGATGAGAAGTGAGTCAGGCTGTATGTTGGACAGAAGGATGACTGGGCATAGTCTGTAGTGTGGACCATACAGTGTGGAAATGAGCAGGAGCTTAATTTGGTTCTCAACTGAAGGCTGATGGGTCATTTTATTTATTTTTCCTGTTAAGACAAGTTAAGATAAGTTAAAGTTGTAGAATGTCATGTTGTGCAACTCCAAAAAAATCATGATTTTAATGCATTAATAATGCCTTGTAATGCACCTTAAAAGGCCTCATGAATAATTGTAACCACAATTATAATACGTAATAATACTTGTCTAATCATTGCTATACCTTTAGAAAGTATAATTAAAACATGACAAATAACCAATTGCAGATGTAATAAGGAATCTGCAAATATTGTAATGCATTTAAACTTAGGTTACAATTATTTATAGAAATATATAATGCCTAAATACCTTTATAATGCATTATACATAAAGGCCCGGTTTCACAGATAGGGCTTAGATTAAGCCAGTATTAAGCCTTAGTTCAATTAGGGCATTTAAGTAGCTTTTACAAACATGCCTTAAAAAAATATCATTATTGGTGTGCATCTTGAGACAAAACAATGGCACTGACATATTTTAAGATATTTCAGTGCAAGTTGCTTTCAGTTAAAACAACTCAAACATACATTTTAGTCTGGGACTAACTTAAGCCTTGTTTGTGAAACCAGGGGAAAGGCTTTAAGTAAAATGTTTGCCAAAAAATTATTAAAATGTGCACTCCCATAATTATTCAAGGTATAAGGAAAATATGTTGAGAAACTAATTGAGACCATGTTTTGCACTGCATGTTGTGCCGTTTGGTGTGCAGTGACCGTGACTCCTCACTATGTTTGAAAGCATTAACACTGATGGTTAATGTTGTGTATATGTTTTAGCATGTGTTTTTGTGTAGAATGTGCATGCATGTGAAAGCGACCGGAGGTCCTCAAGTAAAAAGTGGATAAAGCCCTCGCTCTGAGAGCTGTCTTTAGTCCTTCAGTGCTAATAGATTCACTAATGGACTATTTCTGAAAAAGCCACGCTATGCGTTGGTTTTAAACCAGATAGTTCACTCTCAGATAAACTATAAAAGACCATAAAAGACCTGTTCATACACTCAAAGAAAGAGATGTATGTAATGTGATACGCAAATGCAGCAAAAGGATCTGTACATGTTCTTCAGAGCCAAACAAAACAAACTACTGAATACCAGGGTTTCCACAGACATGGAACACCTGGAAATATGATTTTAACAGCGACATTTAAAATGGTCATTTTCAGATCAGGAAAAGTCATGTAACTTTGAATAAATATATATATATATATATATATATATATATATATATAGTAACGAAGGTATCCACTGGAGGCAAGTTGAAGGACCCATGTGCAGTACTTTATTCCAAACAAAACATAAATCTTAACATAAATCAAAACAAGGACTTGGCATTAACCATAACGAAACTCACCGACAGCAGGTTACAACATTCAATACTTGACAAAGACACATGGCAAACATGAGGGCTTAAATACACACACACTAATGACAAGACAAGTGACACCTGTGAACAGTGATGAGACAATGAACCAATGACAGGACAAGACACAAGATCACATGAGGGCATGGGAGTCACATGACAAGACCAGGAAGTGCACGACAAGACTGTGAACATGACAAACTCAAACATAACCATGAACATGATAAACTGAAAACGGAACCAAGAACAATGAACATGAACCAACACCAAAACACCCTGTGACAGATCCCCCCCTCTATGGGCGGCCCCTGACGCCCAAACAATACCAAAACACCAATGGCCTAACAGAAAGTCTTAACAAAAAGTCTTGGGGGGCGGTCTTGGGGGAGGGATGGTGGGCCAGGCCCGTGCAGGGGCACCGGACCCAGACATGACCTGGACGGGCCTGGGAGCGTGGACGGACCTGGACCCTGAGGCGTGGGCGGACCTGGACCCTGAGGCGTGGGCGGACCTGGACCCTGAGGCGTGGGCGGACCTGGACCCTGAGGCGTGGGCGGACCTGGACCCTGAGGCGTGGGCGGACCTGGACCCTGTGGCGTGGGAGGACCTGGACCCTGTGGCGTGGGAGGACCTGGACCCTGTGGCGTGAGCGGACCTGGACCCTGTGGCGTGGGCGGACCTGGACCCTGTGGCGTGGGCGGACCCTGTGGCGTGGGCGGACCCTGTGGCGTGGGCGGACCTGGACCCTGTGGCGTGGGCGGACCTGGACCCTGTGGCGTGGGCGGACCTGGACCCTGTGGCGTGGGCGGACCTGGACCCTGTGGCGTGGGCGGACCTGGACCCTGTGGCGTGGGAGGACCTGGACCCTCAGGCGTGGGAGGACCTGGACCCTCAGGCGTGGGAGGACCTGGACCCTCAGGCGTGGGAGGACCTGGACCCTCAGGCGTGGGAGGACCTGGACCCTCAGGCGTGGGAGGACCTGGACCCTGTGGCGTGGGCGGACCTGGACCCTCAGGCGTGGGAGGACCTGGACCCTCAGGCGTGGGTGGCCATGGCGGCAACGGCAGTTCACCGGGCCATGGCGGCAACGGGAGTTCATCAGGCCATGGCGGTAACGGGAGTTCATCAGGCCATGGCGGTAACGGGAGTTCATCAGGCCACAGAGGCGGGGCCTTCATGGCCTCCATGTACCCCTTGCCCCCCCCCAAAATTTTCTTGGGCGGGACAGCGGGGCCGTGGGCTGGAGCCTGGACGGGGCCGTGGGCTGGAGCCTGGACGGGGCCGTGGGCTGGAGCCTGGACGGGGCCGTGGGCTGGAGCCTGGACGGGGCCGTGGGCTGGAGCCTGGACGGGGCCGTGGGCTGGAGCCTGGACGGGGCCGTGGGCTGGAGCCAGGACGGGGCCGTGGGCTGGAGCCAGGACGGGGCCGTGGGCTGGAGCCAGGACGGGGCCGTGGGCTGGAGCATGGACGTGGGCTGGAGCATGGACGTGGGCTGGAGCATGGACGTGGGCTGGAGCATGGACGTGGGCTGGAGCATGGACGTGGGCTGGGCTCACTGGGGTGGAGAGTACTGTGGGAACGTGGAGCTCCTCATCCACCGTTCCCACAGTAAAAGATGAGCCACTCAACTGAAGTGCATAGTCATTATATTGGCCCAGGGAAAAATGGATCTTCCCCCCTGGCATCCGTGAGCGGATAGAGTCATTTAGCCCAAACCTAAAAATGTCCTTGAGGGCCACGTCATTAAAGTTAATCACATGACTGAGTTCAATAAAGTCCTGGACATAATTTTCAATGGCCTGATGGCCTTGACGAAGGCGTAGGAGGGCAACTGCTGGGTCCATTGTTGACGGTCAAGTATTCTGTAACGAAGGTATCCACTGGAGGCAAGTTGAAGGACCCATGTGCAGTACTTTATTCCAAACAAAACATAAATCTTAACATAAATCAAAACAAGGACTTGGCATTAACCATAACGAAACTCACCGACAGCAGGTTACAACATTCAATACTTGACAAAGACACATGGCAAACATGAGGGCTTAAATACACACACACACTAATGACAAGACAAGTGACACCTGTGAACAGTGATGAGACAATGAACCAATGACAGGACAAGACACAAGATCACATCAGGGCATGGGAGTCACATGACAAGACCAGGAAGTGCACGACAAGACTGTGAACATGACAAACTCAAACATAACCATGAACATGATAAACTGAAAACGGAACCAAGAACAATGAACATGAACCAACACCAAAACACCCTGTGACATATATATATATATATATATATATATATATATATATATATATATATATATATATATATATATATATATATATATATATATATATATATATATATATATATATATATATATATATATATATATATATATATATATATATATATATATATATATATATATAAATATATATATATGTATATATATACTGTGTTTCTTTAGTAAATCCTGACTGTAGTTTTTTATCGCTCAGTGCTCATTGCTTTTATCGCTCAAAGTTCTGTAAAGCTTATTTGGATTTTACAAAATGATCTTTAAAATACGGTATCCTGAAAAAGGGAAAACCAGGACTTACTTTCTTGTAAATCATAATTAATTATCCTATTAAATCTGACTGCATCCCAATTGGTTATGTATGCCACAGGGGTCACCAGGAGAGAGAGGGGCAGCTGGACCAGGAGGACCTATTGGTCTAACAGGACGCAATGGCCCTCAGGGACCCCCGGGACCTGCTGGAGAGAAGGGTGGTCCGGTGAGTGAAAATTGTTTATTTGTTCGAAAATTGTTTGTTGTAAATTGTCCCAATGAGTAAGAATAATAATTAATGTGAATTCATGTAAATGGGGCCATCATCTCATTTGTTGACGAGATTAATAGCAAAATGTGGCCTAATTTACCTGAATTCACCCTGAAGAAAGTAAAATAGCAACTGTGCTCTTATCAGATGTGTGGAAGCGATGTACTAATGTCTAGATATTCCTTTGGGAAATAACATGGGCCAGAGGGAAAGTGTTTTAGTTCATTAAAATTCATCTTTTCAATAAACACATCTACCAGAGATATCTTAGCGAGTTTAATGCAGCATCCAAACAAAAACTTAATTCAGTGAATGCTGAAATCAATTAGTTGACTGAAAGGTTCTATAATAATAAACGAACATACTCAATGAATGCTGATAATTAATTGTGGTAGGTCTGTAATTAGCTTTGTTTGCTCAGACTCCCTGTATTAATTGGATTAAAGTATTCCTCATAGTAATGCAGAGAGGAGTTAGCAGTTTCTTAATCTGCATATTCAGTCATCGATGTAAAACGTTATTTCTTAACTACACTCAGGGAGAGAAAGGACCTGCTGGTCCTGCCGGTCGGGATGGCATCCAAGGTCCTGTCGGTCTGCCGGGCCCAGCCGGACCTCAGGGTCCACCTGGAGAGGATGGTGATAAGGTGCAGCACTTTATTCCAAACTTCACAGCATGACATTTTAATTCATAGACATCAATGCCCATCTCACATCTGCACACACAGTGCACATTAGTGATGCTACCAACAGAGTTTTGACTTATCCATCACTATAACCAAACAAGACACAAAATCATTACTATAGTGAAATGTTGAAACCAGCGAAATCAAGGAGCACACACACACTTTTACACACATGCACATAAACCAAGTAAACAAATGTGCTTTGAGGCTAATGTATTCCAGAATCTATTATCGCCCTGTTAAATGTAGAACGGGGCTTTTTTAGATCCTTATCACGTCCCAAGACACATTATTCTTTTCGGCTGTGGCGGCAATGGTGTTGGAGGGGCCAAGTAATCAATTAATTGCAAACACACCTCAAGGTCTTGGTTTTACTGTTAAATTAAAATCTCTGGAGCAAAGTTTACTCTGCCGTTTAGGCTGAATTGACCTTGAGAATTTTTTTGATGACCAGGCAACAAGAGAAAAGTTTTAAACAAAGCTTCAGTTTCTCGATTTTCAAAAACATTCTCATTCATTTTTTTCAGGGAGAAGTTGGAGAGCCGGGTCAAAAGGGAAGCAAAGGTGACAAGGGCGAACATGTAAGTTGATCAATATTCAAACAATTTATAAATGTATTTATATTTGAGGCTAATAAATTAAACATTACCATTTTCAATTTTTGTTAATGTTAATACAAATACAACTGTTCATTGTTAGTTAATGTTAGCTCAAGTCCATTCAATAATATTAACAGATACAACTTTTTAGATTAATAATGTATTAGTAAGTGTTGAAATTAACATTAACTAATGTTAACAAATGGAAACATATTGTAAAGTATTACCATTTATTTTATTTATAATATATATATTTTGGTCCCACTTTATATTAGGTGTCTTTAACTACTATGTACTACTTAAAAAACAGTTTAGTTCAAATTTTCTGAAGAGACACAATCGCTTTATATGATAAGTCGATTTCATTTAAGCTTTTATTCACATATAATTAACGTCAAAGATAATTAGAGAATTAACCTCATTGATTCTTGAGGAAGCTCAAACGTGCTGCGTAACACACGAGAATAAACCTCATTGATTCTTGAGGAAGCTCAAACGTGCTGCGTAACACACAAGAATAAACCTCATTGGTTGTTGAGGAAGCTCAAGCGTGCTGCGTAACACACAAGAATAAACCTCATTGGTTCTTGAGGAAGCTCAAGCGTGCTGTGTAACACACAAGAATAAACCTCATTGGTTCTTGAGGAAGCTCAAGCGTGCTGCGTAACACACGAGAATAAACCTCATTGATTCTTGAGGAAGCTCAAACGTGCTGCGTAACACACGAGAATAAACCTCATTGGTTCTTGAGGAAGCTCAAACGTGCTGCGTAACACACAAGAATAAACCTCATTGGTTCTTGAGGAAGCTCAAACGTGCTGCGTAACACACGAGAATAAACCTCATTGATTCTTGAGGAAGCTCAAGCGTGCTGCGTAACACAAGAATAAACCTCTTTGATTCTTGAGGAAGCTCAACCGTGCTGCTTAACACACAAGAATAAACCTCATTGGTTCTTGAGGAAGCTCAAATGTGCTGCGTAACACACAAGAATAAACCTCATTGGTTCTTGAGGAAGCTCAAGCGTGCTGCGTAACACAAGAATAAACCTCATTAATTCTTGAGGAAGCTCAAGCGTGCTGCGTAACACACAAGAATAAACCTCATTGATTCTTGAGGAAGCTCAAACGTGCTGCGTAACACACGAGAATAAACCACATTTATTCTTGAGGAAGCTCAAACGTGCTGCGTAACACAAGAATAAACCTCATTGATTCTTGAGGAAGCTCAAGCGTGCTGCGTAACACACAAGAATAAACCTCATTGGTTCTTGAGGAAGCTCAAGCGTGCTGTGTAACACACAAGAATAAACCTCATTGATTCTTGAGGAAGCTCAAGCGTGCTGCGTAACACACGAGAATAAACCTCATTGATTCTTGGGAAAGCTCAAATGTGCTGCGTAACACACCAGAATAAACCTCATTGGTTCTTGAGGAAGCTCAAACGTGCTGCGTAACACGAGAATGAACCTCATTGGTTCTTGAGGAAGCTCAAATGTGCTGCGTAACACGAGAATGAACCTCATTGGTTCTCACACATCAAGCGAACATGCTTGAGCTTCCGTTGGTTTACCACAACTGATGTGTGAGTTGATGAATGCTTATATGTGAATAAAAGTCTAAAATAAATCTCTTCAGCATATAAAGCAAACATGTCTCTTTAGAAAATTTGGACTAAACCCCTCGATTCACACAGATTATTTTTAAATGTCAAATTGGTAATTGCGTGGACTGTCAATGGAGTTAAAAACCCTTAATATAAAGTGGTACCATATTTTTTTTACTTTATTTATTTGTTTCATTAATTATGTACTTGAATGCAAAATCAGCCCCATTTTTAACAAATACTATCTTAGGCACTTATAATGATCATAAGAGATATCGTTTCTTTATAACCAGTCCTTAACGTTGCCCTGATTGTCTGTTGCTGTAGGGTCCGCCAGGTCCAGGAGGTCCTCAGGGTGTAGTTGGAGCTCCAGGTCCTGCTGTGAGTACTTACAACTGTTCATTTCAGCCGTATGGGATAAAACCCAAATGTTCACCTCTCTTCTCCATTCCTCATCTACAAACTCAGAGAAATTTTTGTCACACCAATATATCATCTTTGTTACTCCAGTAATTTCACACATTAGTATATAGTATAAGTATTTAGCCTAACTTTAAAAAAGTTTATTTTTACTCAGGGGTGGTGTGGCCTAGTAGTTAAGCTAGTGTTAGCTAAAAATATCAAGGTTTGAATCTTGCAGGATGATACGTTAACCTTGTACCTATGTTTAAACCAATGTTTTATGTTTGCAAGTCATAAAAACACTTGTATTTGATCAAAGCATTGCAACATTTGTAACAAGTTTAACAACCTTATAGGGAGAGTGACAGTTATGTCAACTGGACAAAATATTCCACATCGGGCCATCCTGATTGTTTAATCCTGGCCCACATTGCTCCAAGGGGATTTTGCCTGTATTAAATACAGTATAAGTTGCTTTGGATAAAAGTGTCTGTTAAATGACTAACTACTCACATTTGCTCAGTTTTGCCTCTGTCAGGCAGCCTGCGGAGTTGATAAAGCAGCAGTGTGAGTAAGTAGTCAGGGCCAGGTGGCACACAGTTGAATGTTTAAAGTTTATGACTCAAGCTGAACACTCCCAGCTGGGCCTCTCCATTTCCTTGATACATTAGCTCTATAAAAGCTGATAATTACACCTATTCTGTGCAGTTATGTGAAGAACATTCTTGGAAACTATTCTGCTTTTCTACTGAATAGGATCTTAAAAATTCGGAAACGTGTTAGACGGTAAATCAATTAGATGACTTAATGATGTTAATGCTGCTAAAGATCTTACTCACTTAAATATGAGCAATATTTTACTGAACAAGGATGCTTTCTATGACTACGTTTTTGTTAGAACTGTCACTTGATTTAAAAAATTGAATCAAATTATTTATATGCAGGGATGTGATTTCCACACAAATTCTGTATTTTCTTAAATGCAATGCGAAATACAAAGTTCTGTACACAGACAAAAGATGGCGCAGGCTATTGGGTTCTTAACTCAACTTGCTTGCAATCACATGATTCTCTATAGGGCACAGCTGATTGGTTCCTGCTGTTTCAGTAGCCAATGAGCTTACTTAACTTTATTGTCCTTGAAGGCAATTTTTTACGTAGACAGCAGTATACATATACACACATACAACACACACAGCAGATATAAGATAATTCTTATACAGTATATATTTGATTTGCACAAGGGGAGTTTAAATCTAGGGGGAAGCGGTTGAAATTCGGTACATAGTGGGGTGGGTGACATCGGAAAGGACTAACTGGCCCTTTCTAGTCACGCAGCACTATGCATGTTCATAAATTTGTGTGATAGAAAATTAGTCCCCACTATCTTGCTGCACATTTTAACTATACTACTAAACTTACTCCTATTCTTTACATTAAAGGGTTAGTTCACGCAAAAATGAAAATTCTGTCATTAATTACTCACCCTCATGTCGTTCGACACCCGTAAGACCTCCGTTCATATTCGGAACCCAAATGAAGATATTTTAGTTGAAAGCTGATGGCTGAGAAAGGCTTCAGATAGGCCTCCATTGGCATTCAGTACATTTATAATCCCAAGACCCATAAAAGGCACTTAAAACGTCGTTACAAAGTCCATCTCACCACAGTGGCTCTACAATAATTTTACGATGCAACGACAATAGTTTTTGTGCGCAAAAAAAAATCAAAATAACACCTTTATCCAACTTGTTATTGTCCTCCGTGTGTGCCTCCACGACGCATGCGCGAGAATATGACGTAGCATCAGTGTTCGGGAATCCATGAAATGCACACTTAAGCCCCATTTTGAGAACTACGCCGAGACCTAAAGCACGATCAATGTAGAATCCAACAGCTTAGACACGCGCGTCTTCCTCTGCTTGTAAACAAATCGCTTCTGGGTCATGTGTCCGAACGCCGGATCTGCGTCATATTCTCACGCATGCGTCGTGGAGGCACACACGGAAGACAATAACAAGTTGGATAAAGGTGTTATTTTGATTTTGAGTCACTGTGGTGAGATGGACTTTGTAACGACGTTTTAAGTGCCTTTTATGCGTCTTGGGAGTGTAAATGTACGGAATGCCAATGGAGGCCTATCTGAAGCCTTTCTCAGCCATCAGCTTTCAACAAAAATATCTTCATTTGTGTTCCGAATATGAACCGAGGTCTTACGGGTGTCAAACGACATGAGGGTGAGTAATTAATGACAGAATTTTCATTTTTGGGTGAACTAACCCTTTAAGATTGCCATACCGACAAATAATGGAAAAACTTAAGACAGATTCTATAAAACAGGTGTAAAACATTTTCATAAAAGAAACATCCATATTAAAAGTTTGAAGTTTCCTCAGAAAATACATACGCTGAAGCAAGACCGTAACCGTGTCTTGAACATTGGGGGGACCAATTTTTTTATTTTTATAAAGCATACAGAAACAGTGAACAGTGAACAAAATTATAGGTCTAATTTCTAGTTGGGAAATAATCATTTTGGGACTATTTGCAAATAATATTTGCATTAATTTGTGTCAAATATATCGTTAGTCTCGAGATTCTTCCCGTTATTGAATAAATACAAAGATCCACTGCTAACATCTAAATTCCCTAGTGGTCTGGTGGTAGAATTTTTGTATACTGTGTCGAAGGTTACAGATTCTAATCCGCCCTCAAATAGTGTTTTTTCTTCATTAAAATCAAAGATGTTCAATGATTGTATATTAAGAGCATTGACACGTTTGTGTGCATTTTGTTTCGTGATTTCACTGGAAAGAATAGAGTCCCCGCAATGGCATTATTAAGCGATAGATTGACGCGCTTGTCTGTGTGAAGACTGCACGAGCCAAAAGAGAACATAAACCCCGCCTACTTTAATTTGAGTGGCCATCTCAATCATTTTGACATTGACGAGAGCCGTTAGACCTGAGGCAGACCAGACTAAAAATGTAACTTTTAAAACTTTTTGTTATCCTAACATACAGAGCACTGTGTATTGGAGTGCAGGAGAGCAGTGCAAGAATTTCAAATATTGGGGGGGACAATTTGGCCATTTCTAATTATTGGGGGGGACTTGTTCCCCTCAATGTCTATGGTGGTTACGACCCTGCACTGAAAAGCTTTCACTCTAATAATGTCAGTGTTTGCCTCAAATTTTAGTTTATCATCAAGCTCGCTGCTCAACCTTCAAATACTCGGTTATCATTTGCCTTATCAGTGCAGCGTGCTTTCAGAAACCCTCCACCTTCCCCAGCTCCACTTCATGTACGTTATTGTATAGCAGCAGCATGTCTTCCTTGCTCACAGCAACGTGTCATGTATGTATTGGCAGTAACAAGTCCCGTACTTGCTCTGCTGCAGCAGCAATAAAAGCAGCAGCGTAGCAGTTTTATTCCGCCAAGACCAAACATATCAACATTGTTATACCCATTACCATGCCAAAAACTCTGAGAGTTGTCATGACAGAAATTGCCTTAAACAATTACTAAACAAACTGCAAAATGACAGCACTGCAAGAGCTAGTGGTGTTGTGTGGGACACCCTTAGCATTTGAGCTCTAGTCCAGAATGAACACTTGCCAAGTGCCAAAATGCAAGAATGGTTTTGGCAAGTATACAAAACACTTTACCTGGCAGTCAGTGCGGTTATCAAAAAACAAACGCTGCTATTTAATTATACAAGTACTGTATATAGTCAGATGCATTGCATGTTTCAGAGTGAAATGCAGCACTGTGTTCTTTTATACACAAGCAGCTCACGATCCAATGTTTTCAGTTTCTTAGAGCAGCTCGTTTTGCTCTAAATGTCTACAACATACATTTGAAAATGCAACACATGCCAACTATCTTCTCAGATTTATAATGAGAATTGCTTATAAATCTATTGTCAACAAAAGAGAAGCTTTAAGGTCTTCCTGTGGTTTTCCACCAAAATAAAAGCTCTATGGTTTAAATTATGACAGCTGTAAATATTAGTGTTGTACTAGGGATGCCACAATTCTCAATATAATATTGAACCATTCGGTACGGCATTCACGGTTCAATACGCGCTTGTGAATTGCGGTTTTTCGGTTTTGCATTTAATTAATTTTTTTTCGACAAATTCTATGATTTGCAGATTCGTGGTTTTAACATGCGGTTTTCGGAGCGCACGCACTAAACGCCTGTCAAACACGTGATTACTGAACTAAGTAGTCGTCTTACTGCGCTAATAATACTGTCAAATACACACGTGGTTAACATAAACACAGTCGGTTATGTCTAAAGTGAAAGTAAAATCGCGTGTGTCTGCATATTAGATGCACGCAGGTCTTAAATTGACAACAGCGCAGTAGTGAACATGCTGTCCTTAAAGAGACAGTTCACCTCTAAAATTATGTCATTATTTACTCACTCTAATATTGTTCCAAACCTGTATTCATTTCTCGATGAAAGAATTTTGATTTTTGAATAAACTATCCCTTTAATGTTAATACAACAACAAAAGACAAAGAGAAAATCACTCACTGCTCTTGACTGAAAAACTAATAGGCCTACAGTAGCTAAGAATCAATGCATATTTTATTGTGAAGTCTATGTAGTGTTTTATTTTTACATTTATTTATTCAATTTCTTACTTAAATGCTGCTGTGCAGCTCAGAGCTGCCAGTGTAAATCTTTATATATATTTATTTTATATTTTACAATACACTAGGAATGTGTACAAGGGTTTTTTTAAAGTAAAGTTTTAAGTTTATGTAAGGGTTTTAAATTCTTTTAAGTAAAAAAAGAAAGAGTATTGCAATAAAAAAATAGTCTTTTTTCTCCTTAACCTCTTGCTGTTCCTGTCGCTTAAGAATAGAATAACAAAAAACTGATGTGACAAGCCATCAGAACCGAAACGAACCGAACCGAACCGAAAACCGTGGTTAAAAACCGAGGTATGTATTGAACCGTGGATTAACTGTATTGTTGCATCCCTATGTTGTACATGTATTGTTCTGTAAAAGTATTTTTTATTCATTTATTTATTTTAAGAAACATTTAAGAAGGGAAGGTCTGGTTTCTCTTCTTCTTTGTCCTTCACCGATTGCATGCCTATATATGATGTTGATTAATTAAGTGAATTAAATATATATTTTTTTTGTGCTACCATCATCCTGGAGTCTGTCCTGTAGGTTAATCAATACTGCATTCCATCATAGTCTCCAAAACAAACACACCATCATATCCTGCAGTGAATTGCCATTCAGACATCTAACCTCACATCTCTTTAATAACTTCATCATTCTTCATTTGTTTGAACTGTACCCCTTCCCCTTCCACTGACCCTGTAGAGAAATCAGCGTCAGAAATGAGGGCAGCACATTCTCACCCTTCATAATTCCTCTGGGCATCACTCTGAATGGCACATCTTTTCAAGCTTGACTTTTGATGTCTCAGGGGGTAGATCTCATTTTCATGCTTGTCTGCGCCATAGAGTAGAGTATGAAAGACATTCTTGGGTCAGAAAGTTGATTTGAGTGTGTTGTACTGTACTTCTCCACCATCAAGTTCAGAGCTTGTATTAGTTTCAGATGTTAACTTTCAGTGTGTTATCATTTGTCTGACTTTTTCTTATGAAGGGAAGCGACGGAGAGTCCGGACCCAGAGGTCAGCAGGGTATGTTTGGGCAGAAGGGAGATGAGGGGCCCCGTGGTTTCCCAGGTCTTCCCGGTCCCGTCGGACTGCAGGTACAGTTATCATCTTTACATTAATCTAAACACACCTATTATGGATCTGCTGCAATACACAAAGACTGTGAGGCAGGATAATTGAGAGGAGAGCAATAGCCATTTTTAAAATCTGGATTCAATTGAACTTTCCGTTCATAAAAGCATCCTGAAAAAATCATGGTTTCCATAAAAATATTAAACGGGAGATATCACACACAGTTTCTGTCAATCTTAAGTACCTATAGAGTAGTATTCCACCCTTCATAGCTAAAGAGTCAAGAGTGTGCGCAGCTTTTGTGTTGAGAGCGCCTGAAAGCTGTGACACACTTAGAAAACGTGGAAAAAAGTTGTTTTTAGAACACCATGTAATGCGCGAGTTCAACATTTGTGTGTGTTTACTCATGGTTTATGAGGACATGATTTGGTTTATGTACTATTGTATGTGACTTAGCAGTAGCAAGGGGAACGGTTTTGCACGTCAGACTAGTGCGTGTTTACATAGAAAAACAATGGAATAGTAGCGCATTTGAATGAAGGAGCGCGCTTTGTGTGAACGGCCCTTAGGTTTAATATGAAATAATTCTTTTAGTTCAACATATTTTCCCACTCTTTGTGTATTGTTGATTGGAGTGGTTTTACAGTAAACAAACAGACACCTATAGTGGTCAGCTAAACAAATGTATTTAAACACAAACCATTCATCGCATGCTCCATTGCTAAATTAACTATACGTTCATGTTGTTTACTTGATGTTTACTTTATGCGCCGATAGCCAACAACACACAGACATTTGAAGCAGTTTTACTCACTGACCATGACCATGAACCTTTATCGTTGGGACCGCTCCATCTTTCAGCATTAGACCATCTGCAAATCCGGAGTTGAACTGGGCCTTGTTTATAAAACAAACATCGCCGAAATGTAGGGAACAAACAAAAACACTTGCGCAACTCCATTGCTGCTTCAGAAAAACATACTCCATCCACTGTCCCCTTACTGCTGGGTTATTTAGGAAGCTGAACAGGGTTGTCTTGCCTTGACAACCAAAAACACACTTCTTTGGTGACATTGTTGATTTTGTGAAGTCCTGTGACCTGTGCAGCGCAGCCGACAACTTCCTTAAAGCTGAGCAAAGAGTGTTGATGGGTGTGCATTTACTCTCTTGCTCTGGTCGACGTGTGCGTGCGCGCCCTTCCGGGATAAGTGCCCGACCCGTACAAGGAAACTCTGCCGTTGTTGATGTCACATAGGCCCATACTCGAAAAAAAACTTTCCGAAACTTGTGAGAAACCGGAACGAGGTAGACTGGAGCAGAAAATTATATTAGAATGATTTGGAGGTTGGAGAAGAGGTAATGATGCTGAAGATTCAACTTTGGATCACATAAAATTACATTTTAAAATATATTCAAACAGAAAATGTTTATTTGAAGATTTAATATTATTTCACAATCATCAAATAAATGCAGCCTTGGTGAAAAAATTTAAAAATCCTACTGATCCCAAACGTTTGAACAGTAGTGTAGCTGTCTCTGTGTATTGAGAGAGGGCAAAGTATTATAACATTAAAAAAATTACACACTTCACCTTTATGGGAATAATGAGGAAGTGAATTTCAAATGACAACAGAGGCTGTTACTCAACATAGCAAAATTGCTGAGTCACTCAGAGCAATTGACTAGTAATCAAAGGTAATAGGAATAGTGATTCATCCCAACTGTGCTAATTGTTTGTGCTCTGCGTCTCCTTGTTGGCGCCTCAAACTGATCCTCCGCGATAATGATTTTTGATCAGAAGAAATTAACCATCTTAATTTGTTTTCTCTCAAGTTTTTAAAACTTGCTAATGGGAAGAGATTGGGCTTTATTAGAATGGAGACATTTCATTATCTTTTCAAAACTGACTGCAAATATTAGAGTAGTTTTGGCATTTGGGAAAATTGTCTCCCTCAAAAGGACTGTGAAATTACACTTCTATCCTTTTATAGTAACACAACATTTATCACAACAATAAGCAGTAAGATATGTGTTAGCTGGTACCAAAGAGCATGTCTGCCAAATACAATGACCCAGAATATCCTTCTAATTACAGATGTTGATTAACTATGAGGATACATCTGTTGGTAAATTGTTGGGTGATAATAATCTGAATAGCATTCAAACTTCGTTAGTCAAGTACAATTATATTGCAAAATGAACTGCTGGCCAAGATTTGCCTCTTTTTGTGTTTCATATTTCAAAGTGACACAAGGTGTGACACATTCACAGGCACCCATATGCAAATGCGATAACTGCCATGAGGTTCCTTCTACTGCTAATTACCCAAAAAATGAATGTGATTAATAGTGTTTACCCAATGGCTCAAAGCTGTAAATGTATATTATTAATATTCAACACTTTGAGACTGATTGTTATTCTAAATTATCATGTTGTTCATGGGGGAAGAGGAAACATCCACGCATCCTCTCTTGTTACTGAACCTTTTAGCATTTTTGAAATCGTAATAAGTGAACTCTAACTTATTATATAACCAGGAATTTTGCCAGATTAATATGTAAAACTTGTTTTCTTCTAGGGTTTGCCAGGACCACCAGGTGAGAAAGGAGAGAATGGAGACGTTGGCCCAATGGTGAGTTTGTAGTTGTCAAAACGCATCATTTTGTCATAATTAGTCAACTATGTATGTAATATATATATTTTCATTAAAATAAAATTACAACAAAAGTTTGTGAATATATATATATTTTTCACCATCAAAATTTTGATGGTGAAATTTAGTCATTTCAATAGGAATCTGCACAATTGGGACTTTCATGTGAGGATGGCAAATGTTTCCTGCACAGATTTCACTCATGCTCAAGTTGGTCACGCAAATTCACCATGTTGACCAACGGACAGTTGCTTGGTTTGAATATGAATTCTGTTTGAGCGGTGCTTAATTCATCAAAAATCAGCTATTTTTGCCTGCAAAATTCTTCTGAAATTTTGCTAATGTGACTGACTGCACATTTATAGTATTAGTGCTAGTGCTACTGATTCTGAAAAGTAATTTGGATGTGCTGGTTCTTGTAATATATATTAAAAATAAGTCAAAATGTTTCACAAACTATTGGTTTGAATCCGCCAGAGTTTAATGTTTCAATCTATTTCACAAACTGCTGTTTCTCTTACAGGGTCCCCCTGGTCCTCCCGGTCCCAGAGGTCCTCAAGGTTCTAGTGGAGCAGATGTGAGTTTAACCGTAATATATTTGTATAGAAATTCTGAAGTGAATCAGAGGCTATACATTCACACTGTCATTTTTTTGGATTGACAACCACATCGAGTCTAGAAATGTCCCATTCAAACAGCAACTTACTAGCCTAGAAATCTAGACGCATCCTAGCGGCAGTAAATCTAATTTGCAGCCAGGGTAGTCTAGCAACTCTCCGTTGGCTTGCGCGCTGGAAAAACCAAACTCTGGTCAGGCCAATCACATCGTGTATAGAGTCGGTGGTGGGCTTAACATAATGACGGCAGAGTTGCCGCAGTTCCGCGTGCTACTTGTAAACAAAGAAGCTGGCGAACAGCGGCCTTTCGAATCGGCTTTGGCCGCGACTCTAGAAGACTTGAAGTTAAGCTTTTTTTTGAGAAAAGAACAAAGAACGGCACTGAAGTCATTCTTAAGAAAGGAAGATGTGTTCTGAGTTTTGCTGACCGGATACGCCGAAAGTTTAATCTATCAACTAGCTCCACTTCACCTTCTTCGTTGCTCTGGTTGGTTGTAGCGCTATCCTATTGCGTGCATAGGGAATTTGAAAGACAACCGTTTATCCCGCCCCTCGGATTGAGCCCTGCCAATGGTGAGTTCCCAGACCCAACATCTTGATGTGGGTCTGGCTTGTCAGGCTAGCAACTTACAGTAGCGTCTCGAATATTGTCATTATGAACGTGCAATGGGAGTCAAGCCCGAATTCTCTTAACAGAAACCAATATCAAAGATGGCGACGTCCATAAAACTGAAAAGTTTTATCACTTTTGATACGATATGAGTCAAGCCGAGAGTTCATCCGTCAAATCTTCATTAACAGACAGCAGTTTTTATATCTGGAAGAGCGAAGCATTTGAGTTGTGCGTAAAGCACAAAACTGATGCATGCAGCTCCGGTGGAGAACAGTGACTGTATCCTTTAGAGGACACATATCTCATATCTCCATTCCTGTAAGTTACCGGAAGCGATAATACACCGAAAACCGCAACACATGTTAAGCAGTGCAGAGCGGCTCTCTCGCACTGTATGACATGACAGACTAGTTGTCCAGTCCAGTTCCGTTCGCAGAGTGGGTTTTCTGAGAATGTGGATGTGAGTCCTGAAAATGTACAGGTGCGAGTTTGGTTACCGAATGCGGTTGTCACTCTTGTTAATAACTGTGAGTAACCATATTAAGGACTCAAAAACAGGATTGACAACCATATTCTGCTGCTGTGTGAATGTGGCCAGTCTCATTTGAATCAGCTATGTTGTTATTTGTTTGACAGGGTGCTCCTGGCCCTCCTGGAGGTATCGGCGCAATGGGTGGAAATGGTGAAAAGGTGGCGTTTTCTTGAATAAATCTCTTCAAAACATGAATATGCGTAAATATTCTTGTAGTTATGATGATGAATGTACACAGATGTTACGACGTGTAATGAAGGCCAGGTAGAACTGAACTTATTTCCCTTTATCTATTCCCCTCAGGGTGAGACCGGTGAGGCAGGTAATCCAGGACCACCAGGAGAGTCTGGTCCAGGAGTAAGTATATTTTCGTGTTTTAGAGTTGTTGAGCATGATTTTCTGGGTGTTTACCAGATAGATCTGACCTGCATGTAATTGAGGCTAATCTATTGACATTCAGGGAACATACTGTAACTACACAAATCCTTCTGTTTTCGAAACTGAACACATAAAGCTAATGATCTTTATGGTATAATTTGCACAGCCAAGATAAGGCTTCTACTGCTATGCTGAATTCATTTTACTCTGCTTTAGAATGGACATATTTCCTCGAGCTCATATATATGCTGTGGTGAACATTACTTGCATTCCAGATGGTTGCTGTTATCATCATCATTCTTTTTCACCCAGGGACATTATTTTGTCTGCCGCCTGCTGCACGGACCTGTTTATATGATATCAGCATCTTAAATGCTGATGTTGGTCTGTGATTGTCTATCTTACTATTACTTTCTGTTTGGAACAAGTTTAAGGCAACATTCAAAGTTAGTTTTGACAAACTTTCTTTACACTTGTTATTATTATACTTGTTGCAGTGATATGAATTTCAGTTCCGTTTAATTCTACTTCATTAAATTTACATTTGAATTGCAATTCACCCTGTTGGCTACTTCAATTCAAATTCAGAAATTCAATTAAATTCTGAATGGTGAAACTATCCAGAATGCCCTTGCAACCACTAAGCAATAAGTTCACTTAAAAGCTTCGCTGCCGTTTCGACATGCAGAATCGTCCGACGAGAGCCAAAAGTGCAAAACTAAGCCTCCCGAGGTTCAAAAATGGCCCGACATTGCCCGACCGTGGGCTTGGTGTTTCCTGGGCTTTAACTTTATAGCCAACAAACACTTTACAGTTAATCTTCCTCTTCATGGCATCGAAAACTTGAACTACATAGTTATTTTTTAGCATAATTATCATAGATGGGTGAAAGCAGGATGTTGATAGTTGTGTCCTTTCTTAGGGACCCAAAGGTGAGCTTGGAGAGAAAGGAGAAGCCGGCCCACCAGGAGCTGCAGGACCCGCTGGTGCAAGAGGACCCCCTGGAGATGACGGTCCCAAAGGAAACCCAGTAAGTCTCTGTCTATGACATCCCAGAAGACACCCTTCATCTGTTAAACTGCAATAATACTGTATGATGACTGTTTTTTTTTGTGTGTGTGTAATTTAGGGTCCTATTGGCTTCCCTGGAGATCCAGGTCCCCCTGGTGAGCCTGGAGTTGGTGTAAGTTCAATATGGAGGCATTCAAGTACAAGAGTTTATTCAGATTAAACTGATTTAATTATCTATTAATTGGCCGTTTATCATTAGTTACAGGCTCAATATTCAGGCTATATGCAAATGTTGCAAGAAACCTATTTATGTGTACAAATAATATGATACTTTATGGAAATTAAATATTAGGGCAATGTTTTGATGTAATGCCCTGTTTTCCATAGGGCCTGGATGGTCTTCCCGGAGACAAGGGAGATGATGGAGAGGCTGGTCAGCCGGTGAGTGATGCTCGACTCTCACTGAAAATCAAATTTTATGTTCAAACATAATAAAACTTGCTATTTAATGTATTGAATTTTTACACCACAGGGTCCATCTGGTCCATCTGGTGAAGCTGGTCCTCCAGGACCCCCTGGAAAGCGAGTGAGTACCTAACCAGGCATTTTGTTCATTTGGTTCAGTGTCGGGGAAGCTACTTTACAACTGTAGTTTTCAAGCAACAAGCTACTCAGAATTTAAAGTAGTTGGCTACATTACAAGCTAATAAGAAAGAAATTGCTACAGTAAGTACTTTCAAGCTACTTGGAGGGACAATATTTTATATAGATATTTGATTGCAGTTATCAGGTTACAAATAACTTTGTATATTTAAAGTAATGTATATGTAGTATGCATTTACTTAATAAAATGAGAATGAAAATCAGACCATTGTGAACTGGACAGGATATTTTTCTCTCATCCTCATTATGGAGATGATGAAAAACAACATTTCCCACATACTCAGAAGAACAGAAAAGCAAAACCCCATGCTCAAATCTTATCTAAAATGAGAAAAAAAGGTGATGTATCTGGTGGTGATGTATTTTTGATGATGTATTATGCCTACAGGGGTACAACTCTCGTCTTGTGTTGGGCGATTGGTTAACATACCAGATATTTAATTTTATATTGTACCATGAATCAGGTACAATATGTTATGGACTAATGATGATTCTGAAAGAAAATGTGCAGGGGCCCTAATGTTGCTGTCACATATTCCCTGTGTGTTTGTTGACACTGAGTTATTTCCTGTCCTGTGCCATGTGTTGTAGTCCTTTGTAGTTTTTCATGTTGTATTAGTTCTCCCAGGTGTTTCCCATTTAGCCACTCCCTTTTGTTACCTCGTTAACCTTGTTTCCCTGTGTATTTATACCCCACTGCTTCAGTTGTTGTTTGTCAGTCGTTGCTCCCGCATGTGCACCTACAAGTGTTCCTGTTGTTTTTGCTCCTGTCGTTGTGCTCCTGCCTGTTTGCCTTCTTGGACTTTCTTTGTTTATATCTTTAATAAATGCTCAAATCTGCACTTGGATTCTCATCCCTGCCTCCGCGTTACAGAACGACTGACCAACAACAACTGAAGCAGTGGGGTATAAATACACAGGGAAACAAGGTTAACGAGGTAACAAAAGGGAGTGGCTAAATGGGAAACACCTGGGAGAACTAATACAACATGAAAAACTACAAAGGACTACAACACATGGCACAGGACAGGAAATAACTCGGTGTCAACAAACACACAGGGAATATGTGACAGAAAACAACAACTGAAGCAGTGGGGTATAAATACACAGGGAAACAAGGTTAACGAGGTAACAAAAGGGAGTGGCTAAATGGGAAACACCTGGGAGAACTAATACAACATGAAAAACTACAAAGGACTACAACACATGGCACAGGACAGGAAATAACTCAGTGTCAACAAACACACAGGGAATATGTGACAGTTGCTATAGTAATGAATGCAGCTTTACATGCTTAAAAACATGCTACCCGTGGTACATGTTCAAAAACATGGTGTGTTTGTCTTTACCTGTAGTACGATATCCACAAGTAGTGTTGATCTGAAAGATCTTCTTCACCACTTGTAAACCATAGCATATATTTCAGGATTGTTCAAAGTGGATTGTAAGTCAATTATTCAACTTTAACCAGCGCTATTTTTATTCCACAAAAGGATTCAGTGCTTGAGTAATCAGGCTGAATTACTCAAATTCCCCATACTGAATCTCAAACCAATTTGGGCCGTTCTTCATACCGTTTGATGCATTCATTGAAAAGAACAACTCAAAATAGTGAATCATTTGCCAGTAGTGCATCTCATTTCATATTCTAAGCATAGTGGTATAACCTTTCATGACACTACACTACTACTTGGTTTAAAAAATATCTTGTTACTGAAAAAAAATACTCTATTTTAAAAGTTTGATGCTACTGCAAAATGTATTCGAACTCGTTACATCACTACTTGTAGTTAACTACTCCCCAACATTGGTTTTATTGTTATTACAACTCAGACCAAAAGGGTTGTACCTAGTCTCTTAATGAGTCATGGGTGTGTTTTGAGTGTAACGTGCAATAAGCCAATCAGAGTCTCATCTCCCATTCCCTTTAAAAGCCAGTTGCAATTTCGGATTCGCTATTTACATGGTGTGTAATAGGCACCCGCCTATAGGCGCATAGTACTAATGCGCCCTTTAAATAGCATGAAAAATACTGTGCTATTGACTTTAGACCAGGTTTTTGTTGGTCAATGGCACAGTCAGTTTTCAGTTGCCTCAAAAAAACAACGCGCCAACAATGCGCCTGAACACACTTTGTTTGCAGACCAGCACGCCCATGGGCGAACAGATGGGCACGAGTAAATCTGCTTTTTACGTGGTGTTGGACGTGAAAATGATAACTGCATCGTGCTGAAACTAGCAACAAACACTTGAGTCACTCCTGGCGTCACATTGCGCCGGGTGTATGATAGGTCCGTTAGTGTTAAAGATTTGAACAGACTGTAAGTGTCACGTTTTATTCAAATTTTGAAATCTTTTGACTTAGGGAACTACCAAGCAACCCCCCACAACACCTTAGCAACCACATAGAAATGTACTAAAACACTTAAAACAATAGGTTTTGCATGGGAAAGCACCACTTTTCAATAAGAAATTGTAAGGTTGTACTGTTTGTATTACCCCTTTGTTGTTCCTTTTGTAATCTGCTGAGACACACATTTTTTAAATAGGTTTATGAGCTTCTCTTGTAAATTCATGCTAAGAGAAGCCTATATTTTATGTGGCACATTTATTTTTAACAGATCTGAACTACACAAACAATAAATCTTTAAAAGCGGAGCACAGTCAGGATTTTACTGGGTCTTCCCTCAGTAAATTGTTCCCAAGTGAGTAAAGAGTGCACACTGTGCCTGGGAAAATGCATTCCTGTGAAATCTCAGCATAGCATAAAACCTGTGTGGGGGAAAACTGGTCTCCTCACATCAGTTTGCATTGCTCAGGAGCAGTTGTGCTTAGGCTGACATTTAGACAGTTCTATTATAGAATGTTGACCAAAGTGGTTTGAATGACAGCACTGTGATGGCAATGTGATAGCCGAAAGGAAATGGAGTTGTCATTGTCAGCTCTGGTGCCATCCTCAAGATTTGCCTTAGAATAGATTACACTTTTAGCTCTAACACTGTCTTATATGATCTGATGTATTTACCACAGTAAACTTATAGTTTTCAGTTTCTGATTTCTAAAGTGAGCTTTATTGTTGCATAAATGTATCAGTAGAGCTGTGAGCTTATAGCAATACAAATGCATTTTGGGGATTGCCATTTTTACCCATCTTGCTTACAACTTAAATGGGTCTGCAAAGGAAGCTGGTTCTCTGCCTTCTCTGACCCATATTGATCATGGATTTTTAGGGTGTTCCGTTGCGCTGTATTTATGCCTACACTGAGAAACCAATAGCATCATTAAGTCTTTCACTAGCTGATCACCTATTTATCTGAATAATCATGTTAACAGAGTTCACAAATGTGAGGACATTAATAGCTTAATATCTGGAATCCTGCCCACACCATTAGCCATTGCTATTGCTAACACCTTCACTCCAAAATTAATTGTCTTAAATGGTATTTTGGTCTTGTTTTCAGGTAAAAAATATCTAACCATCTTTAAAACAAGATAAATTTGCTTGAATAAATGCTGTGTATGAAAAGAAACTTAGTTTCTCTAATTATGTTACTCCATTAGCTAATGGTAGCGCAATAGCTAAACTAAACCTCATAGACATCATAATGGCAAGGCAAGTTTATTTATATACCACATTTCATACACTATGGTAATTCAAAGTGCTTTACATAGAAAAGGAATTAAAATAATCACAATGCATGCATAAGAAATAAAAATATCATGCATAAGAAACTACCTGAATCTCTAAAGTCAGAGAGCTTCGGTTATAATGGATGTAAAAGGTATAAAACTGTTTATATGTGGTTTCCGGAGACCATGTTTTTATGAGATATATCGGTGAACAATGGCTTCTAAAAATGTAGCCTCTATGTCATGGGGATGAAACGGAGGGAAAAAGAAAGTACACTGCCTCGTTGTGCTGCATCTTTTTTTATTGTTGATAGCTCTGTATTGATATCTGCCGTAGAAGGTTTTGTTTTGAGTTGTGTGTTTCTCTCCTCAAGGGTCCTGCTGGCCCCGCTGGTACAGAAGGCAGGCAAGGAGAGAAGGGTGCAAAGGTAAGACCAATTCCATTATTTAAAATAGCACCCGAACAACCAAACAACATGATTGTCATTTGAATTACAGCGTAAATCGTTTGTCCTCCTGAATGTTTGATTTGTTATCTGTCCCTGCTTTTGTCTGTTGAATCCAATCTCGCACGACACTGACTGGTCCTGACTTTTAAAATCCTCATTGAAAGATCTGAGCACAAGAAAGCCTAATTGGATGCCAGAACAAATTAAGCTTATAATACAGGTTCAGTCACAGGAAGTGACAGGAAATCTATTTTTCTCTTCTAAAAGCTTTAGTTCTTCAAAATGATTTGTTGATCCAATGTTATATTTATCTTATCACATGTGTGCATGGATATCACAGCTGCTATTTAAGATAAAGAAACGATTGCATTGATAATATGTCAAATGACTAAAAACATTAGATATATAGAATATCCTTATCAAATATTTCTTCGCATTATACAATTGTCACAATATGATTTTTTTTTTTGTCCAATTATTTATCAGTTTAGTAGGTAGCCACTTTGGGTCGGTCCCATCTGCCCTGTCAGGTATTTTTTTTTTTTTTTTTTTTTCTGTATTGATCAGTACAGTATCCATTTTCGTCACACAGGGTGAGGCCGGTGCTGAGGGACCAGTGGGCAAAACTGGGCCTGTGGGCCCCCAGGGGCCTCCTGGAAAGTCTGGAGCTGAGGGCTTACGTGGCATCCCTGGGCCTGTGGTATGCATTTGGAAACTGATATCTCTTATAGTCCAAATTGTCTGCATAATTATATTAGAGCAGTTCACAAGAATCTCTTAATTTGAATCATTAAGCCTTTCAAGTTGAATCACTCTCCTTGTCTAGTCAGTAGTTTTGAGTATGTGTGCCATGCATTAATTTCTGCATATTTGTGTGTGTATTAATGAGCTGATGGATTCTGTCTGCTCTTTCAGGGTGAACAGGGACTTCCTGGAGCTTCTGGCCAGGACGGTCCTCCTGGACCATTGGTAAGAAGACACAATCAGAAACCATTATGTTGTTTACTCAGTCTAAAGTCTTTAGGCAAAAATTGATTATACAAGTGTCATTCATTAGTCTATGACATATTTATGTGTCTTGACAAATTCTAGGGTCCTCCTGGTCTTCCTGGCTTGAAAGGTGACCCTGGTACTAAGGGTGAGAAGGTATGGTTTTTTGCACTTATTGTCTACATACATGTTTTTACATTGTACTTATATTTTTAAAAAATTGCCTGCATGTAATTACATCTGTAATTAATTAATTACACTGTTGACATTTCCCTTACACCTAACCGTACCCTTAAACTCCCCACACCACCACATCTGTCCCTAGCTTTACCCGTATCCCACCTCAATATCAGCAAAAGTACAATACATGTACATAGTAGTTAAGGCCACCTAAAATAAAGTGGGTCCAAAGATATAATGTATTATAATGTACATTATAAATACCTTTATAATCCATTATACATAAGGGCTTTAAGTAAAATGTTACCAAGACTTCTTTCTTACCGAAATCTTAACAACCCCAAACTTTTGGATAGTAATTTATATATTTACATTGGTGCCATAAACATCTCCAAAGAGGTTCTGCAGTTTTTAAAATGTTTCCTGTGCAAAACATATCCATGTATATTAACAATAATGCTGAGCCCTGTTGAAAGTTTAAGAGGCGAGAGCAACTGGCCTTACTGGCATCTCTTTTTCACATAACGCCAAGGCATAAACAAGCTCTTAGTGCTGTAGATTAAATACAGTGTCAGACAATGATTAAACTGTTACTGTGCCTGCGATACATAATCAATGCGGTAAAAGTCTGTAAATCTGTTTTATGAGAGGAGACGTGCTGAGATGCCAGAGTGTTTTCAGTATTAATATTGTGGAGATGCAAGTATAGTAGCTATGGCTGTAAATATCAGGTGTTGAACAGACACTAAAGCACTTGAGCAGATTCTCTGTGCCTTAAATGTGATTTATATTGCACACACTGACTTTATTTTGTACATGATAAAATACATTGTTTGAAATTTCAGCCTTTAATCTGAGGTTTGTATTGATTGATTTATTGTTTTTTTTGCTACTGTTCCACTGAACATTTTGGCAAAAAAATTATAATAATAGCCATAGGTTTCAGTCTATTACTCAGTCTATAACCATGTCATTATTCAGCGCAAGTCAGTTCAATGCTGACTCAATTGTTAATGGTGTTGCAAAATTCTTCAGTTATGAAACAAAGTCGATTCCGCTATAAAGCAGCTCTGAAGAAGACAGCAATGTCATCATCCAGCTCAATTCAGTTCAAGTTTTGTTCTCATACAATAGTGCCAGTGCAGTCAAATCGATAATCGATACTCCATCAGGTGACAGAAACGGGGGGAAAAAACCTTGGGAGGAACCAGGCTCTGTCGGGGGGCCAGTTCTTCTCTGCCAAATAATTATGGGTTAAATACAACCTGCGCTCAATCAAAAGCATCTATGGAATCACAGAAACTGAATGTTTATGTAAAAAGCATCTGCGAAATATACAGTAGGCCTATGTGTGTTTTACTCTCGTACACTGCTGTTAAAACCTGTGACTCAGTATTAAAGTTTCCTTTTACTCGTCCAGGGTCATCCAGGTCTGATTGGTCTGATCGGTCCTCCTGGTGAGTCAGGAGAGAAGGGTGACCGAGGACTGCAAGGACCTCAGGGGCTTGGTGGAGGCAAGGGTGACGCCGTGAGTGACCGCTCTTTAAATACACCTGAGTTAGTTAAGGGTCCGAGTTGTGCTTTGGTCTGCTTCTCATAAATGCTGTTATTTAAGAATAAGCACTTAGAAGCGTAAGTTTTACAATGATTTATGTTCATTAAAATTATGTATTGATTTTGCCCTGAAAAATATGATTTACTTTATTGATTTCAGGGTCCCGTTGGTGCTTCTGGTCCACTCGGTCCTCCAGGTCCTCCTGGTATTCCTGTAAGCAGTTTTTTTCTTTAATTTTAGCACCGACATTTTAGCAATGACCATATTTGTATGCATATCATTTTTTGATTAAGGCCCATTTTCTGGTGAAACCTTGAGTCCGCAGCTATTATGAATATAGAGGAAAATTCCTCAATACACGTTATCAGCAAGCTATTCTCTTTTTGTAAAGCTGAAGATGTTCGCCTACTCTTGCCATTTATACCACAGCATTTGAGTTATTTTGGGTAGTAGTATTTATATGAATTCTCTAATGCACTCTTTTTAGATTATATAAATGTTTTTACATTCATTACAAGAAACATGTTGCACTTGACAAAATTCTTATTATAACACATACAGTATGCCAGTTGTCTTGTTGGATTTCAAGAATCTTAATCTGGTTTTAGCAATCAGGTTAATGCATTTTTTGCATTGTGCATATAAACATGTTTTCTTTTGTACATTTAACATTTGCTTAATTGATTTCTTTGTTGTCTCTATATTCAGGGCACTCAAGGACACAAGGGATCCAAAGGATCAACTGTAAGTGCTGAGCCTCTCCATTACACATGGATAATGAGGTGGTTCATATTTTTTCCAGTTAAAATAAACCGTGTTTCTGTTTCCCAAGGGTTCAGCTGGCCAAAAGGGAGATACTGGCTTGATTGGACCACCAGGTCCTCCGGTAAGAAAAATATTGTATTGCATAAATCGTATTGAGATCTGTGCTGAAAATCTAATTGACATGCTTATGTCTCAAGTCGGACCCTACAGAATTGCCAATGATTTGTTTTTGATGATCTATCACTAGGGCCCAGCTGGTGACATCATCCAGTCCCTCCCGATCCAGGCAAATAAAAAATCGAGGAGGTCACCCGACATGCAGGATGATGAAGCAGCGGGAGTGACGGATTATGGTATGGAGGGAATGGAGGATGTGTTTGGATCCCTCAACAACCTCAAGCAGGACATTGAACGCATGAAGTTCCCACTGGGAACGGAGGATAACCCCGCCAGAACCTGCAAAGACCTGCAGCTCAGCCAACCAGACTTCCCTGATGGTGAGACAAAGTTATGCGGTTACTTTAGCAAAGATAGGCAGAATTATCCCTTTTTTGATTGTATGACATACATAAGAGTCTGAAGTAAACTAGGCTTAATAATTAAAGATAAAACAGATAAAGAGGCATTGGGCCGGAAAAAAACGTATAATTTTAACATACTTGTTTTTGATTGTAGGACATTACTGGATCGATCCAAATATGGGATGCATAGGAGACGCCTTTAAAGTGTACTGTAACTTCACTGCAGGAGGAGAAACTTGCGTTTACCCTGATAAGAAATCCTCAGGGGTGAGAGGAACTCATCTCTGCTAAATCTCATGATTGCTAGTAATATAAATCAAAAATAAAGAACTGTATTATCGTAGTGAATTATTTGATCACAGTTTCCATTTATTCCAGGTTAGAATATCAAACTGGCCAAAGGAGTCCCCAGGATCTTGGTTCAGTGAATTTAAGCGTGGAAAAATTGTAAGTGCCCATTTTTCTCTTCTATTATAAATTTCATAAACTTTGAATCAAAGCTCAGCAATTTGGTCATGAATGTCTCTATTGCTTGAGAGGTGACCATAGTTTGGGGTTTGGAATCAAGAACTGGTTTATATTCAGAACGTTTCCGTTTTTGTTTTTTATTCTGAAAATGAATTATTTTCATAAATCATAGTTCTGTTAACGTCTGCATTCTTCTGCCTATGCAAACCAGTTTGAATGATTATTAACTCACTAAAAAACAAGTTTTGTTGCACTAGAATTTTAACAACCGCTAAAATATGTTACTTACAATTATAAGTTTTTATTTTGGAACTAATTATTGAAAGGTGCTTTCTAAAAAAGTACTATAAGAATTGTTAATTGGATCAAGGAACCAGAACATTTCCATCGATTTTCATCTCTACAAAATTGGAAGTCCTCCTCTCGGTCAGATGTTTGATCCTTGTATTCCCTGTTTCAGTTGTCTTATGTGGATGTTGAGGAGGGCTCGATAAACTCAGTCCAGATGACTTTCCTCAAGTTGCTCAGCTCTTCTGCCCGGCAGAACTTCACATACATATGCCATCAGTCTGTGGCTTGGTATGACGCCAAGGCTGACAACTATGACAAGGCACTGCGCTTCCTGGGCTCTAATGATGAGGAAATGTCCTATGACAACAACCCCTTCATCAAAGCTCTTTCAGATGGCTGCTCGGTAAGACTGCTGTTGATAAGGACACTTTTGGATGATACGATAAACCAATAATTATTTTCATTTTATAGTAAATAACTTATAAATGGCAGATATTAAAATGCTGTACTATTTTGGCATCACAAAATTAAAATTTACAGTATATTGATTTTTAGATTTGTTAGATTACTTATTATATTTAAAAAATTCTTTAAGTGAATGTTAGATGATGGCAAAGGTAATCTTAATGTACGAAATAGAGGTAGATGTACAGTTAAATATCCATTATAGACCGTATCACCAAACTGCTCATTTTGAAATCCTTTTTTTGAAATTTATGACGTCCGTTTCAAACATTACAATGCTCATGATAACTTTCGTTAACTCTACAATATGTAAATCCAATTCAATTAATGGAGCAAAAGATAATGTTAACTTAAGCCGGGTGCACACTGTACGATTTATAATTGTCCTTTACGATTGTTGTTTGTCAGACTGTACGAACATGATATTCGCTGTAAGAAATGTCACACTGTAGGATCTCAGTTGCAATTAATGTCAAACTGTACACCAGTCAAGACCAAGCTGCAACCTCCCGCAGTTTCTCTTGAAGCCAATACGGAAGTAACTTAAACTCATCGACTGGCCACTAGGGACATGCTCCAGAAGGGAGCAGAATCTCATTGAGCCCCATGTTAAAATGCCCAAATTTACAGCAGAAAAAAACATGTTTACAGTCTGGTACAAATTGTGGTTTTGGTCTATATGGCTAATTTTGCCCTTCGTGACAACTATGAGGGGGGTGAATTATTTTATAACTCATTCATTTACATTATATAAAGCCTTAAAGTTCTGCATAATTAAGGGCGTGGCCACTTTGAGTGACAGGTGGATAGCCATTTATCTGCTGTCTGTTAGTCATCGCATCACCTCAGCTCCACCCACGTTCCGCCTCCGTGCCCATTTTCTATTATCCGGGAGTGACGCGCGATGATACGCTGCCAAGATGGCAACGGCCAGCTCGTCCCTAATTTATGCTTCAAAACTGCTCTTCAGAATCCTATGGGTGAGGTCACAGACACTACGTCCATATTTTTTTTGCAGTCTATGGTCAAGACACAGTAAAAACAGATGCACCCAAGAAAACTCGTCCGGAGTTTTACATCATCAATGACACGTTCGGTGACTGTGAGCTGCATTACACGTGGGATTGAAATGGTGGCTACAAAGAAATATGTACGTTAATTTTGGTCATGGCTTGTCTTGAAAAAATCGTTTGTTGACATTGGAGAAGTCAAATCTTTTGACACAGCCAGAATTTCGTTGGAGGTCAAATTTGATCACAACGGCCATTTTTCGGCTGTTGGTGAACATGTCAAACTAATGATCAAAGACTTAAGATTTTAGCCTAGAATCAGAGTAATCTTTTAGAATTTGAAAAATTTGTCTCAGACGGCCAAATCGTGGCCCAAATCGTACGGTGTGTACCCCGCTTTACACAGTGACGTTCATAAAAGTTGTTCAGGAAACTTAATACCGATGGTAAACCTTCAAATAGGCTATAATGCACACAGGAAGAGAATTTAATTTTGGCGTAGTGTGGCCAATCAGATGTCGGGGGTGTCCAGTACCGCTCCGGACACCACTCTGGCTCCGCCACTTGTTGTATAATGCTGCTAAAAACCATTTCATTAATAACATGAAATTCGTCTATTTCTGTTTCAGCTGAAGCAGGGATATTCTAAGTCTGTGATGGAAATTAACACTCCTCGCATCGACCAGGTGCCCATCATCGATGTCATGTTGAATGACTTTGGGGAATCCAGTCAAAGGTTTGGCTTTGAGGTAGGCCCTGTCTGCTTCCTCGGCTAAAAGACACCCCCCTCTACCTTTATGGCAAAGGTCAAGGAGTGTGGCCAGCCAAGAGACCCCCAACCCGCCCCCTCCTTGCGCCACAAACACACACACCAGCACCCGCACTGTGTAATCTGAAATGGAATATTCATCGCCCTGGTGGGATCCCAGTCACACGACTGAAAACCTGCAGTTGGAATAAAACAGAGAGAGAGAGGACATGAACTACCTGGTGGACAATGGCGCACTTTCAGGCGAAGGAGGACCCACTCCTTTATCATCTCACCACTCTACCCAGCCCAGAGCCTGTAGGATTCTTTTCCCCATTTCCAAACTCGTTTTTTTTTTTCTTCAATTGTCCCATTCCAAACTTAATCCCAGCTCCATTCACTCTTGATCTCAATCCTTCCCCTATCCAATGTATTCCCAATCCCATTCCTACTCGTTTTCCCTGTATCCTTTACGGATCCTCCTCCAGGTGCTGCTCAGAGAAAGACAACCACAGTGGTGTGCTCTTGTTGTAAACACCCAAACACTTAAGGTGCTATTGAAAGTGCATTTTTGGTAATACTGTAATTATTATTTTGTACAATACTGTTCTTTCTCAATTGCCTTTAAGTCTTGCATGTGTATCAAAATTGTATTGATGAAAACCAACAGTGCAACGGAAATTTTCCACAAGATGTCAATCATTCAAGTGTCCCTGCCAACTATAAAATAAAGTCAGCATTACAAACCATCCAAATTTGTAATTATAAAGTATCCATTTTGTAAATATTGACCAATTTTAAGCACTTGGAGTTTCCATTTTATCCAGGAATATACGGGCATGTCTAATGAGTTTTCCTTAGGTCTGCAGATTTCCACTAGCTTTCTTTTGTTCTCCATTGGCAGCAATGGTGCTGTGAGAATCGGTGACTCTACAATGCTAAAGAAACTTGATGAAAAGTAACTTGATGTCAGATTGAATTTCTTGACAGTATACCTCAATTTCTTAAAAGACGTATCCAATTCAAAGATGTTCAACCCTGTACATACAGAGCCTTGGTTAGAGAATCAAGTTTATATATTTGAGGCAGGGAATTTTAAAATAAAAAAAGACTATTTGTTAAAACTTTTGTTTGGTTATTTTGTGATTGCTATGATTAACCCTTTCAGATATAAAACAGAAACAACCATTTTGAGGTGTTTTTTCGTCAGTATTAAATACGGATTCTGGACAGTATTGTATTAAAAGTGATAATTGTTTACTCTTTGTATGAATCATATCTGTGTGATTCACTCAGTCATGGATTTTTTTCCTGTGCTGTATGTGCAAAAGCGTATTGCATTCTTCATTTGTCTTCATATTTAAAGTTTTCTGTGGTAAAATGTGTTCAGGTTGTGTGGTTCTGTTTTGCTGTTTTGATTGCTTTATCTTACTTTTGCCTCCATTGTTTTTGCGGTTCTGTCTGTGTCCCTGAAAACCCTTCAAATATATGACAATAGACTCAGAATTTACACGTCTGTGTAACATACTTATAATTTATGTAAAACTTGGAATAAATGATCGATTACATTTCAAGTAGATAATCTACTGTTTCAGTTTTGCTCTAACCAACCAAGATTGATCAGTTCAGTTCAAAACCACTCACTCAATCACTCCATTAAAGCCATGCTGTCATTGGATGTAAAGCATGTTTGATTTACGAGGAATGTCTTGTTGATCTTCCACTAAATCTTTTCAATCTCACAGAATGATGCTATGAAGCTGAAATCTAGAGGAGAGATAGACTTGCTGTTTCTTTAATAGCTGATGTTGCCATGGTGCTATAGGTGAACAGCTCATGCAGTAGTTATTCAGCCGCTGGAGTGGAAACTGTCTGTGGTAATTCACCTGATGAGCAACACAAAGCTATGAGCACCTGCACACCTTGGCTTGGATATTAGTCACCATGAAATGTTTTGTATGTAATATTGCAGTATTTATTATAAATGATTTATACATGCACATCATTATTATTTTTTTTTTATTAATGTGCCCTCATAATCTTTGATCAAAGTAACTTTCCCTCCCTCTTGCAGCCTCATCTCTTTTCTGATGATGTTTACTGGCACGAGGGCAGGACAACCTGTCACTCACATGAGATCGACCAATAGCAAACCACAACCATGCAATGATCCAATCAATTCTTGGTGTATGAAATCAAGTCAAATACTATATTTTTGTTCGAGAAGCTGTTTCTCTGGGATATACGTCACAATAGGGAAGAAAAGTTTGTTACAACTTCCGTTTCATGCCAACTTTAATAGTCATTTGTTCAGTGAACTAATGGACAGTGGGGGAAAGTTACTTTTAAAAGTAATGCATAACAATATTGCATTACTCCCTAAAAAAAGTAACTAATTGTGTGGAAAGTAATGCGTTACATTACTTGTGTGTTACTTTTTCTCACCTGGGCTTGCTTGTTTGTTTTTTTTAAATAACAACAAAAAAGTTCTAGTTTTGGCAAATGTAAATGCCCCTTATTCTACTCACATTTATTCTAAAACTACAATTACCATCATGTTCACAGCACTCACAATGCCTGTGCACTTACGATTTCTCTCAACATAGGGACTGCCAGTCAATAAATAGACAAAAGTAACTTGCATTACTTGTTTTAAAAAGTAACGTATAGTTAATGTGTTACTTTACTAGTTACTTGAAAAAAGTAATCGGATTACATATCTCAAGTTACTTGTAATGCGTTACCCCAACACTGTTTGAGTCGGAGTAAGGAAATTACTTTTTTGAATAAAAATAGTGCACACAAGGCTGAATGTATATAAGAGAAAGTATTTTTTTAAATAATTTATAGAGGGCTATGGAAACAATTTGATTCAGAAAGGGTTTTTTTCTTCTTTTCAAAAAGGGGACACAATTTCAAAGGGCTACAGAAATCCCAAAAAGTTTAAATAAATAGTCATTTTAAAAAAAATACAATACAGTAAAGAGAAAAGGGCCAGTCAATTGCTGTGTCAATCAAAGTGGTATATTAAAAACTTTTTCTTTTATTATTATTCTGTTTTATTGATCTTTTAAACCAAACTATTATGTGAAAGCATTAACGTGAAGCACCAAATTGAATTGCAAAATTATTTTCAAACAGGTTTCTTCCATTTGTCAGACAATCTGTTAGTCCCACCCCAACTCATGCAATTGGTTGAACCAAAGACTTTCGATCAGAGGTGCCCAAACGTTTTACAAGGAACGTTGATTGAGGTCCATGGACCAAAAGTAAAAGTTGCATTATATCAAATTATATAAACATGTTCAAAGAATCTTTAACATTTAAGAAACTAGACATATTCACTGTTGTCCATGGCAATGCTGTGTTTCAAAGGCAACTGCCGCCATTTTGAGTTTCATTTATTGATAGCATTGAAAAAATAAACAACTTCATTATATTATTGTAATATTGCAACCTATCGGTTTATTGTGTTGCTGATTGCACATTATCTCCTGCATATCACATAAGAAACAAAAGGCAAGTTACAGCACAGTGTATATATCTCTGCATATGCATAATATACTTATCGCAACCGCATGGGGACGAAAACAAAAATGAACAATATTGTGCATGTTAATTCCCGCGAACAGTATTAACAAATAGCTGCACACTTCTATTGCAATTACATGTTTTCCCCCTATAGGCTATATTTTTACTCTTATGCCACGGCGGACCAAATCAGGTCATCATGGGCCAAATTTGGCCCGCGGCAGTGGCGGTGCTTGCTGGGGCTATCACCGGGGCACCCCGAGAAGCCAGGGCCCCCTACAATCGCCACCACCTTTCACCCCTCTGACTTGAAATTTCTCCATTCAAACAGATAGGAGGCGTTTCAAAGATGGCCGTCGGGTGAAATGACTTGCCTTAAAGGGACATTGGTTGAACCCATGTTGCTGTAGTTATAGCACCCCCAAGATGCACAGCTTTTACTTACTTTTGGAAATACCAGGGAAATGTACCATTTTGATTTCCAGGAATTTAAAAGTAATGGAATGTTAGAAGACTTCTTTACACAAGTTCAATTCCCAGCTGGGACATACAACTGGAAATATTCCCAATTAACCTCTATAAAAACATTTTTTTAATACTTTGCCGAAGTAGTATTCATGAACGACTGGAAAATGTGAGGGTTGGGATCTTTTTTGTGTGCCTGAAAAGGGGTCAAGACTTTCATGATGGCGGTCATCAATCAGGAGTCACACAGTATACACAGCCGCTCTGAATTTAAACTGTATTTGTAATAGCTAACAGTAATTTAATTACAGAAGTACATTCAAGGACCTGGCATTGAATCAGCTTTTTGTTTTTCCATTTTGCCTTTCTGCTCTTTGATTGATGATTTGTGGTGTAATTGAATTCGAATAGTTTAAGGTCATCCTTCTTGTAAAAAAAACACACAGATGTGCAAAGAGTGGTATGACAGGCAAACATTTAACTACAAACAACTACTACATTAAACAACAATATTCTTAGGGAGTAGAGGAAACTCTCAACCTTTTGTGAAATTTTTGGTGCTTGAAAGTGGTAGTTTCATAGGTTGTCTATGGAGGGACAGAAAGCTCCCTTATTTCATTAAAAATATCTTCATTTGTGTTCCGAAGATGAACAAATGTCTTACAGGTTTGGAATGACATGAAGGCGAATAATTAATGACAGAACTTTCTTTTTTGAGTAAACAAACTAACCCTTTAATACTTTGTGTTCATAATAGATACGATTTACTCTTTACACTGTGTTCCAAATTATTTTGCAAGTGACATCAGTACAATAAACATTCAGATTTGGGTTTTTCAAAGAAAATGTTTGTTTTATTTCTAATATAATTTTAGATAACTGGCATCGAACTCAGACAGGTTAATAAGTTTGTCAGGTCTACTTAGGTAAATGGAAAACTTAAAAGAGTTTGTTCAACATTATTAAGCAAGTCACAGTTCTCGATATGGGGAGGAAGAAAGATCTTTGTGAAGATGAAAAGCATGAAATGGTGCAATGACTTGCAAAAGGCATGAAAACAAATCATATTTTGCAACAACTGAATAGAGATTATTGAACTATCAAAAGATTTATGAATGATTTAGAGCACAGAAGAACATGGTCAGATAACGGCTTAAAAGGCACAATATGTAGTGGTTCTTTGGCTGAGGTGCTATATAGAGAACATGTTGAGATATGGTGCTATATAGCACCAAAAGTGGTTCACCTATGATTATGACCAAGAACCACTTTTAGTGTGATAGGCCTATAGCACCATTTTTTTAGAGTGTATGGAATGATAAGCAAAAGCCCCTATCATATTCTTGTGCTGTTTGAACACTCTAAAAGGAGCATCAATGTACGATGCACGGTCCTATAGTAATCAGAATGCTGAAGTTTAATACAGAAAGATGTCACATCAAAGGTCCTAACAGCTACTTGTGAATGATTGCCTGGAAATAGCTTTATTGCATTATTAATTCCTTCCAAACTTCAAAGGTACTTGATCACTTCATAAAAGGTGACTGATTCAATTTTCTGAAGTCTTTCTACTTGAGCCAGTGAAATAAATCTGATGTAATGTGCCTAACGTAGAACCATACTGGTTACACAATTCAGTAATGAATTTGCTTGATTCAAGTTTTAATAAATGTGCTGTTTAATACTTTGTTTTATAAAAGCAATAAGAATACTTCATTCCATTGTGTATTATGAATGTAGTCACAGCCAAACTTCTTGGTCTCATAACTACATTCACAACCTACCTAAACAGGTCTTTATATAGTTACACAAATGGAGACAAGTCAAGTGACTGTCTATATGCACGAGTCATTTGAACCAGCACTCAACCCATTAAACATGTTAGTTCAAGAATGTACATATACATATCTATAAACACACACACACACACACACACACACACATTCATATTCAGTAAATATGCATACAAGCCAAGTCAGAAAGTCAAATTTATTTCTAAAGTGCTTTATTTACACTTACATTTATGCATTTGGTAGACGCTGCGACTTACAGTGCACTTATTACAGGAACAATCCCCCTGGAGCAACATGGAGTAAAGTGCCCTGCTCGAGGACACACTGGTGGGGGCGACTGCTGGGATCGAAATTAAACTACTAGACCACCATCTCCCAATATAGATTGTTTCAAAGCAGCTTGACTATATAACAAATTCAAATTCGGATGAAAAGTAGCTCTAACAAGCCAATAGCGTCATTATTCAGCTCAAGTCAGTTCAGTATTGATTCAATTCAGTTCCATAACTGTAAAATCCATCAGCTGTGCATACAGTATATAAAGTGTATTTGTGCACATGTTCATGTGAGTTCTATGACAAATTGGCCAAATTAAGCTATCCAATTTTTGATTATAAATATGGTAACCTATTCTATATAGACTACTGTGGCTACCCTGTCAAAAACAATAGTAACTATTGTTGTATTTTTTTTTTTTTTTGCAAGTTCATTAAAGAAGAGTCAAGTTAGTATCAGATGTTTGTCTTCAATAGAAAAGACACATAAAAACATGGTGGCAGCGTGGGCAATTCTAGATGGCTAGAAGAGTTTAGAATTAGACAGCTGAGTCTGAACAGAGCTGCACGATGGACGGGCTAAAACCCCCATCACTGCTATGCATGGATGCCGACAATCTTTCCAAGTTCTGGAAATCCTGAAAAGACCAGTTTAATCTCTACTTGAGCTAACAATGTTGGACGCGGAGGAAAAGTTGAAAGTCAAATAGTTTCACTACCTCATCAGTGATAGTGTTCAGGAACTGCTGGAAACTCTGATGAGTGATATACCCACGGATGCAAGATTGGTAACAAACATTTTTGCAAAGTTTGATGAACACTGTAATCCCAGTATAAACGAGAGAGTAGAACACTATAGATTCTTCACAAAAATCCAGGGAGTGGGACAGTTGATGGATAATTATGTCACAGAATTACCAATGCTCGCTAAAACATGCAATTTGAGAAATCAAAGATTCACTCATACGTGGCAGGATAGTATGCTGAATCAACAACACAGGACTGAGAGAGAGGCTGCTTTGTGAGAAAGATTTAACACTACAGATGTGCATACATATAGTGGGGAGAAGTATTTGATACACTGCCGATTTTGCAGGATTGCCCACTTACAAAGCATGTAGAAGTCTGTAATTTTTATCATAGGTACACTTCAACTGTGAGAGATGGAATCTAAAACAAAAAAAAATGAAGAAATTAATTTGCATTTGATTGCATGACATAAGTATGTGATACATCAGAAAAGCAGAACTTAACATTTGGTACAGAAACCTTTGTTTGCAATTACAGAGATCATCCATTTCCTGTACTTCTTGACCAGGTTTGCACACACTGCAGCAGGGATTTTGGCCCACTCCTCCATACAGACCTTCTCCAGAACCTTCAGGTTTCGGGGCTGAGGCTGGGCAATACGGACTTTCAGCTCCCTCCAAAGATTTTCTATTGGGTTCAGGTCTGGAGACTGGCTAGGCCACTCCAGGACCTTGAGATGCTTCTTATGGAGCTACTCCTTAGTTGCCCTGGCTGTGTGTTTCGGGTTGTTGTCATGCTGGAAGACCCAGCCACGACCCATCTTCAATGCTCTTACTGAGGGAAGGAGGTTGTTGGCCAAGATCTTGCGATACATGGCCCCATCCATCCTCCCCTCAATACGGTGCGGTCGTCCTGTCCCCTATGCAGAAAAGCATCCCCAAAGAATGATGTTTCCACCTCCATGCTTCACAGTTGGGATGGTGTTCTTGGGGTTGTACTCATCCTTCTTCTTCCTCCAAACACAACGAGTGGAGTTTAGACCAAAAAGCTCTATTTTTTGTCTCATCAGACCACATGACCTTCTCCCATTCCTCCTCTGGATCATCCAGATGGTCATTGGTAAACTTCAGACTGGCCTGGACATGCGCTGGCTTGAGCAGGGGGACCTTGCGTGCACTGCAGGATTTTAATCCATGACGGCGTAGTGTGTTACTAATGGTTTTCTTTGAGACTGTGATCCCAGCTCTCTTCAGGTCAGTCTCTACTGTTGTTTTCAATGGATCCAAATGTGATGAGGCTGTATTAAGTTATTTTACCATTCATCTCATATTGATGCACCTTGCTCACTGTTCAAAAATGTGGGGTCAGTAAGATTTTATAATGTTTTTGAAATAAGTCTCTTAGGCTTACCAAGGCTGCATCAATTTAATCAAAAATACAGTTAAAACAGTTTGTGAAATATTATTACAATTTAAAATGAATTTTCAGCATCATTACTCCTTCAGTGATCCTTCAGAAATCAGTTTAATGTGATGATTTGCTGCTCAAGAAACATTTCTTACTATTATCAATGCTGAAAACATATTTTTGTGGAAACTGTGATAACTTTTTTCCAGGTTTCTTTGATGAACAGAAAGTACAAAAGAACAGATTAGGCCCCGTCCACACGGAGACGCATTTAGCTGTATAAGTTAAAATGTTGTACCGTATCAGCGTTTCGTCCACACAGATCTGGCATTTGGGAGCATGAAATCGATATTTTTTTGAAACCGGGTCCCAGAGTGAATGAATCTGAAAACGACACCCTTGCATTTTCGTGAGTACAGCCAATCCTTATATTTTGTGAAACGGTGATGTCATCACACCATGTCCTGTGATGGGAAAGGCTAGAAAGGGATGCAACTACGGGCACTGGGCATGTGCACATCAATATTGCGTCATTTAATTACTGTATTTGCATTATTGTAAGGGTAGGTTTAGTAAGTAGCACATGTATTTATTGTTATTTTATCGTGAGGTTTTGCCTCACTTCCTACCATTGCTGTACCCCTTCTAGCCCTCTTCTCCGTTTATAGTGCATCTCTGTGGCAGAATTACAGCGCCACATACTGGCCTGGCATGTATACTACATCATTTTGAGTTGTTTTCATTGCTCTCGTGTGTACGCAGATATTTCTTGAAACGAGGAAAAAAAAAGATTGGACAGGGAAAGCTCTGGCTTCGTGTGGACGGGGCCTTAAGTCTTTAAAGCAGCACTAGGTATTTTTGCTCTCGGGGTCCCCCCTACAGTTGGGAAACAGTATTGTCCTCTACTACTGTCGTAAACTGTCATTCTACATCAGTGGATGCATCGCACGTGCATTTGTTGACATGACAACTATGATAGCCCTGAACACTGCAGGAGTTCACATTCAGGTGTTCTGCTTGCGTCGCGTGTCAAATGTCTTCATCCCAGGTACAGTGGCATATGTTTCAGCATGTCATATGAATATAATTTCATGGGTTTTATTTTTTTCAAACGCCAAATGGTCGCGATGCTCACGTTTACAAGCCAGCGTCATTATAGTAGCCTAGTCTATTGGTTACCGTTTTACGGAATCTATATGATACTTCAATCCAATGTTTGAGTGGTAGGTAATAACCATATATCGTCAATATTATAATATCAAGCTACCCTAGATGAATCTGCAAATTTGAAAAATCGATTTGCATTATAGCTTGAGGCAAGACAAATAAACCAATATCACAGACATGTTAGGTATCCTAAAATATGATTTTGTACGTCTTATATGTATTTACTTGCAAGAATGTAGCCCCTCCTCCTTCAGCTCACGCCAACGAGCAAACGCTGGCCCAATGTTGATCCTCGTCCTGCCTTTAATCCGATCACTTTCTCGTTTCCTCTTTTTGCTTTCCTCCGACAAAACCTTTGCTTTCTTATTTTTCTGTGCTGCTTCGGCCATGACTATAACATTCGGCAAACAAATGATAGTTTGGCTCGCACATCCGAATTTAAGGAAAAGTGGAAGTGACGTATATGCCGTAAAGCAGTCGAATTTTGTAGTTCTTTTTTTTCTCGGGTTACTACCCGAAACCCGAAGTTTAAAAGTACGATTAAAAAACGATACAGACCCCGTCAGGCTATGGCAGACGTGTCATTCAACCTATTGTAAGTCGATGTATCAACACAAGAGGTTTGAAAATATATTATAAAAGTTGAAAAGTTACCTAGTGCTGCTTTAAATCTTTTGTAACAAAGTAAAAATATTAATGCATCTTTGCTGAAATTAAGTTATAATTTATTTATTTAAAACTTACAGACCCCAAAACTATAGTGTATATTTGGGATGGTGGTTTAATTTAAATGTTAAGGATATTCGTGCACTTATTAATAAGCCTGCAACAAAGAAGCCACCAACTACCAAAAAGAAATATGATTATGAATGTTTAATTAACTTTGGTAGTTTAGACAAAAAGAGTTATCGAAATGGAGGATGACAGATTGGGAGGAGGAGAAAAGCTCAAATGATGAGCAACTACACATGACAAAAGTGTTTATTTGTCCTCTGTGAGTCACTGCTCTTTTCCAGATCTGGAACTTGTTTAATCATCATTACATTTTCTATTTAGTCATGGCTGGTATATTTTACAGTTAGCTCATTTCACAGGACACAAACTTCTGGCAGAGGCTTAAATCTTGTTTGTGTTCATCCTGCCTATTAATTCTTTAAAAAAAAAAATCTTATTATGTATTCTTTCTTGTAATGCTTCCTTGGGTATTGACGGGTACAATAATACCATTTGGATTACACTAAATACAGCATACAATATACAAAGCTTTGCTGGGAGAACATCAGCGGTCGTAATATGAAAATGAAAATGGATTTATAGCCAAATGTTCTTAGAGCAGAAAGTCCATTATTTTTGGCTTTCCTGTCGCCTCCATGTTTGATGTGCCTAAGTGTACAAAATAAATCAGCAAAGCTTATTTGCCTTTATTGAGACAGCTCCTGTCTGAATAATGACTGGTGAGCCATCTAGCTCATGAATAACGTCTGTTCATAAATGTTCTAATTGTGTGTGTGTGTGTGTGTGTGTGTGTGTGTATGTGTATGTGTCTGGCATCCCGCTCCTGTTGGGAACACCTTTCATTCAGAGCTCTAGCAGGCAGCAGCTGTGGCCAGCTGCCAGACACAAACGTGCCCAGAGTTAATGTGTTAGCGTGATTCAGGCGATGTACATTGCCTGCTGGGTCAGGGTTTCATCGTGCGGCGGCCTCGTTCTCCTCGCCTTTCTCAGTCTTTTATTCGTCTCTTTTCATTCAAAAACTTGTTATGCTCTTCCGAGGCCACTACAACACGAACCGTAATCAAAGGCAGCCAGGCCATTAGTGGAGACCTGTTAAGGGAAATAAATGTCCTGCGCTCACACCTGTGCGACCTCTTGAAATCAAACAGGTGTCAGAGAGAAGAGAAACACCATTAGACTTTTATCTTTCTCAGTGGTTGGGATGCAGTGAAATTGACTGCAAGGCGGGATTTGCGCTGAATGGCTAAAGAAAATGGCAGTTCAGGAGATAAGCAGTATTAAGATTGTGCGATATGAGATCGCTGAGCCGGGCTGTCCGTTTCTTCCCAACCGGACCACACCGGACATTGGCACTTTTTAGTGCAGTCTCAATCCCGCCTTGCAGTCAATTTCACAGGTTAAGTTTAGGGTGTAGGGTAGGTTTAGGATTAGGTTAGAATTGGTTGTGGAATAGCATTGTATGAAATCACCACTGTGATTGACGGGACCAAAGAAATCTTTAGAATCGGTTGCGAGGTGGAGTTTACGCTGAACTTGATTGGGGGAAAAAAAATCATGCATGCGTGTCATGTGCCTGTCTGTCAATGGGAGGAAGCCACGCCCTATTTTGGAGCTCCCACCCTGTTTTGACATTAAACTGAATTTGCTTTAAATCTAGTTGTTTTAACCAAGACTTTTCAACTACATTTATGTTCCCTGCTTTAGGCAAACCTGCAATTTTGCACATTTTTAGTTAATTCCCATTAAAGGCACAGTATGTAAGTTTCGCCGCTAGAGGTCACTTATTCAAAACAAAGGCGTAGCTTGATGATGCCGTGAATGAGCATGGAATCATGGGAGTTGTAGTCTTGACTCTTCACCTCCACAGCTGATGGAAAGGAATCTGACGGACTCAGGCAGAAATCATGTTAATGAACAGTCTTGGGAGTAACGAGTTACAAAACTAATGCATTACAGTAACGTATTACTTTTTGCTGTAACGCAGTAGTGTAAGGCATTACGAATCAATTTTCAGTAATATTTTACTCGGTACATGTTCAGTAACGTGTGCGTTTACACACTTTTAGGCATTTTTTTTTTATTTTAAACAGCAAGACAGTGACACATTAACGAATGAAAAATGCTAGTAAGTTATTTCATGTTCGTGGTTAGTCAATAGTCGCGTGTGATGTCCAAGTTTGTAAATAAAGACTAAATGACAGCTTTTGATATATTTGTATAGCGATTTATTTAATTCATCTCCCTCTTGCTGGTGTACCTTTGTATTGTGTGACATAGTCCAGTGAAGGCGTACAAGTGCGGGTTTTACAGGAGTGCCTGGTATGAGAGACTTGTTGCATGATCTTAGCCTCTGTGCTTGCGCTGGCCAGTGGAAAAGCGGCAAAAGAAGGCTTAAAGGCTCAGTCGTTTCAAAGAGTAGAACAAAGGTGAGCGCGTCGAGTATAAACACCCATTGTCCCCAAAGGGACAAGGCGCGTGCGCAGTCAGCGGAGGCTTGCGCTGCGGAGCCAAACGAAAGTATAAACAAGGCTTAATGGATGAAGATGGCAGAAGAAGACTGTAGCTACATTCGCGTATGCGCAGTACTTTGAGTTTGTCAATGATAAGGACAAGAAGAACGAGTCAAATGCAAATGCAGTCAAATGCAACCTTTGTCTAAAACCGAGAGAACTATCGATGTCACGAAATAGCACTAGCAATTTAAAAAAAAAACTCTCTTGCACTTTGTGCATGACGGTTTTGTGTTGTGAACCTCTAGCCTGGATGCCAGCCAAACTTAGCCCCGCCCACAACATTTGAGGTCGGGCAGTTCGGTCTGGACTTGATCCGAGAAGCTGTTCGGACCAATTAAATTGTCAGGGAGGGCTTTAGACGATGATGGACAGATGATAAACAGTAACGTAATCATCCACGCCCACAACATTTAAGGTCAGAAAGTTCTGTCTGGACTTGATCTGTTGTGGAGCAACTATGTTCGAACCAGAGCTGTTCGGACCAATCAAATTGTCAGGGCGGGCTTTATACCACAACGGATCAAGTTCAGACAGAACTTCCCGACCTTAAATGTTGTGGGCGGGGCTAAGTTCGGCTGGCATACAGGCTAGCTGACTGTAATACATTATCCTAGTTAGGGCCTGAGCACCGATGGTATGAGGACCCTATTGTTAATTGCTCAGCCTATCATTCTTCTTCTCGCATTTTTGAGGGCCTAAACATGCTCGAAAACTCATGAAACTTTGCACACGCGCCAGAAGTGGTGAAAATTATGTCTGATATGGGTTTCAGAATTAGGTGTGGCAAAATGGCTCAATAGTTCAATTAAGCGCCATTCACGCTGCGTTTCACGTACAAGTATGAAATTCGGTAAACACTTGTAACAATACCGACAAAAAAGTTTTTGCCATTTCCAGACGTTGTACTTTAACAAACTCCTCCTAGAGATTTAATCAGATCAACATCATATTTGGTTAGTCTAATATAAAGGCCTTGGCGAAGTTAAATCCCGAAGATCTTGAGTTTTCCCTGAAGGGCGTGTCCGTGGCTGCCTCACAAAGTTTGATGATTCGCCATGAAACAAGAAGTTGTTGTAACTCAAGCATACAATGTCCAATCTGCCTCAGACTTCACATGTTTTATTAGAGTCATGGCCTGAAGACATTTACATGCCAAAATGTAGTTATAGTCATAGCGCCACCAGCTGGTAGCAGGAAGTGGCAAATACAAATGACTGATGTAGTCCTATTTTTATATACTTAAATGCATATTGCCCACCGTGCTCTGTTTTCCTGATGCCATCGGGTGGCGGTGGCATGGGTGCGGGTTCCCTTTCATCGCTGCTTGCAGCTTAAAGAGCACCTATCATGGAATTTTGAAATTTACCTTTCATGTAGTGTGTAACATAGATCTAAGTGAACAAAAACATCCTGCAAAGTTTGAAATATGACAGTGCACCGTATATATAGTTATTTTCTTTCAAAAGTAAGAGTCAACTCGGAGTCATTTTTAAGAATCGTTAGAAGACCGAAGCTTGACGTCACTGACGTTGTCCGGACAGACAACACGGCCACAGTAGCGTACATCAACCACCAGGGCGGTCTACGCTCCCGCCGTATGTCTCAACTCGCCCGCCATCTCGTTTTATGGAGTCAGAAGCACCTGAGGTCCCTTCGTGCTATCCACATCCCGGGAGACCTGAACCGTGCAGCCGACGAGCTCTCACGGATTCAGTCACTTCCTGGAGAATGGAGACTCCATCCCCAGACGGTCCAGCTGATTTGGGAACAGTTCGGCGACACACAGGTAGATCTGTTTGCCTCCCAAGACTCTTCCCACTGCAGCCTGTACTATTCCCTGACCGAGGGCACGCTCGGCACGGATGCACTGGCGCACAGCTGGCCCCAGGGCCTACGCTTATATGCGTTTCCCCCAGTGAGCCTTCTCGCACGGGTACTGTGCAAGTTTAGGGAGGACAAGGAGCAGGTCATGTTGGTCGCCCCGTATTGGCACGGCCAGACCTGGTTCTCGGAACTGCTACTCCTTGCGACAGCCCCTCTCTGGCCTATCCCTCTGAGACCGGACCTCCTCTCTCAGAGACGGGGCACCCTATGGCACCCGCGTCCAGCGCTCTGGAAGCTCCACGTGTGGCTTCTGGACGGGACGCGGCAGGTTTGAGTGGCGTCAACCTGACGTCAACTTGTCAAGTTATTTGAATACGATACGCCCACTTATTGCGCTCCAAGACGCCAGTGAAAACTAGAAAACATCATGGCGACGAGACGCTGTGTTCTGAAGTGTGACTCAAAAGCAAACTTTTTTCATCTGCCCAAGGATGAGCATTTGAAGACTAAGTGGCTTGAAGACAAACCATACATCGTCGCTATTGTGTGTTTATTAGTCTTCAAATGTCTCTATTTGCATGTTTCGCGATCTCAGGAAGCTTTTATTATGGACTTCTATTATGGCACATGGTATCTTCTTCGTCTGTCTGTACCATAGATGGACTACATGTGCACAGAGCGCCTTCCGGCTGCCAGTATGAATTGAAAACAACACATAAGAGACTCAATCGCTCATGATTAGGCTACATCTGCGCATTTTGAGGAAGTATTGAATAAAAAATACTCTTCTGTTTAGAAATTTGACACAGACATATGAGAGTCTATCAATATTTCTCCTCATCTGCACACTTTTGAACTAAAAGCCCTTAGGGATGTTGATTTGTCGCGAGTCTTCATGAGGAGAAAAGAGGAGTTCCCTTTCAGTTGGTCACTACGACGTACGTCGGTAATAACCGACGAATTGGGATCACTTCAGAGAGCCCCTATCAGCTTCGAGAACTTAAGAACAGGCCAATGAACAATTGGCGTGCGAGATTTGCATCTCGCGCTCCGCCCCGCGCCGCGGGTATAAACAGGAAGCGAGAGCACCGCACTGACGTCATTCACTTCGGAGCCGAACCAACGTTTGAAGTTTACAGACTGCTTCCTGTTTATTCAGCGAAGAGAATTCTACAAGCAAAAGAGAGAAGAGGATCGTGTGCTGGTGTGACGGCGCTTTCCAGCGGGACCGCGAACTCAAAGCTGCGAGGAACAACTGCTGTTATCACAGCAAGAGAGCTTGTTGGTATCGGTGGGCGTTCCTTCTGAGTGCAAACACAGGCTGCACTATCCCCTGTGTGTTGCCGCGGTTTCCCTGGGTGCTTCAGCACTCTCTTAAAAGAGCGTTTCCTCACAAAAAGAGCAACACGGGTGTGACACTGCGTCTTTTTCAAGATGTCATTCCACCCGTGCGCTTCTGGATGCGGTCATTCCCTCTCGCCTGTTGACGGCCACACTCACTGCATCACGTGCCTGGGCTTACAGCACGCTGAGGCAGCGTTTGTGAATAGCTCGTGTTCTCACTGCGGGAACATGACTATTGCGATGCTTAGGTCGAGACTCACCTACCTCCGGGAAGGCGGAGTCCCCCTCCCCATACCTCGATCTAGAGCTATCCCTAACCAGGATAGACCTACTTCGACGGATGGCCGGGGTGACCTGAGGATAACGTTCAGGACAAACCCGCCTAGTGTCCCTACGCAGGTCCCTGAACCCTCTCAAGCACCGCTGCCGGTGGCGCCAACGGAAGAGATCGCTGGTCCCGCCCACGGGCGCCCAGTCATCTCTTTCGGAGCGCCCGCGGACGAGCAGATGTCGATCGCAGCATCGGAGGGGGAGTTCCAGTCCTCAGAGGATGAGGATTCAGCTGTACTGCCTCCCTCTGGGAGAGTGGCAACGGCTGAGTCGGACCCTGAGTTGACGGCTATGCTTTCCCGGGCCGCCGAAAAGGTCGGGCTTGTGTGGAACCCTCCACCACGTCCCGAACCTTCTAGGTTGGATGATTGGTTCCTGGGGGGGGGTCACGCTGGTTCTCAGCGTCCCGCCCCAGTGCCATTCTTCCCGGAGGTGCATGAGGAGCTTTCCAGGTCGTGGACGACACCCTTCAGTGCCAGAAACAGACCTGGAGGCTCCTCCCTCCTCACTACCCTTGACGGTGGACAGGCCAAGGGTTACGAGAGGATCCCGCCAGTCGAACGCGCCGTCGCGATGCAGCTGCGTCCGGCGACCGCCTCCGAGTGGCGTGGTGATCCTCGTCTCCCGTCCAAAGCCTGTAGGTTTTCGTCCAGTCTAACTGCGAAGGCCTACAGGTCCTGCGGACAGGCCGCGTCTGCCTTGCATGCCATGGCGTTGCTTCAGGTGCACCAAGCCCAGGCACTCATGGACATGCACGAGGGTAGGTCTGACCCAGAGCTCCTCCGGGAGCTCCGGGGCGGCGACGGACCTCGCCCTCCGGGCGACGAAAGTTACCGCCCGTTCCGTGGGTCAGGCGATGTCTCCCGACATGAGGGAGACTGACAAGAACCGGTTCCTGGACTCCCCCATATCGTCGGCCGGGTGGTTCGGCGACGCGGTCGAGAATTTCGCCCAGCAATTCTCGGCCGCCCAGAAGCAGACGGAGGCCATCAAACACATCCTGCACCGGCGGCCCGCTGCTGCCTCCACCCAGCCGTCGGCTGCAGCACCTCCGCCTGCCCGTCGCCGAGGACGTCCTCCTGCGGCCGCCCCCCCTCCCGCCCCAGCCCAGCAGCAGCCTTCCACCGGCCGTGGGCGTGGAGCCGGTGGCGGGAAGAACGTCCAGCCCGCTCAGGCCGCTGCCAAGCCAGGTGGCAAGTGCCGTCGGAAGAGACCCTGAGACGGGCCGCCCAGAGATGGAGGAAACTGCTCTTCAGGAGATGGCTGCAGCACCACTCCTTCCCCCGGTGGAGGGCCGGGGGAACCCCATTTTTCTTTCTGTTCCGCCACTGGCCCCAGTGCCAGTGGCACCCAAATTCTCAATAAAAGAGCAGTTTCTAACATCTCTGGGTGCCAAGAGAGCGCGTCTGGCGGTATGCGACGCTACCATGCCTCGTACCCCTCAGACACCTCTCTCCTCGCCAACAGGGGGCGTCGGTTGTGCGGACGCACACAAAGTGCCTCCCCACGCTCGCCCGTTCCCTCAGCGGATGCAGGTCGTGTGTCAGACCCAGACCCCTGCACGGACCACTCCCATGTCGTCCTGGGGCCCCTGCGTTCCGCTGCGCTGCCCCGCTCCGGGTACGTCCGTGGTGCCGATGATCCCACTTGCTCGGTCTCAGGGGGCCTGGCTAGCGCTCCCCAGCCCGTCTTGCTGGATCATCCGCACCATCAGACTCGGCTATGCGATTCAGTTCGCCCGGCGTCCCCCGAAGTTCAGGGGTGTCCACTTCACTTCTATACCGAAGGAGGGCGCCCCCGTGCTTCAGGCGGAGATCGCTGTCCTATTGGCGAAGGACGCGATAGAGCCGGTCCCTCCAGCCATTATGAAGTCCGGGTTCTACAGCCCGTACTTCATTGTACCCAAGAAAGGTGGCGGGTTACGACCGATCCTGGACCTGCGTTACCTGAACCGCTCCCTCCACAGGATGCCGTTCCGAATGTTAACCCAGAAACGCATCTTCAGATGCATCCGTCCCCAGGATTGGTTTGCAGCGATCGACCTGAAGGACGCGTACTTTCATGTCTCGATTCTCCCTCGACACAGACCGTTTCTACGCTTTGCTTTCGACGGACGGGCATACCAGTACAAAGTCCTACCCTTCGGGTTGTCCCTGTCGCCCCGTGTCTTCACGAAAGTCGCGGAGGCGGCCATTGCTCCCATGAGAGAGCGTGGTGTTCGCATCCTCAACTCTCTCGACGACTGGCTGATTCTTGCCCAGTCGCGGGAGCAGTTGTGCGAACACAGGGACATGGTGCTCCGGCACCTCAGCCAGTAGGGTCTTCGGGTCAACTGGGAAAAGAGCAAACTCTGTCCCGTACAGAGGATCTCTTTTCTCGGGATGGAGATCGACTCGGTCGCCATGACTGCGCGCCTCACAGAGGAGCGCGTCCAGTCGGTGCTGAGCTGCTTGAGTACGCTCAAACGCAGTACAGCGGTTCCACTGAAACATTTTCAGAGGCTCCTGGGGCATATGGCAGCAGCAGCCGCAGTAACGCCGCTAGGGCTGCTCCATATGAGACCGCTTCAGCACTGGCTACACGACCGAGTCCCGAGATGGGCGTGGCACAGCGGGTCCCTCCGTGTCCAAGTGACGCCGAGATGCCGCCAAACCCTCACCCCGTGGTCGGACCCTTCGTTTCTACGGGCAGGAGTGCCTCTAGAACAAGTGTCCAGGCATCATGTTGTCTCCACGGATGCCTCACCCACGGGTTGGGGTGCCACGTACAACGGGCTTGCAGTATCGGGTCTGTGGACGGGGCCCCAACTGCAATGGCATATCAATTGCCTAGAGTTTCTGGCAGTTCGTCTTGCTCTCAGCCGCCTCAAAGGGTCGCTCAAAGACAAGCACGTTCTGGTCCGGACGGACAGCACGACGGCCGTTGCGTACATCAACAAACAAGGTGGTCTACGCTCCCGCCGTTTGTCCCAACTCGCCCGCCATCTCCTCCTGTGGAGTCAGAAGCATCTGAGGTCCCTTCGTGCTATCCACATTCCGGGCCTGCTCAACCGTGCGGCCGACGAGCTGTCGCGGTTGCCAGTGCTTCCCGGAGAGTGGCGACTCCACCCCCAGGTGGTCCAGCTGATTTGGAGTCGCTTTGGGGCCGCACAGATCGATCTGTTTGCCGCCCACTGACACGACCCACTGCCAGTTGTTCTATTCCCTGTCCGAGGGGACCCTCAGCACGGATGCACTGGCACACAGCTGGCCCCGGGCTCTGCGCAAATATGCGTTTCCCCCAGTGAGCCTTCTTGCACAGACTCTGTGCAAGGTCAGGGAGGACGAGGAGCAACTCCTCTTGGTAGCTCCGTACTGGCCCAACAGGACGTGGTTCCCGGAACTAGTGCTCCTCGCGACAGCACCTCCTTGGCCCATTCCTCTGAGGCAGGACCTTTTGTGAGACGGGGAACCCTATGGCACCCGCGTCTAGACCTCTGGAAACTCCATGTCTGGTCCCTGGACGGGACGCGGAGGTTCTAGATGACCTACCGCAAGTGGTAGTCGACACCATCGCTTCCGCCAGAGCCCCCTCTACGAGACGGCTTTATGCGTTGAAGTGGAACCTGTTCGTCGACTGGTGCTCTTCTCGCCGAGAAGACCCCCGGAAATGTTCGATCGGATCTGTGCTATCTTTTCTTCAAGACGGGTTGGAGAGAAGGCTGTCTCCCTCCACCCTCAAGGTATATGTTGCCGCCATCGCCGCAGGCCATGACCTCATTAATGGTGAGTCCTTAGGCAAGCATGATCTGATCGTCAGGTTCCTAAGGGGAGCGAGGAGACTAAATCCTCCTCGCCCTTCTTCTATACCCTCTTGGGACTTGACTCTGGTGCTGACCGCACTTCAGAGGGCGCCCTTCGAGCCTTTACAGTCAGTAGAGCTTAAGATCTTGTCTCTAAAGACAATACTCCTGATTGCATTGGCCTCAGTTAAGAGGGTAGGGGACCTGCAGGCATTTTCGGTCGACGAATCGTGCCTGGAATTCGGGCCGGGTGATTCTCAGGTGATCCTGAGACCCCGGCCTGGATATGTGCCCAAGGTTCCCACTACTCCCTTCCGGGACCAAGTGGTGAGCCTGCAAGCGCTGCCTTCGGAGGAGGCAGACCCAGCCCTAGCTTTGCTCTGTCCCGTCCGTGCTCTCCGGACTTACGTGGACAGAACGCAAAGCTTCAGGACCTCAGAGCAGCTCTTCGTCTGTTACGGAGGACAGCAGAAGGGAAAGGCTGTCTCCAAGCAGAGGATGGCCCACTGGATAGTGGATGCCATCGTCGTGGCGTATGAATCCCAAGACGTGCCCTGCCCGCTCGGGGTTAGAGCGCACTCCACCAGGGGTGTTGCTTCTTCCTGGGCGCTGGCTCGTGGCGCCTCGCTGACAGACATTTGTAGAGCTGCGGGCTGGGCGACACCCAACACGTTCGCTAGATTTTATAGCCTGCGTGTAGAGCCGGTGGCTTCTCGTGTGCTCGCTTCCCATAGTCAGCTTCACTAAGTACCCGTTCTAGTGTCGGCTTGCTGCGCCATTCCCTTTCCCTGAAACGGATACGTGCGCTTATTTCTCCAGTCGAGTTCCCCAGGATTGGCGAACCCTGTTGAGTCCTCCGCACCCCTCGGCAGTCGGATGTTGCGGAGCGTCTGACGCCAGGTCTGGCACTCGTATGCATTGGTGGAACTTGTGTCAGGCTGGGTTCCGTATGTCGTGACCCCTACGGCGGTCCCATACGTGTATCTTCCACGGTACAGCTCCCTACGGCGAGCTCGTGTCTTTCCCTTGGCAGAGTTCTCTGCCGTCTCAGTACGGTGTCGTCCCCCGCCTGCATTAGGCCGGGGCCTCCCCTGGGACTCCGTATGATGTGCTGCCCACGGCCAGCCCATACGTGTTTCTCCACATGGTAACTCCCTCCGGGCATGATGTGGCTCCCGCAGCGTCCTTCGGGCACGCTTTCCCAGCGTTATCCAATCAAGTCTGCTGAATGGGTCTTGCGGAACAGCAGTATGACTCTTCTAGCGTGAATCTTCCCGCCCGCTTCAGAACGGGGTCTGAGGGGCTCTCGCTGGGCGCTGGAAGTGGTAGTAACTGTGGCGTTTTCCATAGGGATCCCAATTCGTCGGTTATTACCGACGTACGTCGTAGTGACCGACTGAAAGGGAACCTCTCGGTTACGTATGTTAACCCTCGTTCCCTGAAGGGATTCATACGCCACGACGTCCCGTCACCACAGTTCCTTCCATCACTGCTTGGCCGGTCTCTGGTTCGGCTCCTCAGTGAAAAACGTCAGTGCGGTGCTCTCGCTTCCTGTTTATACCCGCGGCGCGGGGCGGAGCGCGAGATGCAAATCTCGCACGCCAATTGTTCATTGGCCTGTTCTTAAGTTCTCGAAGCTGATAGGGGCTCTCTGAAGTGATCCCAATTCGTCGGTTATTACCGACGTACGTCTCCGTTCCCTCCTTCAGGGAACGAGGGTTACCATACGTAACCGAGACGCTTTTTTATGAATGAGGCTCATATTACAATCAAACGGAACTGACGCGGTTTTCATATTCATAACTCCTGACACATATTAACAAATTACTGTCACTATAAGACTTTGAGAATAAAACAGAGGTAAAAAATGGAAGCTCGACTCTTAGATCTTTTAAATGATGTATAGTTTGACATGGTAATTACTTACATCTGACAGTCATTTGAGCTAATTTAAACAAATAAAGCTTGAGGACGAATGCGCCCTCAATCCAGTTAAACCAAAAATCATTTATGGTGATGTGCGTTCCGTTTCCGAAAATATCTGCACAGACTATACCAATCAGAACTGACTGGGTCATCGGACCAATCACTGCAGATTAGCGTCACGTAAAGGCGGGGTTTTGAAAAGTGAATCACTAAAGGAATCATTTGAGAATCGCTGTCAAAACAGGTAAAAATAAATGCATATTATAAGAAAACAAAAGTCTTTTTTGTCATTGCATGCATGCAAAACTGTTGTTGGGGACTTCTAAAACAATATTTGGAACATTTTAAATGCCATAATAGGTGCTCTTTAAATTCATATTTCATCCCTTCTTTAATTTGTTATAACTTCCAATTGTATATACATAGAATAACGAGAAAGATAACTGCTCAATGGGGCATGGTTATTGATTTTCTCTCTCTCGCTCCCTCTCTCTTTCTATGGTTGACACATGTTGGCTCGCGGTATGAAGACAGCGTCTGAGATGTCTGTCTGCAGCTGCTTTGAGGTTTGATACATAGCTAGATTGATGTGTTCTCGAGGGGTGGGCACCTCCTGGAAAGACCAAGGTGACTCCTGCAGCTTCTGCTATAAAGGAGAACAGTTTAAAAAATAAACTCACATCAATGCACGATTAACCATTGGTTAGAACTTTGATATATATATTTTATTGCTGCATATATATATATATATATATATATATATATATATATATATATATATATATATATATATATATATATATATATATATATATATATATATATATATATATATATATATATATATATATATATATATATATAGTGTTGCAAGAAAAAGGATGTGAACAGCTTGGAGGATTTTTCTGAAAGAACATTGGGCAGTTTAACTGCTCAGGACAAACAAAAGACTCAAGAACAACCATCACAAAACAAAAAAACAGCCGTGGATCATTCAGGTGACGACACAGTATGGAGAATCAATGGTTCATGAACTTTTGAATGGGTCATTTTAATAAATTCAGCTATTTTTTTTGTCTTGTGGACTATATGTAAACATCTTTTAAGTAAAATATCATATTCAGAACTGTACTAAATAAAAAATAACATGCATTTTGTATGATCCCTCTTATGTTGTTAAAATTATTCACATTTTCACAGATTCTGCAAGCTTTTTCTTGCAACTGTATGTATATTTACATTTACATTTATGGATTTGGCAGACGCTTTTATCCAAAGTGACTTGCATTGCATTGAAAGTACACATTTTTACATTTTGTCAGTTCTTGCTTTCCCTGGGCATTGAACCCGTGACCTTGGCATTGCTAGTGCCACGCTCTCCTGTTTGAGCAACAGTAGGGGGGAAAAAAGTATTTTTTCATTTAATCTATAGCTTAATTACAAATGTCAAAAAGATATCTAACATGGCTAACCCTGTTTACCCTGACATCTGTTTCTGGACCCAGATGGCGCCGTCAGGTTTCACACTTATTTTTAATTGTGCAGTAATAATAAATGTCATTTCACTGACATCGATTAAACTGATATGACACTAAACAAAAAACTTTCTTTTTTGATAAAGGAACAGATAAAGAGAGAAGCCAGGCTAGCCACACGTGTTGCCAAGCAACTAATTGAGAATGCGAGCAGAGTTGCAGTGAAGTTTATGCTCTAACTTCTGATGAGGTCATTTTAGCATACATGTCTGTATCTGTAGATAATGAGTAGATATGTTTTTTTTCTTGTTTAATGAAAGTATGTATTGTGAGGCAGCACTTTATAGTACTTCATAACCTTTTGTACTATAGCAATACCGTTCAGAACATTATTGCACATTTATAGTTAGAAATGTCATTAAACTTTAATATATTTTTGTATCTATATTCATATTAGAGTATTGATCTTTTGAGTATTCTAGGCTGAATGTTTGTAAGCAACTTAAGCCAGTTGTAGTAGGCCCATATCAAAAGGTATGAAATAAATTGGTTTGGAAACCGATAACCATTTCCTATCCATATATTTTAAATAGTGCAATATTCCGACATGTATTTCCTTCACTATTAGGCTATTCGGCACGAACAAGACCTGTATCTATAGCATGAGTCATGAAGCAACCAATGTTGTGTACAGTATAGTTAGCTTCTTGAATGAAAGAAAATGAGGCTGAAATTGTTGTACTTAAAAGCAGGGTAGGTGATTTGCTTCAGAAACATTTTTGTTATGCTGGTTGAAATACTCTTCATATCCTGACAGCAATTACTAAGTTAAGTGGTGTCAATGTATTTATATACACCGATCAGGAGGAACATTATGACCACTGACAGGTGAAGTGAATAACACTGATTATCTCTTCATCACGGAACCTGTTAGTGGTTGGGATATATTAGGCAGCAAGTGTTTTTGTCCTCAAAGTTGATGTGTTAGAAGCAGGAAAAATGGCCAAGCGTAAGGATTTGAGCGAGTTTGACAAGGGCCAAATTGTGATGGCTAGAGGACTGGGTCAGAGCATCTCCAAAACTGCAGCTCTTGTGGGGTGTTCCCGGTCTGCAGTGGTCAGTATCTATCAAAAGTGGTCCAAGGAAGGAACGTCTCGGTTACGTATATAACCCTCGTTCCCTGAGGAGGGAACGGAGACGTACGTTAGTGACTAACGAATGGGGGTTTCGCCTAGAAGCCAATTACCTTCGAGGTGTTTAACAGCGTGCCAATGCCATGTATGGCGAGCGGATAATGCCACGGATAACCTACCGAAGTAGACAGTCGTGTACTTTTACGTGAGAGAAGGGGTACGTCGCCACAACAGACGCGTGACACCAACGTCGCTGAGAAGTACGTCGCCACAACAGAGGCGTGACACCAACGTCGCTGAGAAGTACGTCGCCACAACAGACGCGTGACACCAACGTCGCTGAGAAGTACGTCGCCACAACAGACGCGTGACACCAACGTCGCTGAGAAGTACGTCGCCACAACAGATTCGTGAGACTAACGTCGTGAGAAGTAGCCTAATTGCCACCACAAGTATCTTATCCTTGTTTTTTCTAGATTTTCTTATCCCTCCTTTATTTATTATTAACCTATGTTAACTTTTTTTCTTTTACTTTCCTATGTGTTCTGATGACATTGAATATATTAAGCCTATTGCTACATATTGTGCATTGTACGTTGTAAATCGTTGATGTCATCTATTTACAAGCATAATAAAACAAGTTTTTTTTTATCACTCACTTTCTCCTGGTGATTAAGGGCTATGTGCAAATTATTTTATTTTATTTTCACAATTATTAACAACTTTAAAGATTGACCCATAAATTCAGTAATTATCTATAAACATAACATTCTGTAATGTGTCATTCTGAGCTTTTACCTTTGAAAATGGTAAGAATTGTACTTTACACAGTTGACCATACAATGGGTGATACACTAGTTCACAATATTGATGTTGGGATGTTGAAGGATATATTTTGCTATACCTCTTAACATAAATATTATTTCTACTTAATTTTGTTATTTTTATAAAACAAATTATGACTCAACTGCCCTTTCCATAGCTTTCTTCCACTTAAGAAGAGTTGGTCACTTTTAAGGAATTTTTATTTTACTATATCTTTACATAAATATTTTTTTTCTTCTTAAAAACTATTTCGTTATTTTAAAAACCCAATTAATGACTCATCTGCACTTTCCAATAGGTTGGATGTGAGGGGGAAGTACGTAGCTTTCTTCCACTTAAGAAGAGTTGGCTCACAATGACTTGTTCTCCATTTAATGTTGAAGAAAATGTTGAATGAAATTAAAGAAAATTAGGGTGAGATCAAGAGAAAAAAGGAAGAAAGAAAAAAGTGTGCAATGGCTCTTATAGGGCTTTAGCGTCCAAGTAAAAGACAATGTCTTAAATGTTCAAAACATGTTTAATTGGTTGTACTTCACCACAACACGAACATAACATTAAGTGGCGCACAAAGTGGGTATGCGCTATATGCGGCGCATAGGGGCGCAGCCAAAGCGATGGATATATATATATATATATATATATATAGCCTATATATATATATATAGGCCTATATATATATTCTATATGTAGCTGCTGTTGTGCGTTTCTAAATCATTTCTGTATTTCCTCAATATTATATAACATTTTAGAGGACTAACAGTCTATAGGTGCCCTCATAAGATTACATAATAGAATTTTGGATAATAATGGAATATCGCGAGTGGGCGCGCCTGGTGGGGGCGCTGGCGATTTGACAGCAAAACGCGCGTCTTTGACGCGTGGTTTACCACAAAAACGCGCTCTTAACGTGCGCTTTGGGGTCATTGAAAACGGGCGTTTCCGTTAAGAACGCGCGCTTATATGGTAGGCCTAAATCACGCGTCGAGAACGCACGCTATGAGTCGGACAAAACGCATGTTACTAACGTGTAGGCTAAACAGGTAAACCAAACAGGCTGTGCAAACTTGTGTTTTAAGTATCCAAACAGACTAAAGAACGTGCCCTTTCCTTGGTGTTCTCAAAATTGCATGCTCAATTTTTAGGGCACACCTCTTATAAAGTAAAGTTACATATTGTTGACCATCTTTTAAGTAATTACACTATTTACCACGAAACACTATGGCTGTTATAAGAATTAAATTAAATAAGGCTCAACAAAATCCATCTTACTATTTATCAAAATCCACTTACACTGTAATTTCAATTGCCTGAATAATGTAATGAGATTTTAAAATTTATGTTGTAATATAATATTTTAATAATAGAAATATGAATATGTTGGGAAAATGTATTTATTCCATTTATTTTGGCGGCGTAATGGATCATTCAACTATAATTCGTTCTAACCGACTGTTCAAAAACGGTGATTTATGGGAGAACGAAACCCATAGGCCTACTTTGTTTGAATCTATTTTTGTTGGAAAAATAGAGCAAAACTGTAAAAAATGACTACTTGTTGTTTATTGAACTGTTGTATAAAATTAATATCGCATTTTGCAATCGTGCTGATATAGGCTAGTATCTCTGGAAAATAGCACTCTTGCTCGTATGATATTGCTTACCTCATAATTTCCTCTTGAATTACTTTCAAACGAATGTTTTTTTTTTCGTTATTACCCTATTTTTAATGAAAATACAACAGCAATAAAATAGTAGGCCTACCATAAAAAAACTTGCGTTTATGGAACTTTTGTTAAAAAAACGAATAAGACGGATGACATAAAATAGCTATACCCGAATTATAACAAATAAATAAAAGATATTTGGAAATTCCTCAATGGGAAACCCTCAATTTGTGGTTTGTGTTTTCTGTTATTAACAAAATTGATCTTGCGCTTGTGCCTCCGCTATCTTCCTGTCAATCATCTCGCTCGCGCCTATGATTACAGTTATAGTAAAATTTAAATTCACCATCATCGGTTCCCATCCTCAGCCGATCTGCATGACAGTTTTTGCAACGACCATCAATACTAGATAAATGGGCAAGTAAAAAGGCACGCCATGTTACAATTTAGTAGGAACTAAAGAGCGCTCTAGAATGTTTGGTATGCGACATTATTAGTATTGGGCATGGAGAACCGGTTCCTACTTGGAATCGTTTTAAAATTCAGGGCCGGGTTTCCCAATAACGATGTATCTTAGCTCTAAAGAGCATGTTCTACGAGCGAAGTTACGATCACTCGCAGCAATTCCACGTGCGTTTCCCAAAAATGTAATTAACATGAACATAAGTGCTACTTAAGAGTCGCTGTCCATTTGCGAAGTGCTGAAATATAACCTTATATGGAATCGTTTCCTCTGAACGTTTCACCTAATAATTGTCATCTGATGTGGATTAGCAATCAAAACACGTCTATAAAGCAACTACCTACAGGCTGAGGCACTGACAAAATGGCTGAACAAAAAAAAAACAAGAAAAGATACCTTTCAAAAAGACGAAATAAATATCCTCATTTAATTCAGATGTGTATTTATATTTTTGTTTGTTTGTTACCTGCCCTCATAAAAAAAAAAAATCCAGTGATCATAAAGTCAGTTTCCACAAAAATATTAAGCAGCAGAACTGTTATTTTTTTTAATCAACATTGATAATAATGAGAATATTAAAATTAACAAAAATAATAAAAAAAAGTGTACAATAAAGTACAATCAAAACCTTATACACTTGAATAAATGCACAATGCACTTGAATAAAGTTAAAGGTGTAATCTGCCGGTTGTCCTGTAGGTGACCTCATAACTCTGTCTTCTTACGATAGCCTACACTTAGAGCTTTATGATTAGGCTACTCAAGAGCACTCGTAGATCTACGCTCATTTTCAAGTGCTACTTAAGTTACGATGCTTTTGGGAAACAGACCTTAATATTAAGATCACTCGTACGATCGTTTTTACGATCAATTTAGGTTTACGATGCTTTTGGGAAACGCAGCCCAGATTATTTTCTTTCTTTTCGTTTCTTTATTGGAATCCGATCATAATGTTAATGTTTGTCAATTTGTGACAGTTTTTTTTATTTGTTAACATTGTTAATAATAATAAAAATGAAATAAACTTATAAGTAGTAAACACTATTGACACTTTTTGGGAAAGTTAACTAATAACTGTAAAATAAATAGCCTATAACAAATATCTAGCCTATACTAATGCAAACTTTTAAATGCTTTCAAAGGCAAAATACATGGAAACGATGTATATGTATCAGGTGTTTTAATTGAAAAATAAGCAAATACTCAAAAGGCAGACGTGGCAAATTACAATAAGTAACAGCAATGAAGTCTCGAATCAAGGGCAAGGAATTAAAAAAATTAAATGAAGAAAATAAAATAAAATACATAGTAAGGAGCTATATTGCTCTTAGCTTATTTAAAAAACTGGCTAATGAAGAAGCTTTTTCACTTGAAAGGCTACAACGTGAAGCAGCAAAAGCTTTAAGTTCATTAGTAAAATGAGAAAAGGAGGGGTTTTCAAAAATCTGCAATTATGAATAAAGTATTTAGCAAGTTCAAATAGGTTATTAATCAATTGTGATCGATCTTTCTTAAGTAAACCAAAATGAATTTGTTTGTATTCAATGAGATTTACACATATAATAATATATGACAGTTTGTACAATTGAGACCAAAGCAATTTGGAGTAATAATAATAATAATGAAAAAATATATATGCTCAGTGGTTTCAATATTAGTTCCACAAAATTAACAAGAGTTTTCTCCAATATTAAATTTAGATTTAAGGAATTATTTAGATGGGTATGTAATTTATTATATTGAAATAAAGTTATTTCATTTTAGGGAGAGATGGAAAGGTGATAATTAATTCTCTGTATAGGCGTATTGTAAGGCGACGACGTATATATCAGGCGTCTTCTAAGGCGACGTACATAGAAACGACGTATGTATCAGGCGTCTTATAAGGCGACGTACATAGAAACGACGTATGTATCAGGCGTCTTATAAGGCGACGTGCCTAGTTCAGACGTTAAAATTTAGTCAATTTCTCACATACGCCGTCGCCACGCCGCCGTAGGTATTCGTTCCTACCATGACGTCGCCGTGACTTCGCCGCCGGTCTGTCGTCTAACGTCTCTATCAATCCCATTCAAAAAAAGACACGGACTGACGGCGACGGATGGGTAGACTGCTCCTTCTCCTTCTTCTGGGAAGTTTGTGAAATGTCACTTTTCGCACGCCATAGCCATGGGCATGTGGAATTTGCATGCGTAACTCCGCCCCACCGCGTGGGTATATAAGGAAGTACGCTGGCAACATCGCATTATGTATTTGCTGCGGAGCCAAGATCTGAACTCCGCGTTCCAGCAGCACAGCTGACGTGGCTGAGGAACGTACGTCTCCGTTCCCTCCTCAGGGAACGAGGGTTACATACGTAACCGAGACGTTCCCTTTCGTTCAGTCACTACGACGTACGTTAGTGACTAACGAATGGGGGTTCCAATATAACCGCGCCACTCAGCTGTCGTCCAGTGCCCTGCGTAAGCGCCACTTAAGGCCGTAGGACTCCCACTTATCCCAGGATTACCAAGGTACACTGGGAAGCATATCCCAGTGAGGGAATGCCAAAGATGCCTACCCGTGGGGAGGACTTAGAGAGTACACATATGACCCGCTGTGGGCTGCATATGGGAAACTCTAGGGTACCAGCCGAAGGTGGATTTTTAACCCTAGGGGTGGCATGCTTGGTGCTCTTCTGAAAACGGTCAGATACTTGGTTGCAATGATTTGCAATATCCACGGATTGACGTGTTACTAGTCTCATTTTGAAGAATATTACTGAATATAAAAATACAGTAACTAGCTATTTATTATTCAGTAGTTGTACAAAAGTGGGATAGTTGGTCGGTGTGTCCCGCCCCTCCACAGTGATTGGACGGCTGGGTAAAAAAGTGACAGTGACGAGCACTGCGCTTTACCCAAAATTGGACCGTTTTCAACTCTCAGCTACAAAAAAAAAAAAAAAACAGGGCAAACAACCTCGTGAAATATTATGCTACAATGCATCCAAATGCAGTGTCATCAGTTTGCCTATAAAAGAACATCGAACTTTCGAATGTATTACGCAGGTGGTAGGGAGCCGGTGTACATTACGCACGTGGTAGGGAGTAAGTGTACATTTCTTTCGAACATTTTGAAAATACGAAAATTTTCCTGAATCCGAAAATGTACCTCAGAACGGCATTACGAACGATTTACTCACAAAAAAATCGTTCTGCTCGTGTTTCATGAATGAGGCCCATTGGTTATTTGACATTTATGCCACTTAAAATAAAATACAATTAGAGTTCTGCATTTTCCAAATATATTTTCTTTTTTGATTGCTAAAATTGCTAAAACAATCATCCATGGAGTCTAGAACCATATCGTTCTATTCCTTACAATTCCCACCTCTATTGAGCAACATAATGAACATTTTGGTTATGTGTAATCTTTACTAGACATAAAAGTCGTGATTTTATCCCTTAAGTTACTCTTAGGGATATTTAGGTTTGGATAATGAAAGAGTAACCCCGCACTGAAATGCTCTAATGATGTAATATCCGCTGAGAGTCTCCACACATCTCTCAAACTTTTCTGCGCCCAGAGCGACGATGACAGCGCACGCACTTTCAGCGGCTCTATCGGGGGTCTCCGATCCCAAGAAACTGACAAGTGGCTCGATCTGAAACACCGGAGAGGGATTCCGCTTGTAACAGAGACGTAGGAGGGAGACTCGAGGCAGAATGCGGGCGCTGTTCGTGGTGCTGAAGCCGCTGTGTTTTCTCGCTCTGCTCGGCTACTGCCCTTCCGCGGTGAGTGATGCGCACCTTACTGACTTCGACAGAAACTTGACGTGTCTGAGCCCAGCTCCGGCTACACCAGTGACTCGTATAGAACAGCTTATAGGCAAGACTAAATGTATATGCAAAGTGACAAACAAGGCTGTCACTGTCATGTTATGATGTCTTCTGAGAATTATGCGTTCTTCTGATAATATCCTTTTAATGACAACCTCAGAGAGAAGGAGAGAAGGAGATGCAGTAACACTTAAACTGGGATATACAAATCTTGATAGATGTGGGATACTCTAAATTTGAGTTGAAACATCTTGCTTTCCATTTTCTGTAACTTCCTCTATGACTGCAGCTCAAATGGCCACATAATTTTATTAGACCCTCTGTTATAGTTAATGGGCTACTGAGCATTAAAGCTTTCAGTCTCTTATTTCTGTTGCTTCAATGGTTTTAAACATCCGCCTCTACTGAGCATTGGCTGTTTATTTTCACGTTCCACACTTTATATTAGGTGTCTTTTTTAGATAAATGCAATTTAAAATATAAATCATATGATACAATGCAATTATTGTGTATATGTTGTTCTTAGGAAACATGAGGAGATTTGCATTTGCTGCTATGAAGGTTAGGGGTAGCGTTATAAGGTTTTTATTAGGGTCTCTGTCTGACAAATAAACAGTGCATGCATTTTGCATGTTAGACTTCTCACAGATGTACCATGTAACACCATCCCTCTTTTCCTCACATCATTTCCTTTCTCCGCACTATTTCAGTTATTATATTAGTATACTGTTTACACTGCAATGCAAATCAAGATGCATGTTTCCTTCAGTAAGTACAAGAGTAGCCTATAATTACAATAATTACATGCAGTTATTTTATATAAATACAGTGCAACAGCAAGCTAACATTGTAATTTTACCAGTAAAAAAGACAAATGAAGTTTCAATGTACTATTTTAGTACTAATATAATTTGTTATATTGAAAGTTCAATAGTAATCTACACCGATCAGGCATAATATTATGACCACTGACAGGTGAAAGTGAATAGTGAATCTCTTCGTCACGGCACCTGTTAGTGGGTGTATATTAGGCAGCAAGTGAACATTTTGTCCTCAAAGTTGATGTGTTAGAAACAGGAAAAATGGGCAAGCTTGAGGATTTGAGCGAGTTTGGATTTGGGCAAGTTTGGCCAAATTGTGATGGCTAGACGACTGGTTCAGAGCATCTCCAAAACTGCAGCTCTTGTGGGGTGTTCCCCGGTCTGCAGTGGTCAGTCTCTATCAAAAGTGGTCCAAGGAAGGAACAGTGGTGAACCGACGACAAGGTCATGGGCAGCCAATGCTCATTGATGCATGTGGGGAGCGAAGGCTGGCCAGTGTGGTCCGATCAAACAGACGAGCTGCTGTAGCTCAATTTGCTCAAGAAGTTAATGCTGGTTCGGATTGAAAGGTGTAAGAATACACAGTGCATCGCAGTTTGTTGCATATGGGGCTGCATAGCCGCAGACCAGTCAGGGTTTCCATGCTGACCCCGGTCCATCGCCGAAAGCACCAACTGTGGGCATGTGAGCATCAGAACTGGACCACAGAGCAATGGAAGAAGGTGGCCTGGTCTGATGTATCACGTTTTCTCTTACATCATGTGGATGGCCGGGTGTGTGTGGGTTGCTTACCTGGGGAACACATGGCACCAGGATGCACTATGGGAAGAAGGCAAGCCGGTGGAGGCAGTGTGATGCTTTGGGAAATGTTCTGCTGGGAAACCTTGGGTCCTGCCATCCATGTGGATGTTACTTTGACACGTACCACCTACCTAAGCATTGTTGCAGACCACGGTTCCCTGGTGGCAGAAGGAAAATGCGCCCTGCCACAAAGACAAAATAGTTCTGGAATGGTTTGAGGACCACAACAATGAGTTTGAGGAGTTGACTTGGCCTCCAAATTCCCCAGATCTCAATCCAATCAAGCATCTGTGGGATGTGCTGAACAAACAAGTCCGATCCATGAACTTCCATGCAACTTACAGGACTTAAAAGATCTGCTGCTAACATCTTGATGCCAGATACCACAGCACACCTTCAGGGGTCTAGTGGAGTCCATGCCTCAACGGTTCAGGGCTGTTTTTGCAGCAAAAGTTGGACCAACACAATATTAGGATGTTATGCCTAATCGGTGTATATCTACAGTATTGAATGTTGAGGAAATGTTTTCTTTCTTAGTGTTCTGATTCTATTCTCAGCAATACTATTAATCCGTAAGCAATTCCTACGGGGTTTTTTTAGCACTGGGTCAAGATCAGATCTGCAGCACTGAGGCATGGCCAACTACTTGTCATGTAGCACAAATTTCATGTCATATGTGACTGGAAACTAAAGAAATCGGTAGTATCTGTGAGAGTGTCATGAGGATCTCTCATCCAGTCTTAATAAACCCAGCTGCAGGTCTTATTTGAGGAGCAGAATCCCTCTGCTCACATCTCATAATGCCAGTGAACTAGCAGGAAGTACCCATCCAACTTGGATCTGTTACAATTTGCTGAAATTGCAGTTAGTTGTTAGTTGCAGCAGCATGAGGAAGTGTGCCAAAATGTGTAAAAAAACTCTCTTTTTCAGCTCGCCTGTAAAAGGCTAGTCCCCAGAGCCGGCCTTTCAAAGCCCGCTACGAGAGTAGGAGAAAATGAATGTGGGTGTTTACAAAGCCCCTTTATTGTTGCAGACAATCTAGGGGAATTTTGGGGGATGAAAACAGAAAGAGAGGCTTTATCATGAAGGTGTTGCAATGGGGCACTATTTTTGGCCTGCCGTGTTTTAGTGGCGTGTGCTTGAATTGGTTGCAGAATTCTGATGAATCAGTGTGAATCAAAATTAATATTCAGTGAAGTACATATAATAAAAGCAAAGGAGAAAAATAGATAGATAGATAGATAGATAGATAGATAGATAGATAGATAGATAGATAGATAGATAGATAGATAGATAGATAGATAGATAGATAGATAGATAGATAGATAGATAGATAGATAGATAGATAGATAGATAGATAGATAGATAGATAGATAGATAGATAGATAGATAGATAGATAGATAGATAGATAGATAGATAGATAGATAGATCGACAGATAGACAGACAGACAGACAGAAAGACAGAGACAGACAGGCAGACAGGCAGATAGATAGATAGATAGATAGATAGACATAGTGGGTGATGGACATTGTCCACAATGGTCAAAAGCTTGCTAAGCGTCCTCCTCTCTGGTCACGGATGTTAAGGAGTCCCTCTTCTTAATCCTAGCGATGACCGTCTGGTAAAACATCTGCAGTAGCTTTTTACTGCAGATGTTTAACCAGACGGTCATCGCTAGTGTCCTCTTCTATGCGGTGCAATTTCTATTATATGATTTCAAATGACGCGTACAGTGTTATACAGTCAGAGAGACACAGATTTGGGATCCTTTTTAGCCAGAAAGTTTATCTTTACTTAAAGTTTGTATGTATAATGCATTATAAAGGCTTTCATAATGTATATTATAATGCATTGTCTATTAACCAAAGTTATTATGCATTTTAATAATTGCAGATAACCTGTTACATCTGAAATTGGTTGTTTGTCATGTGTTTTAAGGAGTAACCGTGAATAGTATTATATTATAACTGTGGTTACAAATATTCATGAGTCTGTACAATGCGTTATTACAAGGCATAATTAATGCATTCAAAATTATTTTATAATGAATTTTATATATAAAGACTTTAGGAAAAGGTTACTGAAAGGTTATTTTCGCACTCACAAACACACACGCACACACACACACACACACACACACACACACACACACACACACACACACACACACACACACACACACACACACACACACACAAACAAACAAATATATCTGCTGAAAAAAAATATTTTTTTTCAACATTCATTCTGACCCTCTGTCTGAAATAATCCGTTCTTATAGGGCGGCTCCATTAAAGCTTCTCAGTAAATTGCCACTGTTATGATTGGCTAACGTCATCGCATAGAAAACAATAACAGTAAGTGTTCTGATAGAAACATTATCCATATAAAAGCATAATTTACAGACAAGGCATTATGAAATCATTTACTTGCGGTTTGTGATGCAGCTGCTGTCAGATCCGATACAGTTGGCGGCTTCATCTGTCAACAAAACGGCTCGGGTTATGTATATAACCCTTGTTCCCTGAGAAAGGGAACGAGCACTGCGTCGGAACGACGAATTTGGGGACGCTCCCTTAGCAACAGCGCGTCTGAAGTATGAATGAAATTATTCCAATCCTGATTGGTGTTGCGTCATGACGTAGTATGTGACGGCATACCCGTAAGCTACATAAGGGGGGCCGGCGCATAGCAACGGCAATTATCGCGATGAAGCATGCGCTCCAGGCGTGCCGAGGTGTGGCAACGAGACGCAGTGCTCGTTCCCTTTCTCAGGGAACAAGGGTTATATACATAACCCCATCCGTTCCCTTTCGAGGGAACTCGCACTGCGTCGGAACGACGAATTTGGGGAACGAGTACCCACTAGGCCACACCGAGGGTAGCGCCTGCCCTAGTGTGAAGCCGGAGACCGGGCACAACTAGGACTGGAGCACCCTAGCGCCAGGCATCGCAGGGAGCTGCAAGCTGTAGAACCTTATAAATGTGTGTGGGGTAGCCCACCCAGCCGCCTCGCAGATATCCTGATAGGGACTCCCGAAAGGAGGGCCACCGAAGAGGCCATGCCTCTGGTGGAGTGAGCCCTCACGGCCATAGGTGAAGGCAAATTGCACACCTGATAGGCCGTGGCGATTGCCTGGACAATCCAGTTACTGATTGGCTGCGTAGATGCAGGCAGCCCTTTCTTGGGTGAACCAAAGCACACTAATAACTGTTCCACTTTCCTCCACTGAGCAGACTTCTCCAAATATATTCTTAAAGCTCTGACCGGGCAGAGCAGGTGAAGTCTCCCTTCTTCCGCCGTCGCGTGAGGCGGAGGATGGAATGCCTGAAGAACCAAAGGACTGACCACACTAGATGGTACTTTGGGCACGTAGCCCGCCCTAGGATTTAAGATGGCCTTAACTCAGCCAGGGGCAAACTCCAGGCAAGTCGGCGTTACCGCCAAGGCCTGAAGGTCCCCCACTCTCCTCAGAGAAGTGATAGCTAAGAGAAAAGCCACCTTAAGGGTCAGGTTCTTTGGCTCAGCCGACTCCAGCGGCTCAAAGGGGGCCTCAGCCAACCCTTCAAGAACCACTGCCAGATCCCAGGTTAGAACTCTGGAACGAGCCGCAGGCCTCATCCTCCGAGCCCCACACTAAGTGGAAACACGTTCCACTTCGGGCTGTACAACCTCCTGGTGGAAGGAGCCCTGGAGCTGAACAAGGTCTCGATAACATCTGCTGACAGTCCAGCCTCTAGGTACCGGGCCCCCTCAGGGGCCAGACCCAGAGGTCCCAAAACTCTGGGCAGGGGTGAAATATTGTGCCCTGTGCCTCAGACAACAGATCCCTCCTCAGAGGGACCTGCCACGGGAGACCGTCTAGCAGTGCTACAATGTCTGAGAACCATACCCGGGTCGGCCAGCAGGGTGCTACTAAGATTAGGCTGATCCCTTCTCGGCTGACCCACTCCAAGACTCCCGGGAGCAGAGTGATCGGGGGATATGCATACAGACGCAGCCTCGGCCACGTCTGCATCACTGAGAGAAAACCACAGTGGACAGTGAGACGTCTCTCGAGACGCGAACAGATCCACTTCTACTAGGCCGAATCTCTCGCACATGGCCTCCACCACCTCTGGGTGGAGTCGCCTCTCCCCGGGCATCAGCCCCTGCCTCGACAGGATGTCTGCTCCCTGGTTTTGATCCCTTTGGACATACATCACTCTGAGAGATGGGACCACAGGAGGGTCTGGTGAGCCAATCTGCATAGAGGGCGCGACTTCAGACTCCCCTGATGATTCAGATACGAAACTACAAATGTATTGTCTGTTCATACCAGGACATGGCGGCCGTGGAGGTCCGGGAAAAAAGCTCCTCAGAGCTCTGTAGACTGCCAGCATTTCCAGGCCATTTATGTGCCAGGAGGAATGCCGGGTCTCCCACGGACCACTCGCGAAGTGGCCATCCATGTCCACCTCCCAACCAGTGAGGGAGGCATCAGTTCAAATGGTTTCCCGGCAACATGATGCTCCCAGCACTGGCCCTCGGGACAGGAACCAAGGTCTCTTCCATATGACGAGGGAACGAAGGCATCTGCGCGTTACCCTGATCATACATCCCCTCGAGGAAAACCCCCTGATTCCCAGTCACCACTGTAAGGGTCTCGTGCAGCAGGCCAAGAGATATTCTGTTAGACACAGCCGCAATGAGCCCCAGAAGTCCTTAAAACTGCTTCACAGTGATGCAGTGGCCTAACTTCATACTAACGTATGTTTCATTCATACTTCAGACACGCTGTTGCTAAGGGAGCGTCCCCAAATTCGTCGTTCCGACGCAGTGAAAGGGAACTCTACATTACACTGTGCCCCGTTTATAAAACAAAATGCTCTGAACAAACATGTAATCCTCCGACTGTCAGGACTACGCAGGAGAATTGCTAGAATAAGTCTTTAATCACAATATTCAAGGAATGCAGAAGACAGGAAAGATATAAACAACAACCAAGTAAAACTATAGCCAGGGACAAAGGCTGTTTATGGCCCCGATCAGACAGAACACATTTTTTGCAGTGAGAGACGCCTTTTTAAAATGGTTTTCTATTGGCAGTGAGCATTTGGCGCGCTGCTTATGCAGGTCGGCCGTCTCCGTGAAGTTGGCACCCCATAAAACGAAATAATCTCCAAAACTATGCCATTCGATTGTGCTACGTTTGTTCTGATTTGTGCCTCAAAAACGAACGTTTGTGCTGGTTTGGTGTTTGCGATATTAAACATAATTTTTTGGGTTGTGTGACGTCACTTCCACCCCACGTCGTTCAAATCGCTCCAAACCGGTGCCATTCGTTTGTGCTCGATTTGTGCTGGTTTATGCTGATAAAACAAACACTGCATCTATTTTCCTTTCGCATAACTAATATAATTCGGGAGCTGTGACGTCACTCTCCACCCCACTTGGTCTAAATCACTTGAAATCAGCATCATTGGTTTGAGCTCAATTTGTGCCGGTTTGTGCCATTAAAATGAACACTGTATCTATTTCCCCTCTTTAGTAATAACAAATATAATTCGGGAGATGTGACGTCACTCTCCACCCTATACAGTGCAAATTGCTCCAAACCGGTGCCATTTGTTTGTGCTCGATTTGTGCCGTTAAAACAAATATTGTAACTATAAGATCTCTTCTTTAAAAATAACGAAAACAAATTTTATGAACTGTTATGTAACTTTCCACCCCATGCCGTCCAAATTTCTCCAAACTGGAATCTTTTGTGCCGGTTTGTGCCGTTAAAATGAACACTGTATCTATTTCTCCTCTTTAGTAGGCTAATAACAAATATAACTTGGGAGCTGTGACGTGCAAATTGCTCCAAACCGGTGCTATTATTTTGTGCTCGATTTGTGCCGTTAAAATTAACATTCTGTTTATTCGCCTTCCTTATAAATAACAAATATAAGGCCCTGTTAAGTGAAAAAAATAATGAAAAAACCCAATCTCCTCCCCATGTCATCTAAATTGCTCCAAAACTGGCATCGTTCGTTTGTGCTCGACTTGTGCCATAGAACCATCATAAATTAGAAATTAGAAATAGATCAGTCTTTTTTGATAATTTGTTTAATAAAAACTATTTTTGTTGCTGATATATTCAAATCTAATGGTGATTTGTTATTATACCTGCGTGAAGTTGTTCACCCAACGCAAAACGTCAGCAAAATAGTCTGTCGTTTGTTCTGGTTCGTGCCGTACAAAAATTAGTTTGTGCTGCTTCGGTTTTTTTAGATATTAAAATAATTTTTATTGGCCACCCTGCCCCCCACATGCTCCAAATTACCCCAAAATAGTCTCTTCATATAAAAAATGTAATAAGTTATACTTTGAAAACAAAATGATCAGTACAACAAAGCACTGGTAGTGAATGGTGTGCCATGCAAATGTATTGTAGTTCTCATGAAATATCCTCATTTCAGTTTCACTGCCTAAAGTAAGCTTGAGGCATACAAATCCGATTATGTCATATTGAAATTCATTGCATTAAGAATGTCATTAGAATTTTATATTTATTTTATCTGTTTGTGTGTACAGACCATCAGACCAAAGGAAGGCTGGCAGGTGTACAGTTCAGCGCAGGATGCCGACGGCCGCTGCATCTGTACGGTGGTGGCACCAGAACAGAGCTTGTGCTCCAGAGATGCAAAGAGCAGACAGCTCCGCCAGTTACTGGAGAAGGTGTGTGTGCGCACATATTGTGTGTCTTAGATCGCTAAAGTCGCTTTATATTGAGATCTGGTTCAGATAAAAAAAGCTCTCATTGCAGCGATTTGAGAACATTATGCTAGACTGCTCGCCATTGTCATCTGTTAAGAATGCCCCTGGCTTCTCTGTAGCTGATTGTGGAGGAGCATAAAGATGATGGTAATGCGTAAAGGCCTGAAGGGAGTTTTAGGCCCCCTCTTGTTCCTACTTCCTACACTTTTCCTCTCTGTTACAGTAAAAGGCCTGTAACATTCAGCGATAGTTATTGGCCCATAAGACGTCTCCGTTTCTTTTTTTGTTTAGAGGATGCTAGTTAAGGAGGTAATAGGGTTAACCGATACCATAGTCTTTTTTTTTGTCCCTTTTTAAATGTGTCAGTCGTGGTACATGTCTCTGAGATCTCTCTATCTTTGCTTTGGTTGTGTTGGGTGAAATTGTGCAAATGAAGAATTCCTTTGAGACATAGTGTCAGGGCTGATTTACACCTGTTGGAAATTGCTTCTTCCTTTTTTGCAGTTCAAAGAATGAGTAACGTATCCTAACTTCATCTTCCTCTCTTAAGATTCAGAACATGTCGCAATCAATCGAAGTGCTGAACCTGAGGACCCAGAGGGATTTCCAGTATGTCATGAAAATGGAGAGCCAGATGAAAGGACTCCGATCAAAGTTCAGACAAATCGAGTCGAACCGTAGAACATTATTGACTAAAAACTTTCAGGTGGGCTACCATTAAAGTCAGAGAAAATCAATGGTCTTTTCTCATATAAACAGAACGGTTTGAAATAGCCACACTCTTGCCATTACTCTCCAAGAATGAAGAATCAAATCCCGCTTAAAAGCTTCTTAATCCTTCACAAACATTTGAAAAGGCCACACGCAGTTCAACATTCTTGGAAATCCTGTAAACCTGTAAAGGTCATGTTTCATTTCCAGGCAGTAATATGTAATATCATTGCGGTCTAACATGTCATTGTTCGGAACGTCTTGCGAGCTGTGCTGTGCTCTTACATCTGTTTCTGTTAATGTAAGCAAATCTCCCCTCATGTGATTCCCATTTAAATGTCCGTCTGGTTTTTTCAGGAGCTGAAGGGGAAGATGAATGAACTGCAGCCGCTGATTCCAGTGCTGGAGCAGTATAAGACTGATGCCATGCTCATTTCCCAGTTCAAGCAGGAGCTCAGGAACCTGTCTCTGGTGCTGACTGCTATCCAGGAGGAGATAGGAGCGTACGATTATGAGGAACTCCAGCAGAGGGTCCTCGGCTTAGAGGGAAGACTGAGGAACTGCATGAACAAGCTCAGTGAGTTTTAAACTCAGAATGACTTTGATGGCATTTTTCTTATATGGCATGGTATGTGCATTCAGACAGAAAATGCTCTTATTCTTCAGCCTGTGGTAAGTTGATGAAAATCACGGGGCCCATCACCGTAAAGACATCAGGAACGAGGTTTGGAGCATGGATGACAGACCCTCAGGCTTCACCTATGAACAACAAGGTAATCTATGGTTATGCAACTGAGCCTGCAGCAGCATTTGCTTCCAGGAACTATTTTTTCTCATTATTTTTCCTCTATAAAAATTCAATTCAAATAAAAAATTCAAACTTCAATAAAGAGCTCAAAGACATGATCATAACCAACAAGCTCTGAGATCAATCACAGCATATACAATTTGATTTGAAGGAAAAATTACATGAAAATCAAAGGTAAGACTGTGTAATTTAATACTTTCATGGTGGTATAACCTGATGCATTATGAATGATTTAATGTAATAAAATACAACATTATTTTGAACTTTACATTTTTTTATTGATTATTTTAAAACTTTAAGTTTTAATGTTGTCCTTTTGTTTAACCCTTTTTGGTCATACAGACAAGTGTTATACTAGCCTGGCTCCACCCTCCTACGTCCTTCCGCTCAATTTTCATTTTCCTTCTGTACTCCATCTGGGATTGTGCTATATTTTCTGGTTTTCTCCGGTCAAATTTTAACCGGTCCAACAGAGGGAGTGGCTGAGAACGATGACGTTGATGTTGTGCGCTAGTTTGAGATGACATACGTCACGACCAAAGGTTTGCGATTGGTTATGGCAAATCCAGAGTGGCTCTGGGCAGATCCTATAGTTTTAAACTTCAACAGAGTACCTGCAATGGAGAGTGGCCAGACTCTCTGTAAAAATTAGGAGTCTGGTAGGACCAGGCTGTTGTTATACATCATTCGAAAGTTAAGTGATGTTAAGTTCGTCAAGTGTCTACTTTTATTTGTGTACACTCACAATAAAAACAAAATGCTGTGCTTTTCGCAAAATAAAAAAACAAACATAATGAGCATTCTGCCGTCTCTTTCACGGTTGAGTCCATTCTGAAACGCGCCTGAAAATGAACTGTAACTTAGCGAATACTTGCCTCACAGACATGAGACATGAGAGATATGTCTTTAGAAAGCTTGGAATGTCTACTTTTAAACGAAGTAAGTCAAATCAAAAACAAATATTCTCAGTTTATGTAATCCATTGAAACCAAGGAGAGGTACAGTCTTTTCCATCTACAGACATTACCACACCCCTGCCGCTATTCACATGGTGAAACTTTAGGTCAGGGGTGTCCAAAGTCCAGACCGGGATACATTTCAAACGGCCTGCAGCTTGTCTATTAAAATAGTATGTGGCCCACCATGCATAATTTACAAATCGTGCAGTTTCACAATGTCAACACAAGGTGGCAGTACAACAAGATTTTAGGGAAGGGAAACAGCGCCAAAAGCGGAAAGAAACAGCGCTACTTGTGCGTACTGCGCATAGACTGTAAAAAAATATGGACGTAGTGTCCGTGACTTCACCCATAGGATTCTGAAGAGCAGTTTTGAAGTGTAAATTAGGGACGAGTTAGCCGTTGCCATCTTGGCAGCATGTCATCACGCATCACTCCCTGATAATGGAAAATGGGCAAAGAGGCGGGACGTGGGTGGAGCTGAGGTGATGCGATGACTAACAGACAGCAGATAAATGGCTATCCAACTGTCACTCAAAGTGGCCACACCCTTAATTATGCAGAACTTTAAGGCTTTATATAATGTAAACGAATGAGTTATAAAAAAAAATTCACCCCCCTCACAGTTGTCATGAAGGGCAAAATTAGGCGTATAGACCAAAACCACAATTTGTACCAGACTGTAAACAGGTTTTTTTCTGCTATAAAGTTGGGCATTTTAACATGGGGCTCAATGAGATTCTGCTCCCTAGCGGCCAGTCGATGAATTGCAGTTTAAGTCACTTCCGTATTGACTTCAAGAGAAACTGCGGGAGATTGCCGCTTGGTACTGCGCGACTCACAAGCTCACAAATGTGTTTACATGCTGAGTGTCTCGATCACACGATCACTAAACAGCCAGTGAGAAGTGTTCGAGTTCGGCGCAGAGGCTGGTACAAGCTGCAAATCTCTGTGATTTAATTTGGTTTAAAGCCAGTTGAAACAACATCTACTTAATCAACAACACTAACGTGCAAATCAGGAGAAACACTGAGCCACAACGACCCAGTTAGAATACTTTTCAACCAACAATTCACCATCCTGGATTCACTGTGGTAACACTTAATAACTGTGGTATTTTGTCAGAAATATAGGACAATATCTTATTTTATTTCACTTTTAATGTAAAATGAGTAATAACAGACTATTTTTTGTCATACATTTGCAGTTTTGTGCATCTGTTTTGTGTTTTGTGCATATTAAATGTGTTTATAGACTAAATACCATAAAGCCATTCTAGATATAGAAACAATATTTTAATTGAAGAGCATGCGCTATATAATTTCATATTAAAGCCCAAAAGAAACCCCGAGCATGCAATGTCATTAATGTCATCAATTAACTCACAAAGTTAACTAAAAGATGATTAAAGCTGTCTCAAACCTGCATGTATGTATTTGTAATGTGTCACATTTAGTATTGGTATCAGAGATACTGGCCTTCAGTCATAAAAAGATGGCAAATATATTAAACAATATACTCTCTTTATGTTGTTTATACATTAATTTGGAGATTGAATGTAAAGTTATTGCAATATAAATTAATATTTAAAAACTTTAATGTTCAGAAAACATGTGCGATTAATTAGTTTGTATTTTTTTATCGATTGACAGCAATAATATATAATAGAAAAGGAACCGGCCTTGCAGGTGTGTCCACAACACTGAATCTGGTCCCCTTTTTAAAAAGTTTGGAAGCCCTGGTCAATGCCACAAATTTATGAGTTTACTGAAATCGTTCTTATATGCTGATTTGGTGCTAAAGAAGCATTTCTTATCATTATAAATGTTGAAATCAGCTCTGCTGCTGAATATTTTTGCTATGTTAATTTTCCAGATTTTTGGATGAAAAGAAAGTTCAAAAGAACAACATTTATTTGATTATAAATTTGATTTTGAAATCACACTAATTTATGTCTTCTGCAAAAGAATAGCTCTCTTATCATCATTGAAGCTCATGGTGTCTTGAAAGGTTTATCGCTAAAAAAAGTTTCTGTATCGAGAAAATTATTTTTACTTCCTGATCCCTATTGTTGTGCTCTATAAATGATTAATTTAATATAATTAAAAAATTCAAGTTTCAAATGTTGCTCATCACATTTGTTATGTTCTTATACAGGTTTGGTACATGGACAGCTATACAAACAACAAGATTGTCCGGGAGTACAAATCGGTAAGCGACTTCGTAGCTGGGGTTGAGTCAAGAACCTACAACCTTCCGTTCCACTGGGCGGGCACGAATCATGTGGTCTACAACGGTTCCCTGTACTACAACAAGTACCAGAGCAACATCATCGTCAGATACAGCTTCGATAGTGGCCGGGTCACGACCCAACGAGCACTTGAGTCTGCTGGCTTCCACAACGTCTACCCGTACACCTGGGGCGGGTTCTCCGACATTGACCTGATGGCGGACGAGCTCGGTTTATGGGCCATCTACGCCACCAATCAGAATGCAGGGAATATAGTGATCAGCAGGCTGGATCCTTTGACCATCCAAGTGCTGAAGTCTTGGAACACAGAATACTCCAAACGAAATGCAGGTGAGTCCTTCATGATCTGCGGCACGCTGTACATCACCAACTCCCATCTGACCGGGGCTAAGGTGTATTACTCTTATTCCACCAAATCCTCTACCTATGAGTACATGGACATTCCCATCCATAACCAATACTTCCACATGTCCATGCTGGATTACAACGCCAGGGATCGTGCACTTTACGGCTGGAACAATGGCCACCAGGTACTGTTTAACGTCACGCTGTTCCACATTATTAAAACTGACGACGAATCCTGAGAGATCCACCCTGAGGTGAGAGGAAAACTTTCTGCTGACACTGATTCTGCATTTACACTGATCTGTTATCACCATTTGGTATTGCTGTGAAGTAATGGGTTTTATACATTTCAGTCAAAAGATGAGCTTAGTTTGAGGTTCAGTGTCTCTGGAGATGTCAGTCAGCATTGCACTCCTCCATTTGTAAAACAATCGTCATTAAATTCAAAGTCAGACTCAGAAAAGGACATTAATACACTTTTCAAGTTCTATTTACTGTAAATGTTGTTTGTGCAACTTTCAGTGCGTAACAGTGGTATTCAGCTGTAATACTCCATTCAACAAAGAATGTAACAAATGTACCATTAGAAACTTAGAAATATTAAGAAAAAAATAAAATCTTATTATGGACTCTATATATTGATCTGTCAGATTGCATCTCTTAGTTTTAGCTTGTCAAATATTTAGGGAAATTAGGACATATTTTTCAACTCTTTTTATGACTTCTATAAATAAAAAAAGGCCTTACCTTCATGTTGTTCCAAAACTGTATGATTTTCTTTCTTCTCTGGAACACAAAAAACATATTTTGTATGTAAACATACAATGGGCTCCAAATATATTCTTTCATGTTTCACAGAAGAAAGAAAGTCATACAGATCTGGAATGACAGGTGAAAGAGTAAATGATGACAGAATTTTATGGTGAACAATTCCTTTAAAATCAATCCATGCTGAAAACATTTCACAGTGTACAGTGAAATTACAATAAATAATTGTTACATTTAAGTCTTCATGGTGTGAAGTTGTTTCCTTCGAAATGCTTTGCATTCAAACACATCCCAACTTTCACACAGAACTGCAGACAGCAGTAATAGAGTCAAATCTAGGGTGTTTTGTCTGAAATGCTATTATTCAATAACGTTACCTCAGCTTCATATTTTCAAACATAATGCAACAAAGGCTTTGTCCCAGGAAATCCGTGGATGAGAGAATTTCTGAGATTCACAGAGGGCTTTGTGATTTTTCATCAACAGCAAAAGAACATCAAACGCTTTCTACACTTTCCTAAATATCCCAAAGCATGTTGAAAAAGATTCTTGATTTAGTGTCAAAAAGGCACTTTTTGATCAGATGATCAGATGGAAATATCTGGCAGGGGGAAAAAAACGAATTCTTGTTTTCTGTTGATAGTAGTGATGAATATTCAGCAGCTAAATATGCTGTTATTTTCTCAACACATATGATTCAGTCAGTTCTTTGCCAGAGGATGATCTATCAGTATTAATAAACCTCAATGACAAATATCTAAAACAAAGTCATTCATTTTCCCCTTAAAGGAACATTTGCTGATGTTGCTTCACTTCCCATCTGCTGATTCAGAAACAACTATAGCTAGTTTGTCGAACACAATTTCACACAATTTCAACACATCTCTGCAGGCCCCTGAATCAGAGAAACATTATTCAGCAGAGTGAGAATAAGTACGTTTATGTAAGGGATAATCCTCAGTCAACCGTTTGTTATAGCAAAAGAAATTCTGGCGGGGATCGCAACCAGGTCTTGTATCCTTTTATATTTTGAAGGGGTTTAATAACCATCTGACTATACTATAATGTACATTGCCCTGCTTATTACACAGCTGCTTAAATTGAATAAACAAATGAACATTAAAGATTTAGCTTTTGTAAGAGTGGACTCCTCCAGGTGTTCAGGCTGGAGGGTTACCGAACGACTAAAGAAACGTTATCAGAAAGATGGAAGAAAACTGTATATTTCTCGTCTATTTCCACCCACTTGCAGTTTATACCAACGGCGGAATATACTAACGACTGAAATAAGTGCAGTTACAAGAGCAAAATATGTGGGAGAGCGTTGCTATAATGTGACTATATTGTATTGCAATAGGGAGCACTTCAAAGTCAATACCAAATCAAAACTAGTTAGCACAGTATTTGTAATAGAAAGGATTTAATGTCAAAATCTGTTTATGGTTACACTTAAAATAGTTTCAAAATGGATGTATGAGATGATAAACTTATACCATTAATCGTACACAGCATGAATAAAATATCACCTGAGGGAGAGAGAGAGAGAGAGAGAGAGAGAGAGAGAGAGAGAGAGAGAGAGAGAGAGAGAGAGAGAGTGGGGGAGAGAGAGAAGAACAGAGCAAAGAAGAGAAGCCCCAATGACCTCAAGAGCCAGAGAATAAGAGAGCAAAAAGCCACAGTTACAACTTCTTTTTATCTCTCCTTGACCATGTGACCAAACTCAAACATGACCCATTCCAAACTCAAACTGACCAATCAGACCAAAAAGTGAGACGTTCAAACTAACCAATCAGACCAAGCTTCCCCAATGTAAAGGTGTGATTTCCATGTGGCCTACTGGCACCTCTAGTCTTCCAGGTGGCCCTTCTGATAAGGAATGTGGGTTGACAACAGTAAAGCAAATTTCTTTGTTGGATTTCAAATATCAAATATCTTTGATTATTTTCAATTCCTTCACTTTAGTGTTTAGTTCAACTGACCAATCAGAATCAAATATTCCAGAGAGCGGTGTTATAATTATGGACAATTAATGTGATAAAGTGATATAAAAGAAGTAGAAGGGTCAATGACATGACATGTATTTTTTGTGTCCGAATTCATTATTTTACAATAAATAATTTTAATAAATACATGTCATAAATCAAATTGATCTACAATATATCCTTTATAAGAAACCTTTTGATTTTTTGAAATTCAATTGACTTTTTGAGTTGTGGTGTTTGAAAGACCAAAAATGACAAGCAGAAAACAAAACTGTACTAAAAAGGTTCCTTTTCTCAGTAAAAATCTTAATCCAATAGTTTGGAATGATTTTATGTTAAATTCCTTATAAATGAGGGAAAATAGTGTATCAGTCCTATTTCAAAACTATTCTATTACTTAAAAAACTTTTGTCTGAAAAATGTACTTCTCCAAATGTCAGGGACAGCGACCGACATAAAAATGCCATTTTATGCAATGTTACTTTAAGAAAACCATGTGACAGCATATGACATCAAACAGAAGACCCCAGAGGACCCCTTTGATGCAGTAACAATGTTAGTCACCCTCCCATAAATAGTAGATAATTGTATATTTTTGAGTAATGATGTGATCAACATGTGATGTTGATTCAACTTATCATGCCAGGTGGTATGACCCCTGGAAAACTTTGAAAATGTGTTGTTATTATAAAAATGTGTATTCGATTTAAAAAAAAATTTATGTATAACCTTGAGCATATGGACAAACATGTGTATAGGTGTCCAAGTTAATGCCTGTTAGATTGGAATTGAGTTTGAAATGTCAGGTGGTGCAACCAATATGTCAGGTGGTGCAACCAGCAAATTTACATTTAAAAGTATCAATTCCCACTGCAATTGCAAAATGAAGTAAGAAATATAACTGTTAACCGTTATATAATGTATACAAATACTTTTACAGTTAAAAACAAAACATAAAAACTCCTTATGGAAAATTGGGTGTTTGAATAAATAGAAAAGTGTCCGTTTATATGAATTGGACTAAAAAGGGCAATACATAAAGAAATGGAAAGGGAATTTACCATGTGATATGCATTTTAGACACTACAATGATATGTATATTGTATATGTATATTATAATGAATATATGGCAACCTGACATTTTCTAGGTGGTAAAATCAGTAATCTTGTTTAATAATGAACTAATGCTTTCTTAAAAGCTGTAAAACCAATATGAATCAACACCATACATTTTTTTTGGGACATAAAAATGCATTTTAAAACTGTTTTGCTTAAAATTATTTTTTAAAAAAATGTATCTTAAAAACCTTATTTGTCACTGACCCAGAAATTTCTTTGTGTAATTCTCTGTCTCTGTTCGTCTTAGTAAAAAAAAAAAAAGATGCATAAGTATCTCATAATCATCTTATGCAAGGCATGTAGTTTTCTGGTAAAAAAAAAAAAAAAAAGCAAAGTTTAATGTACTATTTAACAAAAGTTGTCCGTCAAGTATCGCATGTGAGGATGCTGCAGGTGGCGGATCATTTAGCTTTTCTCACAGCAGCTGGAATAATTAAACGTATCATTTGATGGCGGATTGTAATCCAGAAAGGTCCAAACAACAATCATCAGTGACAACTTGAGATTCACCCGTAGTCAAAAGCAAAAGAATAGACTGTACAAAAATTGAAATCTACAGGTAACGCTAATACACACTAAATACATGCACTCTAAAAAATGGGTTGGAAAAGTTGGGTTGAAAATGGACTAACCCAGCAATTGGGATGTTTTAACCAAGCAATTGGGTTGTTTTAAGCAAACATTTAACCCAACCGCTGGGTAAGTCAATTTTCTTGTGTTATTTTTAACCCAGCATTTTTTAGAGTGTAATAAACAAACGGGTGGGGGGGGGGGACTTTTTTGAAAAATTATATTTTATTCATGTTATGATATGTCCTCTGTAGTTGACACCTCAGTTGATTTAAAAACAAAATGACATGAAATTGCATGTATAGGCAAAAACAATGGGATTTATTTTTAATTCTACATGTAGTCACGTAATGCTAATGTTGTTAACATTAACAATTTGAGAACAAAGTATAATAATAATTTACACGGTTTGACGGTTAGATTTAATCAACCTTGGTAGTGCTGTTTATTGTAATGCTTTTTTCTCAGTTGGTCAGAACAAAAGTGGCAGACGTTACTTACTTGTTCAGACGACATTTTCCAGAGAAAATTCTTATTTTGGTCATACTTCCAAAACGTAGTATTTGTGATTCCGAAGTAAATAGGCCAGTTTTTTAATTTTTTTATCGTATAGGCCCCCAGAACACTTGGAATATACGGCATCTGTAGCATCAGACCAATATGTGATACTCGTTTCTAAAACAAACTTGATGCTGGTCGCTATAGGCTTTATGCTGCTACCACTACGAACTTACGGTGATATACTGTATATTGACTTTCAAGGTAATCAGCTAACCTAGCTAGTTCTTTTTATTGTTGGACATTTTCTCCTTTTGTGGTACAAAAAAGAAAGAAAGGCATACAGCATTAGTACAACACCAGGGTGAGTAAATGATGAATTTTAATGTTTAGACATTTTTTTTAAATATTACTTTTTACTCCACCTTTTGTGCAACCTTCAAGAAATCAGTGACATAATTAATTTATCAATGAAGACAAACTACTGTAACCCTGATTCAGTGTGCATTTAGCTGTTTTCAGTCAAATAAAACATTACAAAGCTCTTACTTGTATGAAATCATAGTTACATTTTTTTTTTCTTTACAAATGCAGTCACATGTAAGGTCAAATTTGGATCGGTCCACCACTTGCCTATTCAGTTCAATTCACACATCACATTAAATATGTCTCTATGACAGACAATATAATCACTAACTTATTATGAGAAAAATGAATGAGGGTCCCCTTGTAATTTGTCGTGTGTGACCTAGCTCCGGTCGGCCCGGTGCTCTGGGGTGTCGTTTTGACTACAATGACTGGCCGTTTGACTGACAGCTCCTGGGCAGATGAATCGAGCAGACTGTCATCCCGTATCAAAGCCAGGGCAGGTGCTGACTGAGACAGGCCAAGCATAGCATATAAGGCCAACAGTAAATTAACTTTCTCAACACCCCTCTCAGCAGGCAGCCAGAGATGCGACTTTGAAGAAGAAAATGAAGCAGGGTAGAGAGAAGGCAAAAAAAGACACAGCGAGAAAATGGAGTAAATGGACTTAAGTTCCTGTGTGCGAGCAGCAGGGCTGTGGGTGTTGCAGGCATATGAAGTTGACTCAGCTCTCAGGTGGAGTGTCAGAGCGACTGGGTCTAAACATTAGACATGGTGAAATTAGTCACGTCACATATCTCAGAATGTGCATTTACTAGCTGCATATAAACAATATTGAGTGAAGTCGAAAATGTGGTCAATAACTGTGTGCAGCCATTTGTTATGCAATCTTTTGATTTAATATGGTTTAATACACACACACACACACACACACAAACATGTTGGGTTTCCATATTTTATGGGGACTTTTCATATAGACATAATGATTTTTATACTGTAGAAACTGTATGTTCCTACCCCTAAACAGAAAACTTTTTTACATAAAAAAAAAAAAAACATAATTTAGCATGATTTAAGCTGGTCTCTCATGGGGACCAAAAAATGTCCCCACAAGACCAAAGATTTCTGGAATTGCCATCTTTGTGGGGATATCTTGTCCCCATAACGTAGGGTTTACCTGAGCTACACACATATCCCAATCCACTGTACTACATTTTTATTAGCCATTTGAATTAATTGATATTTAGTCCTTAAATTCCTATATATCTATTACAGTTAGCTAGATTTGAGTGATTCATATGTTATGTTAATAACAACATTCAGCATGAGGGCTGTGCGTGTGTGTTATGAGAACACTGTGTGCGTGTGAGTGTTTTTAGATAAATTACCATAAAATGCAACTGTTAATGGCTAAAAATAGTGCAAGTGAGCCTGTCTTATAAACTCTTTTCAAGATTCAGGATTCCAATAGTTGACTCAAGAGAGCGTAGCCTTCCAGCTATACCAGCCCAGAGCTGCCCTAAATCATCGTCAGCCATATCTCAATGTTCTCTTCCCCTTTGGTCATGGAAATGGAGGTCAGTAAAATCACAGATTAAATCTCATGTATCAAGGTTTCACAAGCATCTGCATTTTATATCTAAATGCAAATAGTCGGACAAACATCTCCACTGGGGAAAAGGCTGTTGGGTCCCATCTACAATCAGCCCAGGCAGGTCCTCTCAGATTTATTAGCCTATAGGATCTGGCAATGAAGATGCATTTACTTTCTTTGTTTCTTTCCCTTTTTTATGTTAGTTCCATTGGTATTCAGTTCAAGGTTAATCAACCCGTTCCTGAAGTCTCCTTAGATTTGAATTTGTTCTACATCATGTTACAGTTTCGAACGTTTTCAAAAAATAATTTTAATTAATTAAAAAAAAATGTAATTGCTAAGAATAGCTACTACGTCTTTGACGAATCCAACAACTAGCATTCTTATAGCCAACATTTTGTTAGCAATGTAGCTAGTTTCTCACAGCTAATTCAAAATTCACATGCATGACTGAAATGTATAGGCCATTGTAGAAAAACATAACATTCTGTTCAAGTGATGTAAACCATAAATACAAAACCGCCATTGTAAAAACCCATTTGAGATTGCCAAGGGAATTAATGGCTCGAAAATGCTAATTATTTAAGGACCGGAATAGCTATATCAGAGAGAACAACGTGAGAAACACGAGCTGTTGTGTGCTGGAAGGAGAGTGAGTGCTGCCTCCTAGCGGTGAAAAACGGTATACAATTGATTATATAAACGGTATGACTTTATAACAATTCTCAATGAACAAGGGACATCATCAGACTTTTTTCGAAAGGCAGGAAAATGGTGTACCAAAATTATGTTGTCTGTGAACTGAACTCATCGCTCATTATGAAAGAAACTCACCCACTACTTCCATTTACAACAGCATTTTACTCTCTGCTTCCTGCACACTGTTCTGTCAGTCACTGTAATTAGCGCAGTTGTCCCATCCTCAGCACCTCTTGATGTATGCCTGGTTCTATGGCTAATTATCCACTGTATTGATCACTGGAGACAACTGTCTATTTATTCCCAGCAGTAGAGAGCAGTTCCTCTCCATTTGACATCCTCATTAGGATTCAGCAGAAGATAGTTAGTGGACTGATAACATCTCATTCAACAAAGGCAAGTCAGGGTTACATATGAGGAATTATGGCCTGTTCTGCTCACATGGAAATGCTGGATGAAAACACTGATTCTTTCAGAGGCTGGGAATCAATTGTGTGGCATGGATTTCACCTGGAGGACTGGAAGAGACATGGAATCATTAACAGAGTTGCCTATTTTGAGGTAATTAGCCGACTTGAATTACATTTTGGCTTTATTTTTCTCCCTCACAGATGTACTGTTTTAAATGGAAACATTTACATATCCGAATGCATTGAATGGTTATATTTCTGCAGTTAATGAACTGTTTTTGTGTGCCACGTGTCCCCATGACTTACTAGTGATACAATTAAACAATATAATTATTAGTACAGTTAGATTTAACTAAAGTATTCACAGACCCTATCAGTATCAGGTCTTCACATGGGTCTCTAAAGAATAACAACCTAACGACACCATTGAATAGGGTGCTAAATTACAAATTAATGAATTTTATAATGGACATGTACGCAAAATGTGTAATAGTTTTATAAAAATGCTATATCTAAAAACTAATTGAAACCAATAAAAAAATATTTTGATATTTTTGCCACATTCTTTGAAATTATGTTTCTCTTCCGGGCCAGAACTGACCTGAATGCATTATGTTATATAAACATATATTTTAGAATATATTTTAATATGTTGTTTACCTAAAATATTTTACTTTTTAAAGCCATTGATGCTTAAGTGAAATGCTCAAGAAATTCCTGACATGTAAGCCAAATTATTATTATTCATATTATTATTATTGTTGTAACACTTTACAATAAGGTTTCATATGTTAACATTAGTTAATTAAATTAGTTAACAATGAACTGCACTTCTACAGCATATTCATTTTTATATTTACAAAAATGTATTATTAATATCAAATTGTATGTTAACATTTGGTAATGCTCTGTGAACTTAACATGAACATTTTTATTAATTAACATTAACAAAGACTAATACATTCTGTAAACATATGCTGTTCATTGTTGGTTTAACTAAATCATTAATGTCAACAAATGAGACCTTATTGTAATTATTATTATTTTTATGAGGTATTAATGTAGATTATTAAGTTATCGGCAGAAATAATTCTTAGAAATTATAGTGTCAATTATCCAACAAAAATACCAAAACAAACAATCCTTATTGTTAGGTGATCTCTTTTTAACTCTAATCTCTACTTTAACTCTGTGTTGATATGTAATAAATAATAATGAAACTAATGAAAATGTTTTCATTTGATATGGAAGAGGGTTCCTGAGAAGGACTCTGTCATGGTCTATCTCTGTGTGTGGTGGTCATCTATTTTCACAGTAGGGCTGATATCTCAATGCTGTGCTCTATATTTCTTCATACTTCAAGCTGATAATCAAGACTAGAATATCAATGAAAGTCCATATTAAAGCTTGACGGGGGGCCGTCTCCTCTTACCAGAAGGATTAAACTCAAAGCACTTGATGATATGATAGTTGGCAGTGTTATTGGAGTTCAGCGGGGCTGATGAATTGCCCCTCACCGTCAGAGACAAATTTAGACCAGCTTGTAGCTCCAAATCCAAGACATGCCCCTCACGTCTCTTCGCTGGTGGGCGTCCGTGTGCATGTGCCTGCACTACATGAGAGACATATTTCTGCAGACACAGCTCACAAATACTCTGAATAAAGTATACCAGGCCCTGTCTTCTGGAAATAAAAAGTCATGCATGATTGATAGTGTTTGGAATCTCAAAATGTGGTAACCTGAGCAAAATTATGCAACTATGTCAACAAGATACTCTGTGATACCCAACTCGATATGCCAGTGAGGTCATCATGAGCATGCCATCTCTTACCACGTGACTGTGAGGGTCCGATCGTCCCCCCCCTTGCATCAGTATACCGACCACCAAAATCAGGGCTCAGCTTCATCCCCTCAGCAGGGATCATGGAATGTAGGCTATGGACTTAAGGAATCTCTTCACCGTAGCCCATTTCATAAAGGCCAGGTGTGAGCACGGTCTGAAAGCTAGTGTCACCAAGGATAAGAATTATATCTTTTTTGAGGTGGAGATCCTGGACCCCAATAGCAAGGCGCAACTCTGCTACCTGGATAAGGTGCGTTGGCTTGCTAGTGTTTGCATTGAGTAGTGATGTTTTAATATTATTCATATCCTACTATTATTTATTTATTATTCTTTTGAAGTACTTTTTATGTTTATATTGTTATTTTATGTGTTTTGTCAATTTGTATTATTTTTTTATTTATTTATTTTTATTTCTGTTTTAGTCATTGTATTTATTGTAGTACTGTAGTAGTTGAAAAGGCACATTTTCTAATTTCTGTTTAAAGTTTTTTCATCAAATATAAATATTTTAGTTTAGTTTTTTCAGTAAAAAAAAAAGTTAATAGTTTTTGTTTTTGTTAACGATAACATCAATGGCATTGAGTCTCAAATCATATTTAACTATTTCAAAAGTTTCAATTCTTGAACTTTTTCAGGTGGAGCCCAATGCCACTATCGCAGAGATCAAGACATTGTTGCACAAAATTTGTAAGTGATTTTGGTTCTTGACCTCCTAAGTCTTTTGAATGTAGTATTTTTTCATGTCATTGCATTGTTTAGAGCAAAAGAAACAAATGGGGGAAATGTTATGCCATGCCTTCATAAGGACTCCAGGACTGAAATTACATTAATAGGCAAAAACATTGGGATATTTTTTTTTTTTTTCATTCACCAATACATTTTTAGGTTTCACGATTTTTTTTTACCAAACTTTGTTTAAAGGTGATTCTCAACTACACTCTAAAAAGTGATTAGTCGACTTTACTTAAAAAAATTGAGGAAACCCATTACATTAATTCAATTAAGTAAGCATAACTTAATTGCGTCAGTTTGTTCTTACTTAAACCATTTGTTTTGTCAACTTAATTTGATTTGTGATCTGAGGAAGAGTACTCTCCGAGTGCATTGCTGCATGAATAAAGAAATTGCTTTGTTTGATTATTTTGGGCTTTATTTTACCATTTTATTTGTTGTCTTTTGTCAGTATAACCCCAATAACAACAGCAAATAAAATTGTAATGGTCTTATTAATAAAAAATAATCATAAAAAATAAAAAAAAGTCTGTGTGTGACTCAAGCGGTCAATTGCAAGATATTGTCACAAGTATAACAACCCAATTAAAAGTTATATCAACCCAATTAAAAGTTTATGCCATATGTTAGCAATAAAATGTTAAAAGATCATTATTTTACATGAAATATAGTCATGTAAATATGTATATATATATCATATTTATTTCTTCCTTTCCTTTGAAATCAAATAACTGTGATTTCTTGCATCGCTGCATCAATAGGAAGAGAATTACAATAATATGAAAGTTCCAAGTGACCAAACGGAATACTGATCACAATAATGGTGAGAGGAAATGGAGGAAATGAGTGAAAAGTCTATTAAATATTGCCACACCTCAAAAACCTCTTGCCCAACTTTTTTCTTTTTTTTTTTGCTTTGGCAAAATGGTATTCAAACCAGTCAAGTAATGTTTACTTTGGTTTTCTAAGTAACAAAGGCATAGCATGCAAACAGTAGAGATTACTAAATTGGTTTAAGTAAGTCCAACAAATTATTATATGTTATGAAAGATAGAACGGAATGAATTGATATACCATTCCATATACCACTTTATGCAATATGTGGGTAAAAATGGCCATGGGTTTTCCCATGCAATGTATCTATACACTGTCTCTAATTTGCATATTAATGTGTTCTTGGAGCAACATGTAATGAAAAATGAAGTGTAAAAAAGGGGGGTAATAGTTGGCAATATGTTTGATATGACTATTGATATGTAATTTCTTTCCCTGTTCACTTGTTGTGTCTCCTAAAATGCTTTGAAATGATTTAAGTCCTGGTGTCCTCTATAGTGGACATGTATGAAATCAATGCCCTGTTTTGTAACAGCAAGTCATATTTTGATTAGAAACCCCATAATATTTTCCTGAGATGTTGATTTATAACAAGCAATTAGAAAATTAGTCAGATTTAAATTGTAACTACAAAATATTACAAAATATAATAATATTTCTATAAGTGTGCTACATTTGATCATTCAGTCGTTTTTAAAGACCAAGGAGAAGTTGTTGTTCTGGTGAAACCTCAAAACAAATGGTATCTCTGAAAAGTCCTGAATGTGCTCTTTACAGGACATCCAGACTTAGAACTGTGACATGTATGATGTCAGAGAAATTAGAACTAAAATATTATGTCCTCGTAGGTGGAAAGTGGCTGACTAAATTTGATATGCTTATTCAAGCTCTGAAGCTTACATATATGTAGTAATATGACTAAGCTGTAGTAAATATTACAATTCTTGAAATCCCTGCAGATCCCAAGTTTTATCCATCAAGACAGGCCCTGAAGCTGCATCCTGGTAAACTTACTTTTTATTTTTTATTGAATATTTTCTATTCTATTCTATCCAACATCCTGTGTTCACCAGCATTGCAAAATCTTGCAAGTTCTTGCAAGTTCTTTCAAAGCCAGTAAATGCACTGAACTTCACCAAACCTTCAAAGGAGAAGGTAAAATAAAAAAATATATATAAGAATTAAAGCCTAATACAGTAGCCACAGCCAGATGCTTTTGCCATCTTAGATCTGCAACAGCTGTGGCACATATGTGCACGTCTGCATTTCTCTGGCCTGAATGTCAGGCATCATTTCACACTGGAGAAGGCGAGATTGAGAAAACTTCAGCTTTTAAAAAAACTAAAGCTGTTCATACTGCATTATTTATGAACATGTTGTTTTTATAATACCTAAACTTGGGTGCATTTCTATTGATATTTCTTTATGTTATGACTGACTTGATTGATTCTCAGAGGGAAAAGCCCTCAGTGATGATGATGTGCTGGAGGATCTACCGGTTGGCATGACTGCAACGATGTTCTTCCAGGACCTCGGCCCACAGTTAGGCTGGACTATGGTAAATCTGATGTATACACTTATTTAGACATTAGCCGTTCATATTGTGTGCATGCCAGTAATTTTTTTTGGGGGGGGGCTGATTGTAGGTATTTCTGGCAGAGTGTCTTGGGCCGCTTTTCATTTACCTGCTGTTCTACTATCGGCTTCCATACATCTACGGGCCTGAGTATGACTACACCCAAAGCCCATTGAAAATTGTCAAGTGAGTTCAGGGTGAAAAAATCTTGTTCATTGATGAATGCTGATGAACAGAATATTTATCACACTTCAATTCAGTTTTGTTGGTGTAAACTAATGTACACTCTAAAAAAATTGTTCTATATGGCACCAAATATGGTTCTTGGCTCGTAATCATAGGGGAACCTTTTTAATTGCTATATAGCATAAATTTTGGTGCTTCAGTGGTTCTTCAGCGGTTCTTCAGAGGTTCTTCACCGTTTTTGACTAAGGTGCTATATAGCACCGCTAACTATGGTGCTATATAGCACCGCTACCATATACAGAACATGTTAAGATATGGTGCTATATAGTGCCAAAAGTGGTTCCTCTATGATTACGACGAAGAACCATTTTTGGTCCCATATAGAACCTTTTTTTTAGAGTGTATTTAGGTTGGTTCAGTGGTGTTAAATAGTATTTTTGACTTTAGATGCTACACCATGAAACACATTTTTTAAGTTGAATCTGTGAAAATGAATGATGAATAATTTACCAAATGTGTGGCAAACAGTTTGCTAGTGGTTTATATTTGACCCTGCTGATACAGGCTGGCTTGCTGGTGCCACACTCTTCATTACATTAAGAGGCTTGTGGAAACTATTTTTATCCATCGCTTTTCTGACGGAACGTTACCTTTACGCACCATCATGCTGGTATGTTTATGTCTGTATTGTTTCATGTAATATATTATTATATATATATATATTAGTACTTCTTTCTCTGTTTTTAATATGCCCCTTGCTGTTTTTAAGCACTACAGAATAAGACAGCATACTTTCCAAAGTCTTATTGTTACAATCTTTCCTGTCTTGGCACATTAGCTAATGTGTCTGAAGTGCTTATGACATTGGCATTAGTTTGGTGGTGTCAGTGAAGCGTTGAGGAGCTTTAGGGGGGACATTTGGCTGCTTTCCATTAAGTGTCATCTTGCTGGTTTAAATGATGCCCCTACAATATCTTTCAACACACTGGGAAAACATATGGTTTGCCCATATGGAAGAGTCATTCAAAATATTGCCTGGATGCTGCTAACCATGCAAATGAGAAAGCTTAAATTAAGTAAAACATAGCTACAGTATACAATTAAGGTTTGCCTTTAACATAAAGTCAGGTATTATTATTTGAGCAGTTACTGTGTATTATATGATCCTTACACAAATGTAAAATGTAATTTATTTAGCTTTGTCTATACTACTGGGGGTTTGCATCATGGCAGGCATATTACATCAACCATCCACTCTACACACCACCAAGTAAGTGTCCATTATGTCACACATTAGATTAGTTTGTGTGCCACATATTAACTCCTGATTGTTTCTCTAGGCTATGGGAGACTCCAAATCTACTCTGCACTGGCAATGTTTTTGGTAAGTATGTCAAAAGCTCTATTAATTAAAGTAAAATTTTAAATATTTAAACATTTTAAATAACAAAATGTTATTAATGAGAGAGTGCAAAAAGTAATGTTCTTCCAAACCATGCCTTTACCTAAATTTGATAAACCTATAATAATGATTAATATTTTAGAGCTGTTGGGACTGATTTCATGGAAAATTGCATACATAGGTACATACATCATTCACATGTGAAAGTCATGTCATGTGTTTTGCAAAATCATTCAGAGGTTTGAAACGATAAAAAAACGTCACACACTGGTTATGCCTGCTGGTCAGAGAAAACTCAAAACATGCATACAAACACTTTTTACAAACCAATTGCAAATACTGAAAGTGTAATCTATTGTTCTATGCTACAAGCTATTAACAAATCATCTAATACCATTAAATATGAAGTGTCTGTATATTGTGTTATTTTATACATTTGTAGGAATTGTTTTGTTTGTTTTATTGAGTTTGGTTAATCTGGCCAAAAATAAACTTTTAACAACAACTCAAGGTTAGGACTGTAACCCTGGTTCCTTGTGTAGGGAACGATACACTGCATCATGTTGTTGACACTTTGGGTACGCTTCCGTGTGACCAGTGTTTGAAGCACATGTGAAATCACACTAATTCCATTGGCTGCCGGTAGTCATATGACTTCAAGTGGCACATGGGAGCCTGTAGAACTCATATTGAGTCAGTAAAATTGTATAAATGTTTGTGGAAAGGACCATTCTACCGCATCACAAGAAGATCCAGACAGCAAAGCTTTCAAAGAAACCATGCTTTGAAAGATAGAGTGGGCTCTAAAGGCCCTATTATACTCACGGCGATGCTCTTTTCCGTTCTTTGCTTAGGGGTAAAATTAAGTTTGAACTATGTGAGCAGCACAATATACGGTTAGCGAACATCTGATGCTGTCCACACGCGTTTAGATGAATATGTAACTATATGCTGTGCACTTTCCTCTCAGTAGCAAAATAAACACACAACAAAATATGCGAAAACAGTGTCTCGTTTCATTAGAAGTACAAATTCATTTTATACTATAAAGCGGCTCTCCAGTGTTCATGTTTTCACTCGTGGACGTCTGACCTCGACGGAATGAAGAGGAATAATGAACCAGAGAAGATTTTCATGTGAAAGAAAGCGGAGCCTCCTCGCACACCTACCCATTACGTAATCACCACGGACCAATGGAAGCACAAAAGTGTTTACATTTACATTTATGTATTTAGCAGACGCTTTTATCCAAAGCGACTTACTACCGAGGAGTACAAGAAGCGATCCGTCATGAAGAGGCAACGAAACATAAAAAGTGCCTGAAGTACTACGTTTTGGACGTTACCCAGAGGAACACATACTAGGGCAGGGAAGGATTAGAGGAAAATAGAAGGAAAATTATTATTTTTTTCTCTCAAAATGAGGTTAAGGGCTCATGGAAGAGGTGAGTTTTCAGCTGTCTTTTGAATGTTGTCAGTGATTCTGCAATTCGGATGGAGGTGGGAAGATCGTTCCACCAGCAGGGAACGGCGAATGTAAATGTTCTGGAGAGGGATTTTCGGCGTCTCTGTGATGGTACCATAAGCCGTTGCTCCTTAGCTGAGCGAAGGCTTATTTTCTGGAAAGCTTTGGCAAGCTTTTTTTAAGTTACTCCCAAAATGAACTCCAAACAAAGTTTGTTTTGGCCTGATTTGGTTCGAAATGACGTCACATTTAGTTCGTTCTTCGATTTCGCTTGAAGTATGTCGGGCCTTAATCCCTAGGGGTGAAGGTACTCCACACACTCCATAGGCCTCAGAAATAGCCTGCTCAATCCAGTGTGCTACAGACAGCTTAGAAGCTGCAGAGCCCCTGCTGCCTGCTCCAAAACATACTGTTCTGATTTACGCCAATGGCCTGAGCGGTGGACATAAAGGCTAAGGGCTCAAACAGGGTATAAGAGATTAAGCCTCTCTTGATCTGCAGATTAAAAAGGCGTAGGATAGAAGTCCACTGAATGTGGGACTGAGAAAGGCACCTTCAGAACATAATCTGGCCTAGAATGTAGAATAACTTGAATTCCACCAGGGGGAAAATCTGAGCAGGAGGAGGCAACTGACAGGGCCTGCAATTTTCCTACACTCTTTAGGGAGGAAATTCCAAGGAGAAAGGCTACTGGTAGAGTCAGAGCTTTACTCAAGAGGCTTAAATGCTGCCATAGCCAGACCTTCTAGGACAATAGCAAGGTCCCAAAAAGGAACTCTGGACCGGGAAAAAGGCCTAAGATGTCTCGCCCCCTTCAAGAAACGAGTCACCAAAGGATGCCTCCCCAGGGATGCACCATTAATGGGTATGTGGCTAGCAGAAACGGCTGCCACATACAGCTTAATTGTAGATGGAGTCAACCCAGCAGGAAAGTAGTCTCAACAGTAACCTGGTTCCAGGTGATGCTGTCTGCACCACAAGGAAAGTAGGCTTCACTTGAAGGCGTACAGTTTCCTAGTGGATGGAGCCCTAGCACTTAGGATGGTCTCAACAACCTCAGTTAAAAGATCAACACCTAAGAGATGGTCCCCTCCATATTTTGGGTCGGGTGATAAATTGTGTCCCCTGCCTGAGGCAGACGATCCCTTCAGACAGATATCTCACATGAAGAGCCGTCCAGGAGAGATATCAGTTCTGAAAACCAAACTCGGGCTGGCCAAAATGGGGCTATGAGCAAACCCTGCACTGGTGTCATGTCTGCACCATTGCATCCAGCCCCAAGGGTACTGAAGGTGTGAGAGAGGACCAAAGCGGACAGTGTGTCGAAGTCTCTGATGCGAACAGGTCCACATCCTCTCTGCTGGTGAGAACAACTTGTCCTGAGTGCAGAGCAAAATCTGGCACACCAGTCTGAACAGAGTATGAACCCAGGATCTCGACACCTCAGTGTGGACAGGGGCTTGGCCTTCCTCCTCAGAAAAGAGAGCCAAGCAGGAACTGGGCACTCTTATAGAGAGAAGCTCACAATGCACGCAGCCGGCCCAGCAACCTCGAGAGCGGACTGTGCATGCTCTACTCCCAAACAAACAACACAAGTCATGTGAGTCACCAGCCCTAATGTTGTGAGGACATGGAGACACACACTTCATAAATCGCTTGCTTGCCATCATTCCAACCTTTTTCTTTTAGACAAGCAAGCAATAAATAAGACAGACGATATCATGTCAAATGACTACCGGCAGCCAGATTTCACATGGTCACGTGAAAGTGTTTCCATAGCATCAACAAAATGACGCAGTATTGAGTTCCCTCGAAAGGGAACCACATAGTATACAATGGTCCATGGGTTTACAGAGCTCTTCGCACCCTAGCGGTCAACATTTCAAAATAGTTATGCCGTAAAAGCCTTGTTTGATTAAATCATGTGACTTTGGCAGTTTGATACACACTCCGAATCACTGATTTGAAGTCAAAGATTTCGAAGTTTCACAAAGCAGCATTTCGAAAGTGCCAATCACTAGCGAAAAGTATCTCCAGCTGTGCGTACCGTGAAACTGAAGGTTTGTTGCCACAACAAACAAGAAATACCATCCATGTATCATTCAATACGGCAAACCTCCAGGAAATTACTGGTTGTAAAAACAAAGAAACTGTTATTTATGTGTCCATCTGCTCTGATAAGATGTCCTGTATCAATGTGACACTGGTGCCTCCATGCAGAAGAGCAGAGCCAAAGCCCAACCAAAATAATGTTCCACAAGTTTTATTTTTTACCAGCTAGAGAACCATAAGTTACATAGTGTAGCTTTAATTTTAGATAGCTGTTTTTTTTTCTCTCCATCATCTCTTTGTCTATTCATTTTTATTCAGGTCTGTGAGTTTGGCAATCTCTCAGTTCATCTGATTCTGAATCGAATCAGCTGTAACGGTGAGCCCTAATAAAGATTCATCTCTTTAGTTGTGTGGGCGTAATCATGACCGAACAAGACAGACAATTAAACCCAGTTATTGTGATTAATTACCATTTCTTTCTTCCTTTTCACAAAGGGAATGTGTGGGTGTATGCTGTAAAATTATATCTCATGAATACCTGCATCAGATACTAGATATTCTCTTGAATGAATCCTTAACGCTTTAGTTTCTCGAATATTATCCAGTTATATATCAAGTTTTCATTATAACCTTACAATTTTCTCACACATCGACAGGGTCCAGGCCTACAGAGATTCCTTATCCCACAAAGAATCCATTCACTTGGCTGTTTTTCTTCGTGTCCTGCCCTAACTACACATATGAGGTTTGTCAAGTGTACAGAGCAAGCTTTTTCATGTCAAAAAAAGCTGTACTTTTGGAACATCTGGGGTTGTGTCCGCACCTGTAGAGAGCAGCTAGATCACAGATATGTGAAATGTTTCTGGTTAAAATATCTTTGTGGTCTTGAGAAATATTGTTTTGTGCAGTGATGCAACATTTGAAACCTGATTTTATTTCCAGGTGGGATCATGGATCAGCTTCACAGTCATGACACAGTGTGTTCCAGGTACACAATATTACAAACCATCTGCAGAGAGTCCAAATGTCTGAGAACACAACTCAGATGCAAAAATCTAATTGAAACCTGGGATTTAACAAAGTTGACGTATTTATGACGTAAAATGAATGAGTTATATTTAACGTTGAACTTTTTAGGAAACAATTTTTAAATAGTTATGCTGATTATGGTCACACGTTTTATAATGCTTTTGAAAGAGGTCTCTTATGCTTATCAGGCTGCATTAATTTGGTCAAAAATACAGTAAAAAACAGTAATTCCTGTGATGGCTAAGCTGAATTTTCAGCGTCATTACTCGGTAACACTTTATTTTACAGCGTCATTGTTACACATGTTACATGCAGTTACTATAGTAATAACTATATACAGTATGCATTGTTATATGCAACTAACCATAAACCAAACCAAATCCTAATAACCTATCGTAACCCATGTAGTTACTTAATATTACTCAGTACTTAAATGTATAGTTACAGTGTAACAAAGACACCTTAAAATAAAGGTTTAAGGTGACAGTTACATTGTACCTACTCAAATAAGTAATATCTTACTTACTATAGAGTTACGATTAGGTTTAAGGTTATTGCAAATTATGTAATTATACATAATTTACTTTTATTACTATAGTAAGTACATGTAGTAACATGTAACTATATCACCTTAAAATAGGAAACCATGATACATCTTTTTCAGGGTTCTTTGATGAATAGAAAGTTCACTAAATAGCATTTATTTAAAATAAAAACATTTTGTAACATTATACATATCTTTACTGTCACTTTTGATCAGCTTAATGCATTCTTGCGGAATAAAAGTATCAAGTTATTTTAGACAGACTGACTTTTTGACCCCACTGTATATATTTTATGAGTATATATTTTGCTGCACCTGCCTAAGAACCATAACTCCTTTATATTTCTGCAGTTGGAGTTTTTGCTTTTTTGGGGTTTATTCAGATGACTATATGGGCTCGGGAAAAGCATAAAACCTACGGCCAGCAATTCGAAGACTATCCTGACCTGAGAACAGCCATCATTCCACTCTTCTTCTAGATCTGTTGGATAGAGGATGAACCTACATGCACTTTTGTCACTGGACTCTTCACCAAACAACATATTGTAAGCAGCAAAATAAGTCTACGCTTTCTGTCAGACCTTTTTTTTTCAGACACAATTAAGTTTGTGATATACTCTCCGAAGTATGAAATGGTAATTACTAGTAGTTATATTAATTATAAAGGTTATACTGCAAAGTCGAGGAAGGTTTACTGCCCAGACAGCAACATAGTGTCGGCCCAGATCCCACATATGTGCAGGAGGCGTATATGTATCACAAAACTTAAACATTTGCTTGACATCAAAGAGTAAGTTGAGTCTCGACTGAAGGTCTTCAGACCATCAAGCAGGAAACATGATGTACAGTGTGATCCTGTTTTATTGTTGATTATTCATTTTTGTATTCCATTAAAACATTTTGCAGAACATAGCTTAAGTGTTTTTGTAGTAAAGAAAATGTTACTGAAGATTTTTATTTCCCAGAAATAAGTGATTGTCAGTTTTCAACTGTCAGTATTTTCAAGACATGGTACAGAATAGTGTTTATTGTTAATGAAAACCATCTGTTGTATTATTGCATATTAAAACTATATTTGCTGAAAAGATTTACTGATGAATACAACTGAATCTCTCTATTCCTCAACGCGATGAGGTCAGGGTTTGGCTGTTGGTATAGATGCCATACGTGTGTATTCACTACATAAAAAAACACCTGCAAGCAAAATAAAGTGTAGAGAGTGCCAGCCAGCTGACCCTGAGAGAGAGTAACAATAAAAAGTGACTTTTTTGAAATAATGAAATGCTGCAAATCTGCATAAGTTTCAGGTTCTGATTATAGATTTCAAATTTATTTGAGCTCATACTGTTGATGTTTAACCAGTACAAAATCGATGTATTATCAAAGTTATATTAGAATGAAACATTTTGGTGAGTGCGTACACAGGCACTGCTGTAGCAGATGCTCTTTTGAAAGATTTGAACAACAAAGAACAATTGCAACACTAATATTTACAAATGTATAAACATAATGAACATTTCCGATTGTATAGGAAATGAAAGCAGGTTTTGTGTGCAACAACGTAGTCTTTTTCAAGAGTTATATACATCTACTTCACCTGACCTGAATCAATCCATCAGCATTAATGTGTCAATGAAGGTTTTTCTTTCATTGGATGGAGATTGACCTTTGGCTCAAAAATGTCAAATATAATAAAAAAATCTATGCCATTAAACTTAATATAGATGCAGTTGGTTTTGTGTATAAATACATATATAAAAGGCTTTAGAGAACTTCACAAACAACATGCTGTCAGCCATGAGTTACTCAATCACTGTCACTTTGAAGCATCTGAGTTCATTTTATCTGTGTTTCGACGCGACTCTTTGTAGTGGCGAGATCTTTTTCTCCCGTCTTAGCCCGGATGCTCTGAGATGAGTTGGGACGGTATCTTCCTCTCCTGACTGTTGCTTGGCAAAACTCACAAACACCTGTAAGGCAGTGAAACAGAACAGTCCTGTCAGTCAATCTGCTGAGCACATCGAATTCAATCTCCGCATGGGGATGTCAACCAATAATTCATTTCTAATGGAAGGTCTCTAAAGCACAGCATGTCAATTTTACACAATCAAGATATTTCTCTTGTCTGCAGTCAAAGTGAAATGCTGAAATATGTCTTAACATGCTGTCGACAGCTGGTATGGATTGACACGAAAGAGATGTGTTGCTTGATGCTTTATCAAATCGCACCTGGTCTAATGTGGTCTGAGACACAGAGTAGTCCTCAATGTTCAGTCTCTCTTTGTTGGTCAACACCAGCTGGAAGATTCGAGCCAGTGAGGCGGCGGCGATTTCATATTGTAAAGTGTTGTAGTGTTTCTCTCGCTGTATACATCCCGGAAAGCTGCTTTCCATGAAGGACTCGGCCGGGACCAGGTCAGGAGATAGGCCTGGTTTTGCAGCTTTGATCTTCATCGTGACTACATAGCCACCTCCAAACCTGTCCGCAAGTACAATCAATACATACAATATCAAGTATGCACTTGTTTTGGTGACCATTTGATGGATATTGTCATGCATATCAGCTTAAAAAGTTGAAAATTTAAAGGGCACCTATTATAACCTATTAAGTTTTGATTTTGAATAGGATTTCATGCTTGAATGTTCAAAAAACATCTTATTGTTCACATATTTGACATTGTTGCAGCACCTCTCTTCCCAGTCTGTCTGTAACGTTCTGGTTTCTATGAGGCCCCTTGTTCAGAAAAGCCCAATCTGCTCTGATTGGTCGGCTGGACCAGTGTGTTTTGTGATTGGTCAACTGCTTCTGGCGTGTTTTGGGAAAATGTCACACCCCTTACCATAACTGTGAATTTCAACACACTACTAATGTAACTCAACCAGGCCTCACCCCCCTTTTTTTTTTTTGAGTATGCTTGGGTGGGAATTATTTAAATGAGGGATATTTTGAAGTGTACATTCCCGGTAGAAAACTCTAGACTTTAATCAAAGCGTTTCAGGGAGTTCAGAAACAGAGCACACTGATATAGAGAATACCTCCCTTTGGATTTTGTGCTTTGTAACTTTGCAGGCATTTTTCATGCTTAAACAGCAACATTACACACTAAAGAAAGTTAAAAATGTAAACAAAGCATAATAGGACCCATTTAACACCAGAAGAACATTCAAGTTGATTTGTGGTAATATGGAAATGGCTTGAGTTTTTATAAAACTTTCCAAAAGAACATACTCACTTGTATTTCAGATGCTGGATTGTGCCCAGACATTTAAATGTCCCATTGACCATTATGGCCAAACGGGTACAAAGGGCTTCACACTCTTCCATACTGTAAATGCAAACAAACAAATCAATAATGTAAAGAATATTTAAATGTATTTAAATAATAATGATTAATAAATTAAAATACTATTTGGACACTTCATTTATTTTTCAAATATATTTTTTAATTTTAATTAAAAGGATAACTATAACTATTTATTTAAAGAAACACTTGCCAAGTCACTAAAAAACTAACGCAGGGGTTCCAAAAGATATAAAACATTCTCTTGAAGTCCCCCTGAGATTTAAAATCACAGTATATGATTCACAGTATGTGATTTCAAATCACAGTACAATTTCACAATAAAATGTCTCATATTGCTACTGATTTACTTTAATTTACTGTGAAACATGCCGCTCATGGTATAACTGTTAAAAGAACCGTGACAGTCTAAAACACAGTGCAACTGACTGTATTCTTCTTTAATTATTACACTGCAAAATGTAAATGCTTTTCTTACATAGTATTTTTGTCTTGTTTCCAGCTCAAATATCAAAAAATTCTTAAATCAAGATACATTTAAGTAAAATGGCATAAGATAATGGGCCCTATCATACACCCGGTGTAATGCGACGGCAGGTGTGACGCAAGTGTTTTTTGCTAGTTTCAGGCCGACGCAGTTATCATTTTCACATCCAGTGCCAAGTTGTTTAAATAGCAAATGCATTTGCACCCATTTGTGCGCCCATGGGCGTAACGTGGTGTGTTCAGGCACATTGTTGGTGCGTTGCTATTTTAAGGCAACTGAAAACAACTGTGCCATTGACCAACAAAAACCACTCTTAAGCAATATTTTTTTGTGTTATTTAAAGAACAGGCTAGTAATATGCACCTATAGGTGCGTCCACAACGCGCGCACACTCTGCTTATTACACACACAGGGACGTGCAGCAGCACAAACATTTTTAAATATGAAAAATTAAAGGAATAAAATGTAAAAGATTATTATTGTGTACATAAATATAAAAATGCCTACGTCATAATGGATAGTCATTGCATGTATCAGAATTACCTATTTGCAGAAATGACGAATGAAATTGGCTAATTATTTGACCAATCGTGGCAATACATACATTTATCGTCAGGTTGAGGGTGTCTATATTCCGCCATGTAACTAGCGATGGTGCAAGCTCACCTGGCTTTTAAAGGGAATGGGAGATGACACTCTGATTGGTTTATTGCAAGTTACACCCATTACACATTAAGAGAATAGGGACAACCCTGTTAGACCATGCGCTGGGCGAGGCAACCGTTTTTCCTGACGTTAAACGAGCAAAAGGCGCACTTGTGCCATGCGCTTTAGACCATGCGCTTAGATCGTTAAAATAGGGCCCACTATTAACTAACTATTAACTACGAATTTCACCGCAACAAACTCCTACTTACTGCTTATTAATAGTTAGTAAGGTAGTTGTTATGTTTAGGTATTGGGTAGGATTATGGGATGTAGAATAAGGTCATGCAGAATAAGGCATTAATATGTGCTTTAGAAGTACTAATAAACAGCCAATATCCTACTAATATGCATGTTAATAAGCAACTAGTTAGTGAGAATTGGACCTTAAACTAAAGTGATATTTGGACTGGAAACAAAATACGAAAAGCATTTTTTTGCAGTGTAAATTACAGTCTGTTTAGGAAACCCAGATAAATTCTTGCCTGTGTGACGTCAAAACGACTGCCCTTCCATCACGGATGATACTCAGAATGGCGGTCCACAGGAACCGACGGGAGTGAGGGTCCATTCCTGTAGTGGGCTCATCCTACACACATGTACAGAGTCACATTACACCAATGTTTGGTTTTGCGCAATGACATTGAGAATGCTTAGGAAAAACATACCAGAAGCACTAGAGGAGGACAGCCAATCATAGCAATAGCAGTAGACAGCTTCCTCTTGTTGCCCCCGCTGTAGGTACCAGCACAGTTTCCGGCATATTCAGACAGACCCAGCTTCTGAATGCCCCATTCTGCCACCTACAGAAAACATACAGTTATACATAATTATTGTACAAGAATGCTTTAAGAATTTCAGCTAACAAAGCCTAACATATAGTAGTTATTTGCATAGGGGAAAATTGCAGGGGGTCAATCCCATCTGAGGGTTGCCCCCCCATACATATTATTAAAAACCACATTGTGTATTGTGAATAATATAATGACATATCATTAAAATAATTGTGTAAGTAGTAAAACAATACAAACGCAAACAGGGGGGGAAATGCGTTTTAAGTTTAGAAACATTTTGAGTCCCCCCTCTCTTGCCGCGTACCTCACCTACACACACAAGTCCAGTGGAAGAGAACAAAGTTCTTCAGTAGTTGTGGAACTCAAGTAAGTAGGCTTCGCTTTAAACATCGGATGAAGTGATTATTTTTTCTTTAATACAGACGATGCTGAGTTATTAATATATTAGCAATGACAAAAAATGTCTGATATCTTTGCGATTATTGTTTGGTAGTCACCCACTACAAAAAAACAGCAATAAGCCTTTGTGTGAACTGGTATTAGGCTAATATTGTAGATCTACCGCTGTGTTGGGTTTTGCTCAATACTATGTGGGTACTATGTGGAAAAAGCAAGATAATTTAAAGTCGATGTGAAATCCAATTTTACAATTCGTATTTTTATATTTAATATTGTAGTGTTTACTATAAATGATTTATCTGTGCACTTCATTCATTTTTAAAAATTAATTTACCCTTATAATCTTTAATCAAATACGTTAACCTTCCCTCCCCCTCGCAACGATTTCTCTTCTCTTCCTGTCATGTGCTATGGCGAGAGGGCGGGGCTATCGAGCTCTGTCTCGTTTCTGCGCTGCCTCTCAGAAACCCATCACTGATCGCAGCAATTAGCATAATGGTTGTTTGGTGCATTTTTAATTGCGCTCCTAAGGTCCTCTTTCCTATCCCTAAACAACCTAGTCTGTGTGCCCGCTGGCTCGAATTCCTACATTTCAAAGAAGGAGGAATAACAGCAAATTTGCGTCTGTGTGCAAGGCATTTCACTGAAGAATGTTTTAAGAATTTGATTCGATATAAAATGGGTTTAGTCCAAGTACTACATTTGACAGACACGGCTGTCCCATCGATGTACACAGTCAACGAATGTGAAGGTTAGTAAAACGAATTCACTTACTAACTAGAAAGAATCGTGTAACGTTTTAGATGGATGTTCTGAAATGCCTCTTTGTGTGTTTTATTCGTCTGATAGCCATTTACACAAGATGTTGGAATCCAGTGTCCCGCCAAAACTGTGACCCGCATTGGTGTACAAGCTACATTCTCTACTCCAAAGCCAAAACGGCGGAGTAAAGGCAAAGTTACATTCTACTTGTGTATTTTTGATATTAGGAGCAAATAGTTATTTATGTTGAAATTTCAGCGACCTAGGTCAGTGTTGGGGGTAACGCATTACAAGTTACGTAATAATATTACTTTTTCCAAGTAACTAGTAAAGTAACGCATTACTTTTCAAATTTACAACAAAATATCTGAGTTACTTTTTCAAAAAAGTAACGCAAGTTACTTTTTCACATTCATTTGACTGACAGCTCTCCTTCCCCCATGTTGAGAAAAATAAGTGCAGAGGCGTTGTGTGTAAACATGAGGGTTATTGTAGTTCTAGTCTAAATGTGAGCATTTATTTATCTCACTTGCACAATAAAGATTCTGTACTCCTCAAAATGAATAAAATCAGTCAAATGCAAAATCAGAATACTATGCAAACCTCCAATAATTAAATGTTAAATAAAACAACTATTTTTATGCATAATCTACCTTTATATTTAATTTACCAATGTCTTGCTGCTGACCTTTGATGATGAAAATTACGTGATTTTTTTGTTTTTATTTGTAAAACTTTTTTCTCCTGCATCCTATTCTACCATCATCCAGAATGGAAGCACAGCAGAGCTGCGTCCTCTACTGTTCATGCGTGAATTTGCATTTTTACCTCAGCCTGGGGCTTATTATTTCAATTTTGGTATGAAGAGGTCTTTACCGTTGCACAAAAATATAACTTTTTTGTTTTAAAAAACAAAAACAAAAAAAACAAGCCCAGCCCAGGTGAGAAAAAGCAACGCAAAAGTAATATAACGCATTACTTTTCTTAAAAAGTAACTAAGTCACTCAATTAGTGACTTTTTAGGGACTAACGCAATATTGTAATGCATTCATATTGTAATGCATTAACAAGGTACTTTCCCCAACACTGGTCCAGGTAAAACCTTTGTGCCCCTCTGTGTCCTGCTCAACGGATGATCTTGGCGCCAGCTTCGATCCTCCTTTTATAACGTCTACACCGATCAAAAGGCCATTTTGTTAACAACGCCCAACTTCCAACGATCCAATCAATTCCCGAAGGACGAAATCAAGCCCCGCCCTACATTTTTTCTAATTTCAGAAGTCATTTCACTCAGATATACGTCACAATAAGGAGAAAAGGACGATCTCAACTTCCGTTTCACGCCAACTTTAATAATTATAATATTATGGTGAACTTATGACAACTCATATTTATTCAACTATTGCTGTGTGTTGTCGGCCAGATAAAATGACAGAGAAAAGAAAAACGGACATAAGATAATTTTTCAGTGCAACAAAACGCCACACATATCCTTACAAGTATAATTTTGGCTGCATTATTTGTGTCCCCTTCAAAAATTCCCCTTGAGAAAATGTGTTTATTGTCCACCCTGTTAGATTAAATTTATGCTCGTGGTTATTTGTGTTATTTATGAAATGTGGAAACTTTTCTACAGTGTGTTCAATTGTCGTGCACTATGTTCTTGTCCTGGCGTGTCATGTTATCTGTAAGGGGTGGGAGGTGAATGAGGGGTCAGACTGTGAGTCTCACTCTGCTAATCTCAGATTCAGGGATCCCGCGGAGGCGGGCGTACAGGTAAAGGTGCTCCCTCCCCGTCAGCAGTTCATCTATGGCATCAAACTGAGGACAGTATCCCATGTTCTGGTGCACATCCAATATGCTGGTAAGAATACTGAAGAAAAGCACAGTTCATGATCACAGTTTACATCCAATGTAAGTTCACAACTAGTGGCTCTTTATAGTTTGTACATTACCTGTATCCTGCTACTGACGCCTCCCCTGACGTCACATCTGCGTCTCCGGTTAGCATTTTAAAGGTTGTGGTTTTACCTGCACCGTTCACACCAAGAAGCCCAAAGCACTGCACAGAACATATAAGTTGAATAACACGTCATTGTTCAGTGGTTCATTTCAACCGAAAGAGCAGCATTATGGTTTACAAATATTATTTTCAGTGATACCTCCCCCGCTGGAACTCCTACACAGATTCTGTCCACTGCTGGTCGTTTTCTTTGCCTGTATGTCTAAGATCAGACTGCACATTTCAGCATGGCAATAACCATACCAAACACTACAAATTCAACACTGATATTGCTTGCAAAATATACTCCAAAAATGGATGCTTTTTATCTTCTGGTCACTTACTTTTGACAAGTCTCGAACTAGAAGGATGTCATTCTTGTTTCCTCCTTTGTAAATGCGCTCTCTCTCCTGAGCTACATCATCATCTTCATCTTTAACAGGACTCTTCACGTAGTCTGACACCCTACACAATTAACCGACACAAATAATAGTTACCGTCATATGCTGTTGTAGGGTTTTTCCTAACAGCTACAGTAAACAAAAAGTTATATTAAACAGATCCCATTTTGCAGCCAACTTTTCTTTTAATGTTTATTTTGCAGTTGTAAGGCCAATTCACACCGCACAAACAAACAGCAACAAACAGGTTTGTTTGGGTTTCTTTCTTTTTTTTGTTATATCAGTGTGTCACCCCTGTCAGAGTCTGTTGCCGTAGGTCAGGGTTTGTTTTCACCCCGACTGAACATGTTTAATCAGCGTTTGTTTTCTGTTGGAGCAGTGTGAACATGACATTTATCTTTCATAAAATTCTAAATCCAACGGCCAACTTGTTTGTTGGTGAAAGTCTGTACTGAGAAGAATCTCAGGGGATATGAATAATGTATTTTTGCCCTCACCAGAGATCAAGGAAAAACTTGTACTGGATGAGCAGGTTAAAGATGAAAAACACGAAACCCTCCACAGCCATACAGACGAGATTCTTCCCCACAAAGTTCCATCTGAACGGATCCATGGAAAACTCCTCCCCTGCACCAAGATATAGTTTATCGTCAGGACAGTTGCTTCTACTTGTCTTGTCTTATTTTAGGGGGCACCAGTAGCAGATCTGGCTCACTTATTGTATTACTATTTTGTATTAATATACATTGCTATTTAAGGATTTGGGGTCAGTAAGATTTTTGTTAGATTAAATTTTTTTTAAAGAAATGAATACATTCATTCTGAAAGGATGGGTCTCATATGTAACCCTCGTTCCCTGAAGGAGGGAACGGAGACGTCAACGTAATGTTGAATGTGACCGACTGAAAGGGAATAACAATTTTTTTGTAACAATGTAAAAGTCTCTACCATTTCAAATAAATGCTATTATTTTGAATCATTCACTGCAAAATCATTCGTTAATTGTGCAAATTCATATAAATATTTTAATAAGTAAAATCGTCTGTTAATAACGCCTCAAATTACGAGAGAAAAAATATTTATTTTACTTTTACAAAAAAAAAATATATATATTTTTTATTTTACAAAAAATGTATCACTGTTTTCACAAAAATATTAAGCAGCACAACTGTTTTCAACATGGATTATAATAAGAAATGCTTGGTTTGTTTGCGCACCAAATCATTTCAGAACAATTTCTGAAAGATCATGTGACTGAAGATGGGAATGATGAATGCTGAAAATGCAAGAATTAATAACATTTAAAAATATATTCAAATAGAAAAAAGTTATTTTAAACTGTAATAATATTTCACAATGTTACTGTTTTTACTGTATTTTGATCAAATAAATGCAGCCTTGGTGAGTATATAATATAATATAATTAATAATATATATATATATATATATATATATATATATATATATATATATATATATATATATATATATATATATATATATATATATATATATATATATATATATATATATATATATATATATATATATATATATATATATATATATATATATATATATATATATATTATATTATATTATATTATATTATATTATATTATATTATATAATTTTTAATAGACCAAGTGTGGAAAAGAGCTACTGACATTTTAATGAAATTTCTTTTTGTGTTTTACAGGAGAAATATCATACAGGTTTCGAGTGAAGAAGAAGCAATTCAGATGGATATAGACAAGGAATGTTTTCGGAATTTTAGACATGTACTTTCTTACCTACACACTTAATAAACAAACATGATTATTGTTAGAAATTTCATCCAAATCAACTGAAGGGGAAATGTACTGTCAGTTTAAACTGACATGATGTTTCAGAGCAAGGACATTAACCCTTAATCGTCCCTCAAGTAGGGTTTACGTTTGAGTCCCTTGGGGTCAGATAGACCCCAAACTTTTACAGAGCAATTGCATAAGGAAATATACATTTTTTACATGGAAAACTATATATAATTTGTTTTATTTACTTCTCAACTATACATTTATGCTGTGTTTTTGTGGGCATTTGGTAGTTTTTTACCTATTTACTGCACAAATACTTAACTATGTCATAAATTGGCTCATTAAAAATTATTTTTTATGAAAAAATCACTTGAATGATGATCTTAATTAAATATAAATAGTTTTTGGACATTGCTCTGTGTTAGGGATAGAATACTGCCAGGTTTGTGGAAAAACTTCAGGAATTATAGTTAAAGAGAAAGAGAGTGCAATGACCACATTATCCACTAGAGGTCCATATAGGGAAGTTATGCAAAAGTTAAGCTGCCTTTCATCTTTCTTTTATTTACCCTTTCCCCTCTCTTTCTCATGATTGTTCCATGTTGCGTTTGTGCTCTAGTATTTTTCCTTCATTTATGTATGGAATTTTTTCAGATTTATGCCAGTTATTTGCCAATTTCAATAAAAATTCTCTCTGTTGCAGTCACACTTGTGTGTGTGTGTGTGTGTGTGTGTGTGTGTGTGTGTGTGTGTGTGTGTGTGTGTGTGTGTGTGTGTGTGTGTGTGTGTGTGTGTGTGTGTGTGTGTGTGTGTGTGTGTGTGTGTGTGTGTGTGTGTGTGTGTGTGTGTGTGTGTGTGTGTGTGTGTGTGTGTGTGTGTGTGTGTGTGTGTGTGTGTGTGTGTGTGTGTGTGTGTGTGTGTGTGTGTGTGTGTGTGTGTGTATGAGATAGAAAGTTCGTTCTACTTTGTGTTTATGCTCTAGGACCAGACCTTGATATACATGTAGAAATTTTCAGATTTATACTGGATTTAGTTAATTTTTATTTACAAAAAAAGGGGGGAAATTTTTTTTTTTACACTTTCCCATTCATTTTCAATGTGGGGTCAATCTAACCCCGAGGGACTTAAATGGTAAAAAAAATTGTACACACCTTTAGAACAACCAAATCAAGCCCAGATTTGTTGTGCATGTTTAGATGGATTATTTAGGAAAAGTCACAGAGTCTCATGGCTCTGAGATGAAGGGAACACTTTTTAAAAATGGAGGAAAAGTCCAGTGGGGTCAGCTGGACCCCAAGGACCGATTGAGGGTTAAAGCAGCACTAGGTAACTTTTCAACCTTTATAATATATTTTCAAGACTCTTGTGATGATACATCGACTTACAATAGGTTGAATGATACGTCTGCCATAGCCTGACGGGGTCTGTATCGTTTTTAATCGTACTTTTAAACTTCGGGTTTCGGGTAGTAACTCGAGAACAAAAAGAACTACAAAGCTATCACGCCGCATTCACACGGGCCGAGAAGCATTGTCGCCGACGCCCCGTGTGAATGCGGCGTCATGGTTGTCATGTCAACAAATGCACGTGCGATGCATCCCCTGATGAAGGATGACAAAGTTTACGACAGTAGTAGAGGACAATACTGTTTCCCAACTGTACGGGTACCCCGAGAGCAAAACCTACCTAGTGCTGCTTTAAAGGGCTTTTATTTGAGGTGACAGATTTTACACAACAATTGATCTATCATTAATTGGTCTTGATAACAGAAAAACATACCAAATCGGGCGTAGACATCAGTCACTGCCTGGTTCATGGCCATATCAATGAGACCTCGACCGAGACAGAAGTGAGGGAAGACCAGTAACACCTTCTTCAATACCTCATTAAACATTAGTAGAGACTGAAGGGTTTGTGAAGAAAAAACACAAGCAATTACATAAAAATATGAAATATATAAACATGGATTTTTAAGCAAAACATTTTTTTTTTTACTTTAAGGCATTATTATGACTAAAAGGTACTACATTTGAATTTTATATAAAAACAAACAACATGTAAAAAAATATAGTTTACCCTATTGTTTTCAAAGAGCTCTAAGATGAAGGTGATGGCGCTACTGTTGATACCAATAAAAAGGTTGATGCAAGAGAGGGACACGTATGCCGTGCTGGGGACATTGAACAAGTAGGACATGGGGTACATCATGGGCGTCACTGACCACCTGCATATTGAAGAAGGAAAGAAAAATCACTGTTGTGCTTGGCTGATTTTCTTTAAGTCTATGGCAACATTCATAAGTTGCTGACTGACCCATAGAGACCAAGCAGAGCGACCAGGGCTGGCAGATTTGTGGGTGATGTGTAGCACTTCTTATCAAAACCCACGAAAATGGCGACAACCAGCATTGTGCTGATGGAGTAGTTCATCTGGCACAAACAAACGAATGGAATATGAGGAATCAAGCAGCAGTCCAAAAACATTTCACAATGACTAATGATTGACATTTTACAGAACGGTCCTTGTTAACACTCAACGCTGATAAATCTCACCATGTCCCAGAAAAAGTTGGCGACCCAGTAGACCACAGGGCTGACTCCACTAACAAACTGCAGATGTTTGGCCTTGGTGACACGTTCCTGAATGAGGTAGAGGATGAAGCTGGCTGGGATGAAGGACATGGCAAAGATGACACAGATGGCCACCACTGCATCCACTGATGTGGCGAGACTGTCCGAAAGGAAAAGCAGCCTTTTACTACACAAAAAGTAGACTTTACACTTTTTACTTAAAAAATATTATACACAGTTATACAGTAAATATGTATGAAAGCAGGAGTACACTTGAAGAGATGTGCATCAGATGTACGTGTTTCTGATTTCATGACTACATACACTACCATCAAAAGCTTGAGTTAGATTCAAGATTCAAGGATAAATTAAATTGATCAAAAGGGACAGTAAAAAATATAATGTAATGACAAAATCAAATGCTGTTGAAATTGTCAAATGCTGCCACAGTTGAATTGAAAAAAATGTATCTTTCCACAACAATATTACATTGATAAGAAATGTTTCTTGAGCAGCAAATCATCACATTAGAATGATTTCTGAAGGATCATGTGACACTAAAGACTGGAGTAATGATGCAATTCAGCTTTGCTATCACAGGAATAAATTACATTTTAAAATATATTCAAATAGAAAACAGATATTTTATATTGTAAAAAATCTCACAATATTACTATTTTTACTGTCTTTTTGATCAAATAAATGCAGTCTTGGTGAGCATAAGAGACTTCTTTCAAAATCATTAAAGCGTACCAACCCCAAACGTTTGAACGGTAGTGTACATCACTATTAACTGAACGTCAGATTCTTCACGTAAAGCTTAAAGGGTTAGTTCACCCAAAAATTAACATTTTGTTGTAAATACAGTACAGCGCTTTTAAAGCGATACGGCAGAACGGCGGCCTATCATTGGCCGATGCTGTTTACGTGAGCACCACGACGCATGCGTGTGATGCTGATGCAGGAGCTGACCAATGGTGAGCCGCTGTTCTGCCGTAGCGCTTTGAAAGCACAGCACTGTATTTACAACGTAAACTGAGTAGGAGACTGACACAGACGTGAAAAAATTGTTGAATAAAGTCATTATTTTTGTTTGTTTTTTGCGCACAAAATGTATTCTTGTCACTTCATAACATTAAGGTTAAACCACCAGAGTCACGTGGACTATTTTATCTATGTTTTTACTACCTTTCTGGACCTTGAAAGTGTTAATTAAATAGCTATGGAGGGGTCAGAGAGCTCTCGGATTTCATCAAAAATATCTTAATTTGTGTTCCGAAGATGAACGAAGGTAGCCTAGAAATCTAGACGCACCCTTGCGTCCAAATATAATTTGCAGCCAGGATGGTCTAGCAACTCTCCGTTGGCTTGCGAGCTGGAAAAACCAAACTCTGGTCAGGCCAATCACATCGTGTATAGAGTCGGTGGGCGGGCTTAACATAATGTCGGCAGAGTTGCCGTGGTTCCGCGGGCTACTTGTAAACAAAGAAGCTGGCGAACAGGGGTCTTTCGAATCGGCTTTGGCCGCGACTCTGGAAGACTTGGAGTTAACCTTTTCTTTGAAAAAAGAATGGCACTGAAGTCATTCTTAAGAAAGGAAGATGTGTTCGGAGTTTTGCCGACCGAATACTGCGAAAGTTTAATCGATCAACTAACTCCACTTTACCTTCTTCATTGTTCTGGTTGGTTGTAGTGCTATCCTATTGCGTGCAAAGGGAATATGAAAGACAACCGTTTGTCCCGCCCCTCGGATTGAGCCCTGCCAATGGTGAGTTCCCAGACCCAACATCTGATGTGGGTCTGGCTTGTCAGGCTATAACGAAGGTCTTACAGGTTTGGAACGACATGAGGGTGAGTAATTAATGACAGAATTTTTGGGTGAACTAACCTTTTAAGATTAAAGCCTCTTATTTTAGTACAGTGGTCGATTGACACGTGAGTAGGATTATGAGACATTTTGGACACCGTTTAAACCTGTATTTAATGCTGAGCATCGAAGACGGATGATGTAAACTGAGCCTATCAGTCAAAAACATTTCAACATGACATCTGACACTCACACAGTGACTTCTGAGAGCTGCTCTTTGGTAAGGTTGAGCGGGTGATTGATGGCAGTAATGCCGTATTCCAATGGGTTGGCGTGAGGTGGAAGGTAAGCACGGAGAATGGCGTTGTTTGCTATGTTCATGAAGGAGACCATGGCGTGCCAGCCTTTGTTATTATACCACACCTGTGACAAGTCAGAGAACCAAGAGCAAAAAAAAGTCAGTAGAAAACTGTCCTTGACTTATGTTTAATCATGGTCCAAATCAAAGTGTCCAAACACATTTTGGGACATTGTATTGTTAAATAGGTTGTTTAACTTACCTTAACATTGTACTCACTCTCCATGTAATGCAAGAAAGTTCCTAAATCGTTCATGGCTGACTTTGAATAGGGGCCCTAAGGAGAAGAAATCATTCAACAGTGTATATGTTGTGTGAGCAGAATAGAAAGTAATATATTTAAATGCCTCTCATCAAAATCTCATGATCATTTATGTGTAGTATACACAATATCATACCCCTGTAATATTCATCATCCGTCCAAGCTGGGAAAAAGCATCCTGGATCTGCTCAGGGTCCACATCGAGAATCGGTAGTTGTCCACCAACAGAGAGCCCACCATACCTATGAAAGAATGGGTTTAATCGAGCAATTTATGTTTGCACATTAACATTTTGCACTGGTGAATTTTCTAATTTGGTTCTGTGACTGTTGCTGTACAGTGCTTCTACTATACAAATTAAAAAAGAATTGGTGTTTAAAAACATTTTAGATATATCATGTCACACTGGAGGATGTCATCTTCCCAAAAGTTTTTTTTTTTAAGTACCCAGCTTATGTTTTCTGTAAAATCCCGAAGCATTAATGAAATTCTTTGATTATGATGGGTTTTTCAATTGGACAACCACATCAAACATCCAAGTCAAGTCAAGTCACCTTCATTTATATAGCACTTTTTAAAATATAGATTGTTTCAAAGCAGCTTTAAAGAGATAATAGGAAATTAACGGAAGAGAGATTGGTTTGGCTGTACATCAGCTCTAGAGAAAAGTTATTGTCCAGCTGAAGTAAGTTTTTTTTCCATACAACTAAAAAAAAGAGAGAAAGTTTACCTTTGTTCATTCACCCAATATTTGCTCTTCAAGCTGCATATAAGGAAAACAGCAGTCATTATACAAAATTAAATGAATGCTAACACTACTAACACACTGTAGTTTTCAGAACAGCTCACCTGGTCTTGATGAGCTTGGGGTAAGTCTTCACTAAGTAGTCAGAGATGTTTTTGTTTGTCATGTCGAGCAAGATGTCTCCTGTTGGCTCTTTTCTCTATAGCAACAAAATAAATAAAACATCACTAAACCCACTGCCTGGATATTTATAATTATGATTCAAATATTTCAGTTCCTTCTGATGCTGACCTGTCGTGGTGGCAGTCCTCCAGCTCCAGCCGGACAGAACGGCAGCATGGTGAGCTTTTTATCAGTGCTGCACTCACAGGACGGGGAGGGGTTTTTTGTATTCCACTCAGGACTCAATAAGATGTTACTGACCTCAGGAGACACTGGAGGAACTTCCCAATCAGAGGTTGTGTTTAAGCAGGTAAAGAGGTTCCTGCCAACACATATTCACATAATTAATTTAATATAATATAATATAAAAGACAGCAATTTAATTGCAAAATATATATATTTTTAATTATTGAAAATATTACATTTATTTTCAGTAGTTTAAGTAGAGCGTATAGGGAGACTGACTCGATTATATACACTACTGTTCAAAAGTTTGGGGTCAATATTATTTTTTAAATGTTTTTGAAATAAGTCTCTTATGCTCACCAAGGCTGCATTTTTTTATCAAACATTAAAAACAGTAATATTAATACAATATAAAATATCTATTTTCTATTGTATTTTAAAATATATATTTTTAAAAAATCTGTGATGTCTAAGCTGAATTTTCAGCATCATAACTCCAGTCTTCAGTGTCACATGATCCTTCAGAAATCATTCTAATATGACGATTTGATGCTCAAGGAACATTTCTTATTAATATCAATGTTGAAAACAGTTAAAGGTGCAGTGTGTTAATTTTAGCAGCATCTAGCAGTGAGGTAGTGAATTGCAATTGACCAGCGCTATGGTGGCCAACAAAAGACAAAAATGTTGTCGTCAGAGAGAGCAGAGTGTGACTAGCGCTTTGTAGAGAAGTTTGTCTGTTTAGGGCTACTGTAGAAACAAGACGGTGTAAAATGGTGATTTCACTGTAAGGGGACCTGCGGTGTATGGAGATAAAAATGGCTCATTCCAAGGTAATAAAACATAACAGTTCATTATGCAAGGTCTTTATACAGCACTGAAATCATAGTTATGTATATTATATTCCATTTCTGACAATAGATCCTTATAAATACTACACACTGGACCTTTAACAGCTGTTTAATATTTTTGTGGAAACTAAAAATTTCCAGAATTCTTTGATTAATAAAAAGTTCAAAAGAACTGCATTTATTTCCAATAGATTTTTGTAACATTATAAATGTCTTTATTGTTACTTTAAATCAATGTAATGTGTGCTGAATAAAAGTATTACAAAAATTAAACAATCTTACTGACCCCAAACGTTTCAATGGGAGTGTAATTTACTGGGAATTTGGTAATTAAACAATGATATTGAATCGTGGCACAGGTGCATAGCCCTGAAATGTTTATACTTTATTATTATACATCTATGGAGATTTTGTCACGCTCCATTCAAAGATTACATTTCTGTCATGACAACTCTCAGAGTGTTTGGTATGGTAATGGGTATGACAATATTGATATGTTTGGTCTTGGTGAAATAGATTTGCTACTGCTGTAGGTTATGGTTGCTGTTGCAGCAGAGCAAGTACAGGACTTGCTACTGCCCATACATACACGACACACTGCTGTGAGTAAGACATGCTGCTGCTATACAATAGTGTACATGAATTACCCGTAGCAGATCTATATAAGTGGAGCTGGGGAAGGTGGAGGGTTTCTGAAAGCACGCTGCACTGCTACAGAAAATGCTAACCAAGTATTTAAAGGTTGAGCAGCGAGCTCATTGGCTACTGATAAAGCAGGAACCAATCAGCTGTGCTCTATAGAGAATAATATGATGGCAGGCATATTGAGTCAAGGACCTATTAGCCTGTGGCATCTAGAGTTTCATGACAGAACTTTGCATAAATCAGAATCGGGATAGAACTGGATAGGTGTACATTGGCTCAAAATATTCTCCAGAGTCAATTTCAAAATAAGTATGCTCATAGAGTTGTTTCGAAATCCCTTCAGACCAAACTTCAAAACTCACACCAAGGGCTGATTTGTCATACAGCGTGTTCCCATGCCAGGGTCCTTCAGCAACGTCTGTATGAAGTGCTTCATTTTTGGATGCGATGGCTGCTCATTACTGAGATACAGAAGATACAAATTCATCTCACATGAAAACATACAAACTACTTCATAAGCAGATTCTTAGGGTGTTTTCACATCTGGCTTGTTTGGAGTGTTTGTTTCGGAACCTGGTGTGATTTCTCCCTTAGTTCAGTTCGTTTAGGCATATGTGAATGGGATCCGCACCAAAATAATCTGTCCGAGATTGCATCAACAAGGTGGTTTTGGCCCAATTGCAAACAAGTGGTTTACAAGTGGCTTATTTGTGGTGAGAAAGCAATCTGAACCAACAGACCAACTAACCCGGCTGTATGACAATATTACGTACGTTGCATGAAAAGCAGCAGTGTTTGTTTTGCTAATGCCTCTCAAAACGAATCGCGGGTTAACCTGGAGCAAAGACGAAGTTAAATGCCTTATTGAAATTTGGGTGGACGAACATATTTCAGAACAACAGTCCAAAACACATAAAAATACAGACGAAGCCTTGATTTTTGCTAAGAATTATGAAGTAAAATATGATGACCGCTATGAGCATAAACTGGTGCACGCTGACCATTGAGAAGAGAGTTTACTCATGCTTGACTCATATTAAATCATTTTTGGTCCATTTAGAAATGTTGCCTTGTGAAAGTGAACTGAACCAAGAAGAAATCACAACATTGTAACAATTTTAATACTTCTTTCGGCCCTTAGACTCTTACAGCTGATAGACAATTGATCTCACCTGATGAAGGTCAACTGTGGTCCGTACATCCATGGAGTGAGGGTCAGACTGGGATACTCTCCAAATGGTGGGACAATCATAGTGAAGACCAAAGCAATAAAGACAAAACTGGATGGCAAAACAATCTACAAAAAAAAGCAAAATGTAAAGAAAACATCTGCTTGTTGTCTATTCTAGAAAAAACACAGGGCATCAAATAAGTGGGCAAAATATTTTTCAGAAATTTTACTTTTGTGTATGGAAGAAAGAAAGTCATAGAGGTTTGAAATGGCAACAGAATGTCCCTTATTGGGCAACATTTTCAAAACTGTGTCCACATGCAAAATTCACCTTACCTGTGCAAGAAAGTCTTTGTGGCTGCGTATGGCATGGTGAAATCTCTTGACCAGAAGAGCGTGGAACTGCTTGAGTACCAGGCTAAAGCCTTTAACCTGCTTGGAGGCTCTACCGGCACTGTTGTCAGACTCCAGTGGGTTCCCCACTCCATTAGCATCTGTAAACCAGACCAGATACGGATGTGATCTAATTAGACCTGCTGTAAAAACTGTGTAGCTGCTCAACAGCATTATATTTTGCCTGCTGGTTTACCCTCGCCTGGCTAATTAACCATAGGCAACTGACCACATTAGTTTGCTTTAACAAGCAAGACCCCATACTTTTACTAGTTTAACCATAACCATTTTCAGGAAATCAATCAGCACGACTGACCAGCACTAATCAGCACAAACCAGCCTGGACCAGCAAGGAAATGCACATTCGTCTAAGATGGTCTGCTTTCTGCCAAGAGCTACTGAATATCAAGAAGCTTTATCTCTACATAGAGCATAGCACCTCAGTCAAACCCTTTTTATAGCACCCTGTTAGCTTCTTAGCATTAGCACTGAGCAAAGCTGAGATCTGGGATCTCGATTCACCTTCAATATTACTCGTAGCCTCTCCTTCTCTCAAGAAACCATTTTTCCTCTGTTGTAGCATCCATTGTTCTGAGGGGGTAGTTTTACACAGTCAAACACAGGGGTTTAAAAGACAATCATAAACTACTTCATCATAAACTCCTGGTTTATGGAAAGTAAAGGACTTGAATTAACCTTATGAGACATATTACATATATCATGGCTGTAAATATAGGTAATATGAGGATTTTTACCTGGTGTGACAGAGCTGTTGGCTGCCTCTCCATCTGCTGTAACTTTCAGAAAGATCTAAATATATACAACACAAGTTTCTTAAATCATTAGTGAGCACACAATTATCTATACAGCAACTTTTGCACAGTAACAACCAGTGCAATTATATATATATATATATATATATATATATATATATATATATATATATATATATATATATATATATATATATATATATATATATATATATATATATATATATATATATATATATATATATATATATATATATATATATATATATTATATATATATAGGGCTTTTTTTTCAGTTGTGATTTTAATTTTTGTTTTAGTAATTTTTCCATTTTATAATTTTTTTAATATTTAATTTATTTTAGTTTTAGTACATTTAGTATTTTTTTATTTAACAACGTATCACAACTGAAAGTAACTGATTCAAACACATACATAAATGGATATTAAAATTAGACACAAAATTTAAACACAAAAACTGTAGCTGTATAAATTCCGCAGTCTGTTGACTGTTATTACTGATGGTAATGGTTGCTAAAGCATAATGCAGAAAGAAATATTGTCCAACCTCCTCTAGTGATGTGTCAGATATGCCAAAGCTACTGAGGCCCATGTCAGCCAACGTTTCCTCCAGTTCTCGGAAAAGGCTGGCGTACGCACGGTATTTAAAACCTTTATTGGGGAGTAGATAGGTCATCTCTTGACCGATCATTTCAATCAGCTTCGCCTCAGGTACATGGTGATGTATCAGAGTAGTGATGCTCTCAACATTCCCTGTGAAATGGGAAAAAAACAAAGATGTATTTTTGAAAAAATTAGGATGTTTATAACACTATATATTTTGTGTTGTTAGTCCACTGACCGTCCAGTATTCTCTCAGGCTGTAGTGTCTGACTCTCCTCTTTATATCTAGTGCAGGAGGAGCAGTTGCAGGAACACTCAGACGCACAGTCACACTCATTCTGAAGAACAAAGGCAAAGAACTCTTATTGGACACAGTCAAAAGCTTTTTTTATGTTATTTTTAGGTGGTTTTCCTCTTCTTGTATTAGATACAATAAACCTAAAAGATTTTAAATGCTCAGAAGAAAATATGAATGGTGCTTGTCGATAGACTGGGTAAACCCAGCCCGATCTGCCGGCGATTTGATTTCGCCTTGTCGCTCAGGCTGGAAACCTGTACATTTCTGTCCTGCTTCCGTAAAAATATGCGGGGACGAATCACAAACTGGCTTATTCACCTGGCGCGCTATTGGTGGGTTCAACACAATGGTGGATAAGGAAGCGATGTATTGTTGGTCTGATTGGTTGAATGACTATCCAATTGCGTACAGAGTCATTTGAAACTATGCCTGTTGATCATGCCTCTTGTGGTCTGATTGGTTGAAGGACTATCAAATTGCGCACAGTCATTTGAACTATGCCCGTTGATCACGCCTCTTGTGGTCTGATTGGTTGAAGGACTATCAAATTGCGTACAGAGTCATTTGAACTATGCCCGTTGATCACGCCTCTTGTGGTCTGATTGGTTGAAGGACTATCAAATTGCGTACAGAGTCATTTGAACTATGCCCGTTGATCATGCCTCTTGTGGTCTGATTGGTTGAAGGACTATCAAATTGCGTACAGAGTCATTTGAACTATGCCCGTTGATCACGCCTCTTGTGGTCTGATTGGTTGAAGGACTATCAAATTGCGTACAGAGTCATTTGAACTATGCCCGTTGATCACGCCTCTTGTGGTCTGATTGGTTGAAGGACTATCAAATTGCGCACAGAGTCATTTGAACTATGCCCGTTGATCACGCCTCTTGTGGTCTGATTGGTTGAAGGACTATCAAATTGCGTACAGAGTCATTTGAACTATGCCCGTTGATCACGCCTCTTGTGGTCTGATTGGTTGAAGGACTATCAAATTGCGTACAGAGTCATTTGAACTATGCCCGTTGATCACGCCTCTTGTGGTCTGATTGGTTGAAGGACTATCAAATTGCGTACAGAGTCATTTGAACTATGCCCGTTGATCACGCCTCTTGTGGTCTGATTGGTTGAAGGACTATCAAATTGCGTACAGAGTCATTTGAACTATGCCCGTTGATCACGCCTCTTGTGGTCTGATTGGTTGAAGGACTATCAAATTGCGTACAGAGTCATTTGAACTATGCCCGTTGATCACGCCTCTTGTGGTCTGATTGGTTGAAGGACTATCAAATTGCGCACAGAGTCATTTGAACTATGCCCGTTGATCACGCCTCTTGTGGTCTGATTGGTTGAAGGACTATCAAATTGCGTACAGAGTCATTTGAACTATGCCCGTTGATCACGCCTCTTGTGGTCTGATTGGTTGAAGGACTATCAAATTGCGCACAGAGTCATTTGAACTATGCCCGTTGATCACGCCTCTTGTGGTCTGATTGGTTGAAGGACTATCAAATTGCGTACAGAGTCATTTGAACTATGCCCGTTGATCACGCCTCTTGTGGTCTGATTGGTTGAAGGACTATCAAATTGCGTACAGAGTCATTTGAACTATGCCCGTTGATCACGCCTCTTGTGGTCTGATTGGTTGAAGGACTATCAAATTGCGTACAGAGTCATTTGAACTATGCCCGTTGATCACGCCTCTTGTGGTCTGATTGGTTGAAGGACTATCAAATTGCGTACAGAGTCATTTGAACTATGCCCGTTGATCACGCCTCTTGTGCAGTAGAAAATACAGAGCAGGCTACCCAGACTAATGTTCAATCTTAAAAGATTGAGCTTGGTCTGCTGATAGCCAGACAAGCTTGCCCATACAAAACTTGACAATGTTGTATATAGTTGGAAGAGTCCAGATATGCATTTGCTAAGGTGGGCACGTCATTATTATAATTTTTTATTCACATGCACTCATAATGTTTAATCAAAATAACTCTCATCTCTTCTCTCTGATGACGTGTTCACTGGCGCAAAGGTGAGACAATAATCCCTCCTTTCCAGCAACCAGTCTGTGGCAAGCAGGGCGGGGCCGAGAGCCATGGGAACGGAGCGGGTGCTAATCACCTGCGTCACTTGCGCGCCACACCAGTCTCGAGTCCCACGGAGGAGCTCCAGAAGGATAAAAGGAGGAGTGACGACGGTGAAGGACAAGAGGAGATCAGGACTAGGACATGTTGTGTTTCAATATGTTTATATGCGGCAGTCGTATGTGAGGCTTTACTTTCGTTTTGATGTTTGTTTATTTTGTAATTAAAGTTTTACATTGAACTTTCACTGATTCCCATCTCCTTCCCTGAACATTGTTACATTGTCACTTACATAAGATTGCAGCAAACAACAACATTCACAAAATCAAGTCCTGTCCTACATTTTTTTCTCGTTCAAGTGGCAGTTTCACTCAGATATACGTCACAATAAGAAAAGCAGATCGCAACTTTCATTTAATGCCAACATTAACACGTTTCTGTGCACTTACTAGGGTATTTGCCATGGTTGCAAGGGTGTTATGGATGCTTGCTTTCTTGCAAAACTCAAAAAAGGCAACTCCCATATCTCCATGATATTCGAGTCCCTAGATGCGGTTCTTATTTCTCTTTCAATGTTAGTCTATGGGCTTTTCCCACTCATTTTATCATTCATCAAGAGAAAATAGTAAATGTGATAAAGTGCAATAGACCTGTTAATCAAGTTTTTAGGCACTATTTATGTCCACAGCACAAACTGTGAGTTTACAGTGAAGTTTAATACTTTTAAGTCTATTTAAACCTGTGTTGCCCATACAATCACCATGAGTCAGTGTGTCTGTGCACTTTACAGTTACAGCTGTATCACGATTCTGACAGCCAAAGTACTCTTAAAGAGCAGATTAACTATGGACTGTGATACAGTTTTCAAATAATAATAAAATATTTAATGCATAAGATTCGGGGCTATTTTGCTACCGTAACGTTTCAGACTAATGAAAAGAAAATATTCAAAATACACATTAAAGCGTGTATTTTATTTCACTTTATCTATTTGTGTCAGTTGATTTCAAATACAATAAACATAAAGGCCGTTTTCTCAAAATGAGATCTCCACTCTCATTCCCATCTTACATTCTGAAGGTTTTTACAAAGGGGTTTGCTCATTCAACATGTATTTGATCTATATAACACTTTATTCCAAAAATAGTACTTTATGATTTATGGAGTGATAAAAAGACATATCCAAAATCCCCTTGTAAATAATCTTTAACTCTAATATGAAACATTAGCTTTATCCAATGGTCAGATGTATGCAAATGAGTGCATTTTTAATTAGACAATGCATAATTTGAATATTTAAGCGTTAAATTTCAGAAAACTTTTAATGCAAAACAATTATCTTAACATACTGTGATTATCAACAGGGGAAGTATGGAGGTATATTTCAGGTACATTTTTTAGTACCCTATATTCAACTGTGGTGTCTTGCCTTAATTAACAACATGGGAACTGTCACAGAAGTCTCACCTCCTTCTTTCGCTGGTCTTTCATGCGGCGCACCAGCGTGAGGTAGAAACCCACTCCAAAGCAGTTTTTCAGAAAGAGAGGAGAGCCACTGCAGTGTAATTTCCCTTTAGAGATAATGGCCACTCTGTCACTTAACAGGTCTGCCTCGTCCATGTGATGAGTGGACAGTATTACTGTGCGGCCTGGATGAAGTGCATGTGTAGGAGAGTGAAAGAGATGAAACAGATAGTTAACAACAGGAGGATCAGATTTGCTGTACAACCTAAAGTCTCTTGCAGTGATCGTCTTTTTAATCCTGCAGTGTTTTCTTTAGCCAGAAGGTGGCAGTACCTGTGCGGTACTTGAGTAGCAGGTCCCAAATGGAGCGTCTGGCGTATGGATCCACTCCTGATGTTGGCTCATCCAATATCACCACCTTAGAACCACCTACGAAAGCCATCGCCACCGACAGCTTCCTCTGCATACCCCCTATTGACACATACCACATACCAAAACACAACTTATATTATATAACACTGACTTTATAGACATTAGTGCTTGATGTTTAAGAAAAATGCACTTAAAATTGCATATACTATGGGTACAGTCAGAGATATTTAAGGCAAAATGACACCTAGGAGTTGTCTCAGGAATTAACATTGGCATTTGAAATATCATTATGCAAGGCAAGCCTGTTTTTCACCTCACAGTAAAAAATAAAACATGTAATTTTGAGATAAAGTTGAAAATAAGAAATAATATTTTGTTACATAGATATACTGTATCAATTCTGTGATTTAAAGTGACAATTTACGAGAAATAACGTAGAAATTATGAGAAAAGTTCGCAATTGTGAGATATTAAGTGTGATATAATGTCACAGTTACATTTATATTCAATCATTTAGTAGACCTAATGTCAAATTAAGGAGAACAATAAAAGCAATTAAACCAACAAAAAGGCAAAATTTTGCTGTGACAAGCCCCAGTTAGTCTAGCAAAGTACACATAGCGGGATTATATTTATATAAATATATATAACAAAGTCACAATATATACAGTATATATAACAAAGTGACTTTTTATTTGAGTATTTATACGAGTATCGTATTTTTCATTTAATTTGAAACATTTTAGTATGTAGTAGTATGACTCCAAATGTAGTGAAATTAAATTGACTGTTAACAGTGAATACTGAAGAATATGTTTTAAAAGCTGATAATGTGTAAACAAATAATGAGCAAATAAAAAAGGCCATGCAAATGATTAAAGAGTGATCTATTATAAGGGAAAGATAATGAAAAATGCACATGCCTTGTTCAGTGCAGTGTTCTGTCAGTTCATCAATATATGTCTGTACTTTAAAAATCTTACATAAATATGGTTTTCTTTTTTCATATATTTTAAAATATAATTGAGTTCTTTTTCAGTATTCTTTGATGAATAGAAAGTTCAGAAGAACAGCATTTATTAAAAATATAAATCTTTTGTGACATTAAAAATGTCTTTTTTTGCATCAAATTAATGCATCTTTGAATAAAGGCAACATCATTTCCATGTTTACCCTATATGAAAAGCTTTATTTTATCCCTAACCCAGATTAGCTCCAAATAAGAAGCTTATCTCCAGTACCCCCCGTCTCCCCTGGTTTTTAAGTATCTGTCTAAAACACAGATCCCGAGTGGGCAAACTCTAAAACCTCTTAATAACTGATTACAGATTACCAGATTATTGTCTCAGGTTCGCATTCAGACCCACCAGAGAGGTTTTGTGCTTCCTCATCTCGTTTATGAGGCAAACCCAGATCCTCGAGCATGTCCTCAACCTCCTGTTCGGCCTCCTTGCGCTCACGTCCCTTCATCAGAGAGTAGAACAGAATATGCTCCTCTACTGTCAGACTGAGTGAAATATAACGAAACATACATATCAGATTGCAGTATTTATAATAGTATATCCACTTGCAAAGAAAGAGCACTCACTGGTTGAAGAGGATGTTGTACTGTGGACACATGCCCAACGATTGTCGTATGGCGTCCATTTCTGTACGAATGTCCCTCCCATATATGTAAGCCGTTCCGGAGGTGGGCGGAAACAACCCGGTCAATATGGACCTGCGACAGTGCAAGTACATATATGAGAATGGACTGCATTTATATATGTGTATCATTATATATGTTTGTGTCATCTTGGAAATGTGTCCAAGATGACACAAACTAGATGGGATTTTCCCCCCATATCATCATTGTTATCAAAGGATAAAGTGAAGGTAAGGACGCACAAAGTGGTAGTCTTTCCTGCCCCATTGTGACCCAGGAAAGAAGTGATCTGGTCCTCGTAGAAGTTCATGTTGAGACAGTCCACTGCAGGTCTTGAGTTTCTAGAATACACCTTCACCAAGTCCTGCACTGACACTCCTATTAACAACCCCTCCGGCTCTGGCTCAAAGAATGGATTTCCTGCAGGAAAATACCCATACGGACACTAAACCAGACAGATAACCGACAATATAACAGGTCTGGGTTCATATACAGGTACTAAAGAAACAGACCAAGTTTATATTTTGTAGTACAGGAATACTTTCTAAAGATAGATTTATTCATTGAAATTTGAATTGTAACGACAGTTAAAGTACTGAAGCACAACATATGTGTGTGTCTACAAGCACATATATGTTCTACAGTCTTTTTGAAACTTCTATCCAGGAAAGGTTTTCTCAATTCAAATTTGTAAATGACGCACAACCCAACTGGCATCCTTACCATCGTGCACAGGCTGGATCTCCTCTTGTTGAATCTCTTCATGCATTTTTAGCTGCTCCTCCCGCTCTCGGTCTTTCTCCATCTTCTCTCGTTTTTCTTTGTGCTTGCAGTGCTTGCTGTTGCGGGAACCATTGCATTCCCTGTGCTCCGGCGAAAGTCCGCCATACTCAACATCCTCCTGCTTCTCCAAGTTATTTATCAGAGGTTTCTCAGGGTCTACAGAGAGGTGTGTTCAAAATAAATCTAATGTAGGCCCTGTTTACACCTGTATATAATGCTGCCAACTTGTGATCGAATCATCCCAGATAGATGTTTATATCAAACAAATCAACCATACCTGGTTCTGGATTATGTGATGCTAAAGGTGTCGGCTTCAGCCAGTACGAGGGCTGCAGAGGGAAATAAAACGGCTGACCGATGCCATACTGGCCTGAAAAGCCAATGGACAAAAGTAAGCTTTTCAAAAGTGAGCGTTTAGCAACATTCAGTGCAAGGCTTTATAAGAAACTGACCTGGAAAGATGTTGTCGAAATACCAAGCCAAAACAGCATAAAGAACTGCATCCAATAGCATCATCCGAATAGAAGTGAAGAAGGAGTACTCATCCCCCTCTAGAGGACTTGTACGGATATTGTCCCACTGCAGACCCAGGCCCTGCTCCTCATAGCGGGATAGATACTCTGTTCCAAAACCAAAGGCCACTGGAGACAGAAAGCTCTGGAAAAGGAGGACCGTTTTACAAAACATTAACTACATGCAAGAGCCATTTTGACCACTCAGATGTAAAGTCCAAACATAAATGAATGGCTTTCTAAATTTAAATTGTTTCTAAATGAATTAAGACTTCATGCTAATGTAACCCCTTCTGTTCGAAACACCCGCTCCAAGCAGGACTCCAACCTGGGTCTGCCGGCATGAGAGTCGGACGCTCTAACAAGGAGGCTAAAGGCTGCAACCTCTAGCATCAGTCACTAGAGCGTCCCTTGAGATCGGAGGAGTGGGGTTTACTCACACAGCAACTACTAGCTGGCCTTCGTTACACTCACCTCCCTAAACCTCACTCCCACCCGGGTCACGGCACCAATGTAACCCCTCCTGTTCAAACCACCCACTCCAAGCAGGACTCGAACCCGGGTCTGCCGGCATGAGAGTCGGCCGCTCTAACAAGGAGGCTAAAGGCTACAACCTCTAGCGTCAGTCACTAGACCGTCTCTTGAGATCAGAGGAGTGAGGTTTACTTGCACAGCAACTACTAGCTGGCCTCCGTTACACTAATTACATTTAAAGCAGCGGTTTTACTTGAAGGCCTCCCTTCTAGGTTCTACATTAGAATGCCGGCTCTGTATTGGCCGATGCTGTTCACGTGAGCAAAAAGATGCATGTGTGTGGTGCTGACGCTGGAGCTGGCCAATACAGAGTCGTTTTTGTTGGGTTTTCTTGTTGCTTCATAACATTAAGGTTGAACCACTGTACTCACATGGACTATTTTAACAATGTTTTTACTACCTCTCTGGGCCTTGAAAGTGGTAATAACGTTTCTGGTGCCAGAAAGCTCTCAGATTTCATCCAAAAGATTTTGTGTTCTGAAGATGAACGAAGGTCTTATGGGTTTGGAACGACATAAAGGTGAATAATTAATGACCAACCAACCCTTGTTGAGAATCACTGATTTTTAGGGTTTTTTGGCAACTTTAAATGCTGCCGTTTGAGATTGGATCGAACTGAAGAGAAGTGGAACACCATAGTGGACTCACCACAGCTAACTTCATGTCCTTGGTAATGCGGTCCTGCCAGGCGAAACAGAGGATATGAGGGAGGTACAGGGTGAAGTAGATGATGCCACTGCAAGCCGCAGCCAGGTTGGCCTTGTTGAAGAACACACTCATGAGAAAACACTGCATGATAGTGGCCACAGTGAACGTGAGGAGGAACAGGAACACGATGATGGGATCGCTGTAATTGAGCACTTTTCCAACCTGAGCACAAAGACATACAATAATTAGGATACTCTTCTAATTTAAAAAAGTGCAGTGTAAATATTTTTGTATGCATTGCATTTTATCATCTGAGAAATATTGCCAAGATTCGTCCCTTTTTTAACCCTGGATGATGCTAAAAATCTTCTCTCATCTTGATTATTGTAATGACACTGGCTTACCTAAGGGCTCTATACCGAAGTTACAACTGATACAAAATGCAGCAGCCAGAGTATTAATTAAATTAACAAGGAGCGAGCATATTACACCCGTTTTAATGGATTGGTTACCAGTTCATCAAAGGATTGATTTTCAGGTTATTTTATTGGTTTATAAAACACTGCATAATCTGGCACCTCTATACATTTCAGACTGTCTGTCAAGATATGTTCCAAATCGTAGTTTGAGATCCTCTTGAGCTAATCTTCTGTCACAATATACAGTAAATCATAAACGATCTGGTGGTACTTCTTTTAGCCACTATGCTCCAAATATTTGGAATTTTCTATCAAATGAAATGATTTTTTTTTAAAGTTGCTTATCAGAATAATAATATGGTGTGAAGGTTATCACTGATATCGAGGCGACATTGTATTGCCAATTTCTTTATTTTACATTTTGAAACTTCTGTTGCTTCTGTTTAATCGTTTATATTGACTTTGTGTGAATTTGTATTCCTATTATTTGTTTTTATGCTTGTGAAGCACTTTGAGTTGCATTTCATGTATGAAAAGTGCTATACAAATAAATGTTTATTAAGAACAGACAGTTATTGTCATAAGAATCCACAATTTCAAAATGTGGTCCATGCGTATGCTAAGTAATCATTTCCAGAGAAAAACAATAAAGGGAGTGAGTGAGAGAAAGAGAGACAGAGACCCTCCATAACAGTATATGTACTAACAACATACATCCAGCAGAGGTCACAATGCAACAAATCTGAGCAAGCCTCAGAAGGACAATGTTCATCAGTCATCAGGTTTTTTCCTCACCATGATAATGGCAGTCAGCAAAGCAGTGCTGACTGACATCATGAGGAAGCTGTCGATGAACCATGTGTACCAGATCACACTATTAGAGACGCCCATGCCCTTCAAAGTCTCCTTCAGCCTCATCTCCTTCTCCAGCACGATGCTCTTCACCACCATGGACACCGAGTAGATCCAGGCCAGCACCATGAAGATGGGGAAACAGCGATTTAGGGTCAGCATGAACCTTGATATGGGACAAAACAAACAAGATCCATTGGGTTCATTTCATTGAGAATTATGATATGCCATGAAATAATTCAACTGGAGTCATGTGTGATCATTTCTGTACTTCATTACAGTGGACTTCAAGGGACAGACCACCCAAAATGAAAATTCTGTGAACATATGAACTAACCTTCATGTCATTTCAAACTTGCATTACTTGCATTACTTGCATTGCTGAACACAAAAGAAGATATTTAAAAAATGTTGGTAACCAAAGGGAACAAAAACTACCTACATTCTTCTTTTGCATTCCATAGAAAATAAAATACAGGTTTAAAACGACTGATGACAGAATTCTCATTTTTGGGTGGAATATCCATTTAAGCTGGTGTGATGATATGGGATAGGGTCAGTTAACCCTTTCTAGCCACATCATTTCAGCCATTACTCACATGTCATCCACGTAGCAGGGGTAAGGCATCTGCTGCACGTAAACACCTAGAGGCCAGTCATGACCTGTGTGTAACTTGAGGATACCATGTTCAATCATGTCCTGCAGGTAGGCAAAACCTCCCCAAATGTAGCGATGGTCCTCCAGAGGGTCTGCCCTGGGGCCAGGGTCCCAGTACCTAATAGAAAGGGAGGATAGGAAACTCTTGCTTAAAGGTGCATTTAGTAGTTAGGAGCTAATTTAAAAAGTGTTACACAGGAAGAAATGTTTCTTGAGCAGCAAATCAGCATATTAGAACGATATCGGAAGGATCATGTGACATTACGACTAATACGATCCCAAACTGTTGAACAGTTGTGTATATTTTTCATTGACGATAAATGCATTAGCGATTAACAGTTGGAGCGATCAACACAATGGAGCTCATTCAGTAAATCATTGGCTACAGTATTTCAAATTATTGTCATTGGGCTACTTTGAGATGAACATACTTAAAATTCAGACTTCCAGCACGTCACACTTGCTGTGTAATTCAACATGAATGACTCAAAAATGTACAACTTTGGTCCAAGAAATCAAAATACCCAGGAGACACTTTGGGTAATGAAAACGCGCATAACACATTAAACAATGATGAACACCGACAAGGGACAACAGAATCTCAGAGCTTTAGAAACAAAAGAGAGAAAAAACTTTAGAAAATGAAAAGGCGCATAACATATTAAACAATGATGAGAACCGACAAGGGACAACAGAAACTTTAGAAACAAAAGAGAAACAAAATTACACATAGGCAACCGATAGGAGTAGAACACAGGGAAACGATGTGATAAACTAAAAGTCCATGAAAACAAAACATAACCCTGACAGAGCAACTGCAAATATGAAATGTGTTGCTTTGAAACCAGTTAATTTGTCCTAGGGTGTCTCTGTGCAACACACAGTATTCTCGAATGAATCAGTGGTTTTGAACAAACCTGTGAAGTCAAAGACTGTTTCACTGGAAAGATGTCTATAACACTCAAAGCAACTGTAGGGGTCAGTGAAATACTGTTTATGAATATTCCAGGACCATGACACTTTAGAGAGAATTAGTTTGTCATGTAAAGGTAAAGAAATTTCAACCACCTAGTTTGCTGGGAAGCCTTCTCAAGAAAGTCAAAGCCAAGGTTTCAAGATACTTATTCTTAATTATAATAATGCTGACATTTTGCAACAAAGCCCGCTTTTCCACAAGTCAAACCATAACAATGCATGCTTAAAACGATTAGGAGAAATGCCACACACACACACACAAAATCACAATTTGTAATTCAATTCACATTGTTGTTGTTTTTTTTGCGGTGGCTGCGCTTTGCATTATGCCCACATAATGAAAACACAACAAACCCACAGTGTCATTCTATCCTCTGCTGTTTGTCTTCGTGTTTCAAAGAGGGACGGCTACAGTGAGATGTGACTAAACTAACACCTGCAGGCATGTTTTGTGCTCCAGAGAGATTCTCAGTAATGAGTGGTGTCACTTTGCAGTGTGCAGCACACATGGAGAGCGTGATTGTGCCCGCTCTTTCTCTTCCTCTAACAATAGTGTGTTGAGCAGTAACACCGTACATGAACAATAAAGAGAAGAGCTTCCATTCTCTCCTTACACAATAAATGTTATATAAAATCTGAATCAAAACATGTACACTCACCAAAAGGATTATTAGGAACACCATACTAATACTGTGTTTGACCCCTTTCGTCTTCAGAACTGCCTTGATTCTACGTGGCATTGATTCAACAAGGTGCTGAAAGCATTCTTTAGAAATGTTGGCCCATATTGATAGGATAGCATCTTGCAGTTGATGGAGATTTGTGGGATGCACATCCAGGGCACGAAGCTCCCGTTCCACCACATCCCAAAGATGCTCTATTGGGTTGAGATCTGGTGACTGTGGGGGCCATTTTAGTACAGTGAACTCATTGTCATGTTCAAGAAACCAATTTGAAATGATTCAAGCTTTGTGACATGGTGCATTATCCTGCTGGAAGTAGCCATCAGAGGATGGGTACATGGTGATCATAAAGGGACGGACATGGTCAGAAACATTGCTCAGGTAGGCCGTGGAATTTAAACGATACCCAATTGGCACTAAGGGGCCTAAAGTGTGCCAAGAAAACATCCCCCACACCATTACACCACCACCACCAGCATGCACAGTGATCACATGGCATGATGGATCCATGTTCTCATTCTGTTTACGCCAAATTCTGACTCTACCATCTGAATGTCTCAACAGAAATCCAGACTCATCAGACCAGGCAACATTTTTCCAGTCTTCAACTGTCCAATTTTGGTGATCTTGTGCAAATTGTAGCCTCTTTTTCCTATTTGTAGTGGAGATGAGTGGTACCCGGTGGAGTCTTTTGATGTTGTAGCCCATCCACCTCGAGGTTGTTGGCTAGCATCAACAAGGCATTTTCGCCCACAGGACTGCCGCATACTGGATGTTTTTCCCTTTTCGCACCATTCTTTGTAAACCCTAGAAAAGGTTGTGCGTGAAAATCCCAGTAACTGAGCAGATTGTGAAATACTCAGACCGGCCCGTCTGGCACCAACAACCATGCCACGCTCAAAATTGCTTAAATCACCTTTCTTTCCCATTCTGACATTCAGTTTGGAGTTCAGGAGATTGTCTTGACCAGGACCACACCCCTAAATGCATTGAAGCAACTGCCATGGGATTGGTTGATTAGATAATTGCATTAATGAGAAATTGAACAGGTGTTCCTAATAATCCTTTAGGTGAGTGTATTCTGAAAGATGAGAAATTAACTTAAATTTAATGTTCTTTCAAAGCTCCCTCAAGATCGATTTAAACATTTGCTTGCTTGACTAAGGAAGTCGGTAGCACTTTATACAGTCCTGTTTCCCATGTACATACTATGTACTTATTATAATAGTAATCACAATAACTGGGTAATAACTAGGTACTAACCCTGAACCTAAAACTAACCTTAACCCATGTAGTTACCTCATATTACCCAGTACTTTCTTAGGTAAGTACACTGTAATTCAATTTACTATAAAATAAAGTGCAACCAGGAAGTCTACTAAAGGTTTCTTTAAAATTGGCGATTAAGACATTTTATATAAAACAGATTCCGTTTCACTCGGCTTCAGCAGTTTAATAGTCTCTTAATCTGTGTTTCATAAACTACCCAACCTGACCCTATATAAAGAACAACCCTTGTTAGATCAAATGTACAATCTGGCCGTTTCCTCTCACCGGTCTTTGATTTTGTTGGTACGTTCCACTGCATCAATGTCCATTCGGATCTTGAACTTGACGTGGCGGGGCAGATCTGCGGTCCAGGGGTACATGTCCATGAAGACCAGACCCGCCCAGAACTTATTCTCCCCCAGCAGGTGCAGAGCCTGATGGGTCATCAGATTCTCATCCATGTGACCCACAAACTTATCCAGACTTATACACTGACAAGATATAAAAAAAAGAAGAGTGTATTTTTTTATACAACAGGTCATTCAATAAATAAGAAATTAGTAATCGATTGTTTAGACACAATATTGCTTGTCTATTTTTGCTCTGCCAATGAAAATAGTTCCAAACAAAGAACTCATGGAATGAATCAGCGTTTTTGAACAAATCTGTTAGATGAAGGACAGATAGATTCATTCCAGAATGAATCTGTGTTTTAAATGAATCTGTTGAGTACATGATTGTTTCGCTTAATTAATAGTTTTCAGTCACATGACTGTCGCGGAGCCCTGGAGGGCAAAACAGCCATAGAACTGCAGAAGAAGCCTGTCAATAAAAAAAAAATATGTGAACAAGATGCAAGTTTTGGGCACTTGTGATCCATTTACAGCACCTGCTGCAGTATTGCAGTATTTCAATCACTGAAAACAGCGGGACGTTTTTAAAACGCAAACGTGAAAAACACTCATTTGGTGAGTTGCAAAGTTTAACGCTAATCAAGGATTTGCTGATATGAGTTTTATTTTAAATTGAGTTGTGTTGCACCACTTCATTTTAAACACAGATTAACTACGCAGAAATACTGATCGGGATAATCCAACGGCAGGCTAAATAATTCTTATTAGTGCAAACCACCCTTAAATGCCTTAATGTACTATAACAGTGGTATGAAAAGATTAAATTCAGTTTACAACTTTTTGATGATGCATACTATATAGGCGAATAGATGAGCCAAGAATATGAACGCAACGCATTTTCTTTATAATGGTTTTTGATGGGAAAAAAACTTAACGAGAAACCTTGTGTTGCATTAATATTCTGTGTTCCATCAAAAAGGTGTACATTATATTGAATTTGGTCTTTTAAAGGATTAGTTCACTTCAAAATGAAAATTTCCTGATAATTTATTCACCCCCATGACTTCCAAGATGTTCAGATCTTTCTTCAGTTGAAATTAAATTAAGTTTTTTGAGGGAAACATTTCAGGATTTTTCTCCATACAATGGTCTTCAATGGCAACCAAAATGTTGAAGGTCCAAATCAATTCAGTTTCAAAGAGCTTTGAATGGCTTTAGAGGGCACGATCCCAGCTGAGGAATATGGTGTTATCTAGCGAAACCATCTGTCATTTTCTAAAAAAAAATTATAATTTATATACTTTTTAACCTAAATTAGTACTGAAGTACTGCCCCCATGTTTACAAAGCGCTCGTGCGAAAACTAATACAAAGATTTAAAAAAAAAAGTAAAACAACGATGTCGGACAATTTTTTGTGTTTGGAAATGGAGTTTTTTTGGTAAAGGCCGTTTGTATTAGTCTTTGCACGTTCGCTTGGGGCGGTACTTCCGTGGCACATCGCAGATCAGTGCAAGATGAGCAATTTAGTACATAAATGTTTATTTTTTCATGAAAATGACCAATGGTTTTGCTAGATAAGACCCTATTCTTCGGCTGGAATCGTGAAATGCCCTTTGAAGCCCTTCAAAGCTCTTTGAAACTGCATTGATTTGGACCTTCAATATTTTGGTTGCCATTGAAGACCATTGTGTGGAGAAAAATCCTGGAATGTTTTCCTCAAAAACTTAGTTTCTTTTTGACTGAAGAAAGACAGACATGAACATGAGATGGGGGTTGAGTAAATTATCAGGAAATCTTCATTTTAAAGTAAACTAATCCTTTAATATCACTGTCTTACTACATTAAAAAGTACTACAAACCAAAATGACTGGCGGGCAGTGGAGGAAAGCCTTGTTTTGCCCTCCAGGTGGGCGTTCCTATAATGGTGTGACATCACATGAAAACTATGAATTGTTTTTGAACAAATGGGTTTGCCACTTGTGGCCAATTACTGGCGTAACAATGTAAAATGTAAGAGTCTCCATAAGATCCCATCACATCTAGAGTGCACAAACACAGACAATCGGCCAATCAAAATTGAAGACTGGAACTAATAATGTTGTATAATAATGTGTATGTGTGTGTTGCGCTTTCAAGAGCCAAAGCCGTTCTCCATGTAGCAGGCCTCTCGTTCTCAAAGCGCTCCAATGACATGGGAAAATCACAGAGTCTGCGTTGGCTCTTCACTGGAGGACTGCTGTACAATAGTTGAGTGAACGGCTCGCTCTCATGCCACCGCACTAGAACCGAGAGGCCTCCTATTTCATGCGCACCATATCTAATGGAGTCATTCACAGTAATGTACAATGCCACCAGAGGTCCCGAACAAACACGTGAATGGAAAGATTCAATGGGACCCCCGCAGGACTCACATGTTCTCAACAAATTTCAATTCAAAAACACAACATTCGCATTCAGAAGCGCTCAGCTTGAGATCACACCCCTGAAAAACCACAAATCAACCAAAAATAGAGATAATTCAGTCATTTTTCTGATGCAGTAGCTCTTCAAGGTAACATTTGAGCAGGGCTGAATGATGTCAACTATAGTTAATGGGCTAAACGAGCAATGTTTGTTTGTAAAGCATGATGGCTCGCCGCTTGGACAGAGACAAAGGGAGGCTGGGTCGCTCTATGATAGCTCTCTCCCACCATCGCCGTCCCAGTCTAATCAATTTGCGAGAAGAGGCCTCCAGATTACGAACAGGGGCCGGTTGTGGCTGGGGAGGTGAGGTAACAGAGTGAAGCTGAGTGATTTGCCCCTCTTGTTTCTCAATGAAGGCCCCCGTCCACAAAAACAACATGGAGCTGGCAAAGGGTGGCTCTCCCATCCACTCTCCACTTAATCACAGCCATACAATAGAGAGGCCTGCATGCTGTTGACAGCTTGCTTGTTCTTTTCCCTTTCACCCATCTGGCCACGGTGGGTGATATAGCTGCGCTAAGTGGTCTTTCTTGTGGTGATGTGCTGAGAGCAATCAGCACTCCGCAGAACGAGAGCTGCGGTGCTCAGAGCTAAAGAGCCTCATTCTGTGAAGTGAGGAACGGTAAGGATGCTCTACATGGGGCATCGCTAGACCTTTTCATCTCTTCTGGAAAGAGCTGAATATTTTAGAGGGGCAAGGTTAAAGGATGTACATTCCACCTGTGATTGTTTTTGAACAAATCTGTTAATCAATTATTGTTTTGCTCCAGAATGAATCAGTGTTTTTGAAAAAATCTGTTGAGTAAAGGATTGTTTCGCTAGGGCGTTTAAAAAAAATCATCTAGCATAACTGCAGAAGACTGTAAAGATACTGTAAAGACATTTGATATAAATATTAATATATTATAGTGGCAAAAAATATTCAGCTTTCGCCACATACACCACCTGTGGATGTGTCTGGAAGCTGAAAGATAATTAAATTGGATTCAAACAATGCTTGAATCCAATGTTTGCATGTCATTCTGATTACTAAGATGCCTTCATCTAGTTCGATTTTGAAGGAAAAATGTTCTTGATGTGATTGAAAGGAGAAGTAGAGGATTAATCATTTATGACTTCTATGCTTAAAGCTAATCTGAATTGATGGCTGCTCTCACCTCACTGTACTGGTTGAACATCCGAATAGCCTGATCAGCCAGACTGAAGACATTTCTCCAGTCAAAGTTTGTCATGTTCATATACCGCTCGTGTTCTGGACCATTGTGCAGGAAGTTAAGGATGTCTTTGGTAGAGAACTCTGTTTCTTTTAGACGCTTGTCCAAAAAGTCCATCACTGTGGGGTTTCTAAGTGTGTCCTATGGTAGGGAAGAAAAAGAGAAAGTCAGAGATAGAAATGAAGGACAGTAAAGTCTCTTATGCTCACCAAGACTGCATTTATGTGATCAAAAACACAGTGAAAACAGTGTTATTAAAAAAAAAAACATGTTAAAGGAACACTCCACTATTTTTGAAAATAGGCTCATTTTCCAGCTCCCCTAGAGTTAAACAGTTGAGTTTTACCGTTTTATAATCCATTCAGATGATCCCTGGGTCTGGCGGTAGCACTTTTAGCATAGCTTAGCATAGATCATTGAATCTGATTAGACCGTTAGCATCTCGCTTAAAAAAATGACCAAAAAGTTTTGATATTTTTTTCCTATTTAAAACTTGACTCTTCTGTAGTTACATCATCTAAGACCGACGGAAAATGAAAAGTTGCGATTTTCTAGGCTGATATGGCTAGGAACTATACTCTCATTCCTGCGTAATAATGGGTGCAGTAGGCAAAATGATATTACACAGCACATGAAAATAGGCTAACTTAAGTCAACATAACCAACGTGACAATTTGCTGGGGACTATTTTCATTGCGCCTGCTGCACCCATGGTACGGCAGCAAAGTTCCTTGATTATTACGCAGGAATGAGAGTATAGTTCCTAGCCATATCATCTTTTCATTTTCCGTCTGTCTTAGAAAATGTAACTACAGAAGAGTCAAGTTTTAAATACGAAAAATATCGAAACGCTTTGGTCATTTTTGAGCGAGATGCTAACTGTCTAATCAGATTCAATGATCTATGCTAAGCTATGCTAAAAGTGCAAACGCCAGACCCAGAGTTTTGCTGAATGGATTCGAAAATGGTAAAACTCAACTGTTTAACTCTAGGAGAGTTGGAAAATGAACCTATTTTTCAAAAATAGTGGAGTGTTCCTTTAATATGCTGTTAAAATATGTTTTAAACTATGTTAATACATTTTAAATTGTAATTTATTCAAGCTGAATTTTTAGCATCATTACTTCAGAAATCATTCAAATAAACTGATTTGGTGCTCAAGAAACATTATTATTTTTATTAATAATGTTGAAAACAGTTGTTTTGAGGAAGCAATGATCCATTTCTTCAGGATTCTTAAATAAAGAGAAGAACAGCATTTATTTGAAATAGAAATCTTTTGTAACATTATAAACAAATTTACTGTAATGTTTTTATTAATTGAATGCATTCTTTCTGAAAGCTATTAATTCTTTTTTTTTCTTTATCTTACCCAAACTTTTGAACAGCAGTTTATACAAATAATCTCAGACAATATTTGAGAATGGATTTACTTATAGATACCATATCATGAGAGATAATAAAAATGAAAACTTAATCCCATGAGAGATCATACAGAGACTGAAGTAGGACAGTGGATTAGATATTGAGAAGTTTGTTGTCATAATGTGGCATGTGAAGTGATAAAGAGAGATGTGTGTGCATGCACTGTCTGTGTGTGTATGAGATGAAAAGAAACAGATACATTACCCGTATCATGTTCATTTGGACGCTGCTCTGAAAGAACTCCCAGAGCTGTGGTCCCACCTCTTCCCAGACCTTACCGATTTTCTGCAACCTTTCTAGTTCTTCAAAAGTAGTGTTGGCCTGGAGAACACACACACACGCACACACACACACACACACACATGAATCCATATGCATTGTCAATGTCATACTGTATGTCTACAGGGCACCTTAGAGATGCACAATAACAAAATAATTGACTCAGCAATGTTCCAGCTCATTGAAACAAAAACAACCATCTAGATGGAAATATAATCTAGTGTAACCCTGACTATTGAAGCACACAAAATGCTTGCGGAATTATCTCAAATTATGATGCAGAAAATTATCATCAGGTTTTACACTTGTAGAGTTTATGCAGCTCAGGTGCTGCTGTTATTAAAGAAAAAGAGAGATAAACCAAATACTGAGACATTCTCAAATTCATGTTCAGGTCTGATAAAAATGTGTCACTGTTTCCACAAAAGTATTAAGCAGTTAATATTAATATATTATAGTTAAACTGTTTTTAACATTGATAATAATAAGAAATGTCTCTTGAACACCAAATTATATCAGAACGATTTCTGAAGGATCATGTGACACTGAAGACTGGAGTAATGATGTTGAAAATTCAGCTTTACCATCACAGGAATAAATTATTTAAAAATATATTAAAAGAGTTTTCACTTTATTTTGATGGTCCCTTTTACACATTCGGTTGACTATAAGAAATGTTGCACCTACATGTCTACTAACTCTCATTAGTGTATTGGTAGAGTAAATTTTATTTTAAATTGCAATGATATTTCACAATATTACTGTATTTTTTTGATCAAATAAATGCAGCCTCATAAGCATAAGAGACTTCCTTCAGAAAAAATCTTACCAACCCCAAATATTTTTAAAAGGTAGTATATGATTTGGTTGACAGTGCATGTGTGAGAGTGGGCGGATATTTAATTCTTACACTCTTTAATATCTTTCTGACAGCTGGGGAGTCTGGGGTGTACAGGATCTTCCCCATCACCAGAGGCTTCACTGTATTCCACACGATTTTGGTAACAGGGTTCGACTCCAAGGTCTGCATCAATGCATTACAGAATGGAGCTATGGGCCACAGAGACAGTGAATGAGTAACATACCAATAAAAAGAAAGAGAAAGTGAAGAAGAGAAAGTAAAAGATAAATGAAAGTAAAAAGAAACTTAAACTGAAAGAGACTCTCACTTGCTGTCTTGTCGTATGTGTAGCTCTCGTGTCCTCTGGAACTGTTGATGCCTAGGAAAGCCTTGTAGTTGTTGTCCTCATACCAGTTAAAGGAGAAGACCCGGGTGCCCTCCCCTTCAGGGTAACCGCAGAACAGATCTGACACAGTGGACATCAGCTGACTGAAGGAAGAGGGACCCCCAGGCTGGAAGATTGAGTACAAGACCCGCATCAAGTCTTGGGAGCTGGGCCTCGCTGCAAGCTGTGAGAGAAAGGACATTTTAGTAAATGTAAATTTTACAGTCTTAAAAATCCAGACTATAACAGCTACAGTATGTACAGTATGCAACGGGGCATAGAGCGATTGAGGAAGGCAAGATTTTCAGCACAAAACATCTTGAACTATAATTTTAGGATGTGTTAATGAACTTTTTAAGCTTGAATTACCAGCCAATTTTACTTGTATAGGAAAGAGCAACTTGGACATTCTGCTAAACATCTACTTTTGTGATCCATAGGGAAAAAAATACAGCTTTTAAACAATCTGAGTGAAGTAAATTATGATAATTTTGGTGTTAACAATGTCTTTAAGGATGTCTTTAAGTCATTAAGGCTGTAATAGCACCACTCTTACTTGAGAATAATAAATATAAAATTTGATGTATGCCTAAAAGCATACACTACCGCGTAATTTCAGGGGTCAGTAAATTCTAGGGTAACACTTGAGAATAATGGTCATTAGTTAACATTAGTTAACTACATTAGTTAACATTAACTAATAATGAACTGCACTTATACAACGTTTATTAATCTTTGTTAATGTTAATTTACTAATGCATTATTAAAATCTTGTTAACATTAGTTAATGCACTGTGAACTAACATTAACAAACCATGAACAGCTTTATTTATATTAACTAACGTTAACAAAGATGAACAAACACAGTAACAAATGTACTGCTCATGGTTAGTTCATGCTAGTTAATACATTAACTAATGTTAACTAATGACCATTATTCTAAAGTGTTACCAATTTTAGAATTGTTGAAAAAATTTGTCACATTTTACACAAAAAATATTAAGCAGCACGACTGTTTTCAACGCTGATAATAATCATAAATGTTTCTTGAGCAGCAAATCATCGTATTACAATGATTTCTGAAGGATCATGTGACACTGAAGACTGAACACTGAAGAAGTTATGATGCTGAAAATTCAGATTTGTCATTACAGGAATAAATATGATATGATAAATATTAAAATATGTTAAAATAGAAAACAATTATGTTAAATTGTAATAATGTTTAAAATATTGCACACTATTTTTACTGCATCTTTGATCAAACAACTGTAGATTTAATGAAAATAAAAAACGATATCTTACTGACCACAAATGCGATGAACGTTAGTGTATCTCTTCATTCTTCATTATTATCATTTTAGAATAATAGTACAGTTGTCAAATGGAAGTTTAAGAATTATGTATAAAGTCTTTTAAGGCAAGAGATGCGCCCTAGAAGGTCGCTTAGAGTATGTTGCCAAATTGGTTGACCGACCTTGTCTGAACCTCTCCATCCAGGTCAACATATTTTATCTGCCAGAACTATTCTCAATACACGTGACAACCTAAAGACGCATCTCTCTTTGAAGAGGATATCCCTAAATAAACCTTTATGTACAGTTGGGGTTGAATTTGGCATCCTGGAGGTAAAAATAAGGTGAGAACCAGTTTTGCAATTGATCTGATGTGAATTCTGCCATGTACATGATCAATCTAATCCAACTGGTAAAATCTGTATAAATAAACAACACACGAAAAGATATTTTGAAAAATGTCTGTGCTTTTTTTTTTCTCCATATAATGTCCAATGTTGTTTTGGACCCCATTGACTTTCATTGTAGGGGTAAAAAAAAGCAACAAAAAAAAAAACAGATCAAACGTTCTTCAGAATATCTTTGTTTGTGTTCCACAGAAGAAATAAAATCATACAGGTTTGGAACGACATGAGGGTAGTGATGTAATAAGTCCATTATGATTGATTTTTTATTTTAGAGTGCATTAAAGAAAACAATTCCAACAACAATATAAAAGACGCAATAACATGATGTTATCTCTGATGTTAAGGGAAATGCATCAGGGAGAATTCCTATGAGGGGCAAATATCCTCACAGCTGTTATGCTCATATTCATCTCCAGACCGAACCACAAAGCTTAGCAAACACTGTTCTGTGTCAAAATGCGAGTGAACGTGAGATCCAACACTTTTCCATGGGTCGTGAACTCTAATGCACACTATGATAGCCACAGTAAGTCAAACCAGGCCAAGATAAGTGTAGGTGAAAACATGAAGATTTCCATAGAGGCTTTCAGTATGAGTAATGAGTCATTGCTCAACCTCTGCTAAACTAACACTTTTACTCCCTACTTCCCATTCATACATTCAGACCCACTCAGCGCAGATGGATTTAGTGATGGGTGATAGCATTAGTTGGCCAGGCTTTCTGTCACCCAAGCAAAAGGGAAAGAAATGTACTCCACCTACAGGATGTGACCTCAGTGGAATGTCCGTTCGACATAATAATAAAACAGGAGTGATGACATGCATGCATTTACACACATGAACTGGTCATATAAACGCTTTCTGCCCTCTTTACGAGACTGTGGTGATTTAACTGTACAACTGGGGTTCTCATGTGACAGACAAAAATGATCCGCACAAGCGCACACACTTTCCTAACCTCTCTCTTGGAGCTTTTTGAAGAGATGAAGGGAAGTGAGGGGCTTCCTGGATGCTAAAATAAGGGTCTTGAAAGGGGGAGAGGAACTGAGCTTTCTCAAGCAGTCATACCTCCTGAAGCTTGTCGGACACTGATGAAAGCACTCGACCCCAGAACTGCAGGTCCATCCCAGTCGTGTGTTTATCCAGCACCATGGGCAACTGAACACAGAGAGGAGGAAAGAGACCTTTGAGTTTATATAAAACCCAAGTAAAAATGGAAATGTCAGAATTTATTAGGTTACTTTTCAGTATTTATAGATATAATTACTTTAAGTACACAATTTTAAACATGCTTTTCAATATGTCATTTTAATACTGTTGTTAAAATACATATATACCACCATTTCAGAGAGTTTTAAATGTCTCTTATGCTCACCAAGGCTCACATGAACCTTCAGAAATCATTCTAATACACTGATTTGGCGCTCAAGAAACATTTATTATTATCAATGTTGAAAACCGTTGTGCTACTTAATATTTTTGTGGAAACCATGATACACTGATACAACTATAATTTATTGATTAACTTTTGAACGGTAGTGTATGTAAATCTTTTTTTTTACTGTAGGCTAATAGATGCTAAACTCAATTTCTAAAACTCATGCGATGGTACGTATATAAATCGCACAAAACGCAGGAGATTAGAAACAATAACGTCTTTAATATAATCCACCAACATAAACTTAGGAATTCGCAGGAGAAATAAAGTTACAACACCACTTCACATAGACGAGAGTGGACAAAGAACCGAACAAAACAGGGAGTATATTTATGACTAAATGAGGAAGCTAAACAGGCACAGCAGAACAGAATGGTAAACTAATGAGTTGCCAAGGAAACAAACTACGAACTCAGGCATGTTAAACAGGAACTGAACAGAACATACAAAAGTTCAGAAAAGCGCGTCCTTGCACCAATTTGAGGAGGGAGGGTGAGGCTCTGGAGCAGGACACAAAGCAAGCAGAAGGCAGGAAACCAGGGGAGCTGACAGATGGAGAGACCAGGGTGGAGAAGATGGTGGGAAGAACCAGGGTGGAGAAAGGAGCAGGAGGAGTCTGGCGGAAACCAAGAGTCCAGCCCGGTGAAATCAAGGGAGGGTGGAGCCATGGTGGAGATTTCCTTGACAAAGCCATGGGGATGACGGATGGAGACAATCGGAGCCGATGGAAAGGGAGCCCAGGGTGCAGACAGAGAGCAGGTGGACTAGAAAGACAGGCGCAGGCTTCGGAGCCCGAAATGGAGCCATAGCGACAACCCCTGAGGTGAAACAAGGGTACCGGAGGGCTGAGGTGGAGCCGGAGAGCCTGAGGGCCGAGGCAGAGCTGGAGGGAGGGCCGAGGCAGACGGAGCCATAGGGGTGGAGAGACGGAGCACAGCGGGTGGCTCTTAAGTCCGTCGTGCAGGTGAGGTGACGTCCGACTGAGGTGGAGCCGAAGGAGCAATGTTTGGCTCAGTCCTTACAGTAGGCTCTCGTCTGCGGTGGGCTCTGGCAAACGGTCTGTGAAAATGGGTGATGAATATTTCGTCAGGGAGGCCGATGGTAGTTGGCGAATCATAGTTCACCAGCACCCACTCCACGTACTCTGCGAAAAAGATCCCCCAGGGACCAACACTGGGTAGGGGAGCCTTTGTGCGCTTGATGAGGCTGGTATAATAGAAGGCGCTAAGGGAGCGATCAGGAAAACTGCTCCTGCTCCATGCAAAGCGGCTGAGTTCATCGTTTTTTTGGGGGGGGTTTTGTTGTTGTTTTTTTAACAAATCGTGCAGCCCTAGTTGCTCCTGATATCAACAAGTTTACAGTTGTGACTTGTTGTCCTTCGTTATGTATATTTGGATTATGTTGTGTTGTAAATAAATACAAACAATCGAAAAAGCCATTATTTTAATCTCTTCACATTCTTTGTTCTAGTTCCCTCACAGTCCCACCTGATAGGGCCATCAGGGGAAGGGTCTTCCCAGGTGTGAAACACATCAATATTCATGATGATTCACTCCCTCCCCGCATAAGCCTTCCTGACACAAAACTACAAACTTTTACATACATGCTGCTCACATATTATTGTAGCAGATGCTGTGCTGAAAACGGTGTGATCAGACTTTAGTCATGAAAATGTTACAAGTAACAGAAATAAGCACAAATGTCAGGGCATGTCAAAACACCTCAGCATCCAGAGGGTTAAACTTTACTCGTATTGAGGGTCAGTTCTTCTGTCACGAAATGGTGCATACATAAATCGCACGACGCAGGAGATTAGAAACAAAATAAGTCTTTAATATAATCCAATTAATTATAACTCACTTATCCTCTACCATTCCCAAGTCAAGGGTCGTATATAGTGACCCAATAGCATATCTTGAAAACTAGAGCTAATCAACAATTTTAAGAATCATTTTCCTTCTCAGTGACCCTACATTTATTTCAGGAGCATTTTGGTTGTAGACAAGTGTAATTAATGATTTACTGTTTATTTATTAATAACAATGATCTTTAATAAAAGTAGAAAATGTATTTTTTGCATTTATTAATTGCATTTCTACTTGTTTTACGGTATACAATTCATTGGTACATATTATTCTAAATGAAAAAAAATGTTTGCCTTCATAATCTTTCATGAAAATCTAATAACTTGCTCTGCCTCTTCCTCTGAAATGACTTGCCAGTTCTACTAACACCACTTATAGGCCATGTGGATGATTTGATAATGTTTTACAAAAAACAGTTGTTTTGGGCACTGTTCTAGCAAATTTACATTCAGGTCTGGATCCATTCAGGTTTGTGAGGCTGAGACCACAATGTGGTGTGTTGGTGTTTAAGACATGAGTAGAGAGATGCAAGATGAACTTTTTCCCGAAAGCTTAACGTCATCACAACAGACAGCAAAACTGCTAAAAGAACAGCTACTGCTTCTGCAGTCCTCATCACCAGGGGGAGTGTCTTCATTAATCTCATTAGTAAATGAGGCCAAGCAGTTTGTCATCATGCTAACACTTCCATCTGCTGTGGCCTAACCCTGGCTGAACCTCACACAGAGAGAGAGAGAAGGAGAGAGAAAGAGAGAGAGAGAGAGAGAGAGAGAGAGAGAGAGAGAGAGAGAGAGAGAGAGAGAGAGAGAGAGAGAGAGAGAGAGAGAGAGAGAGAGAGAGAGAGAGAGAGAGACTAAGAAAGAGAAAGCTGATAAGTATATGTTGTTTCAGCAGGGGTATTCATAGGCCTTCTAAAATCTAACAACAGGTAAGTAGGTCTGGCTCATGATCCACATTCTTAGTTTAGTGCACCACCTGCGAACACTTATGATGTGTTTAGAACAGCTTTTCCATAATTCCAAAGCATGTGACACATCATGTGACAACTGTACAACTCCCAGTACAGCATACTATAGAGGAGTACATTGATGATAGTTAATTACTATTGATGATAGTTACCATTTAGAAACATTTCAAGATTGGACCCACAATTAAGTTACAGTGAAATTATTAGGAACACCATACTAATACTGTGTTTGACCCCCTTTCGCCTTCAGAACAGCCTTAATTCTACGTGGCATTGATTCAACAAGGTGCTGAAAGCATTCTTTAGAAATGTTGGCCCATATTGATAGGATAGCATCTTGCAGTTGATGGAGATTTGTGGGATGCACATCCAGGGCACGAAGCTCCCGTTCCACCACATCCCAAAAATGCTCTATTGGGTTGAGATCTGGTGACTGTGGGGGCCATTTTCGTACAGTGAACTCATTGTCATGTTCAAGAAACCAGTTTGAAATGATTCAAGCTTTGTGACATGGTGCATTATCCTGCTGGAAGTAGCCATCAGAGGATGGGTACATGGTGGTCATAAAGGGACGGACATGGTCAGAAACAATGCTCAGGTAGGCCGTGGCATTTAAACTATGCCCAATTGGCACTAAGGGGCCTAAAGTGTGCCAAGAAAACATCCCCCACACCATTACACCACCACCACCAGCCTGCACAGTGGTAACAAGGCATGATGGATCCATGTTCTCATTCTGTTTACGCCAAATTCTGACTCTACCATCTGAATGTGTCAACCGAAATCGAGACTTATCAGACCAGGCAATATTTTTCCAGTCTTCAACTGTCCAATTTTGGTGAACTCGTGCAAATTGTAGCCTCTTTTTCCTATTTGTAGTGGAGATGAGTGGTACGCGGTGGGGTCTTCTCCTTTTGTAGCCCATCCGCCTCAAGGTTGTGCGTGTTGTGGCTTCACAAATGCTTTGCTGCATACCTCGGTTGTAACGAGTGGGTTTTTCAGTCAAAGTTGCTCTTCTATCAGCTTGAATCAGTCGGCCCATTCTCCTCTGACCTCTAGCATCAACAAGGCATTTTCGCCCACAGGACTGCCGCATACTGGATGTTTTTCCCTTTTCACACCATTCTTTGTAAACCCTAGAAATGGTTGTGCGTGGAAATCCCAGTAACTGAGCAGATTGTGAAATACTCAGACCGGCCCGTCTGGCACCAACAACCATGCCACGCTCAAAATTGCTTAAATCACCTTTCTTTCCCATTCTGACATTCAGTTTGGAGTTCAGGAGATTGTCTTGACCAGGACCACACCCCTAAATGCACTGAAGCAACTGCCATGTGATTGGTTGATTAGACAATTGCATTAATGAGAAATTGAACAGGTGTTCCTAATAATCCTTTAGGTGAGTGTGTGTGTGTATATATATATATATATATTATTATTATTATTATTATTATTATTATTATCAATGTTGAAAACATTCGATATTTCCGAGGAAACCATGATACCTTTTTTTCAGGATTCTTTGTTGAATAGAAAGTTCAAAAGAGCAGCATTTTTTAAATTGATTTATTTGTAGGAATGTAAAAGTCTGTCTGTCACTTATGATCAATTTAATGCCCTTGCATAAAAGTATTAATTTGTTTAAAAAAATATTTGAATATTAGTGTACTTCATTCACATTTCATGTAGTCGGCAATCAGGTCAAATAAACTGTATACTAAACATTCTTAGTCCATTTCATCTTGGAATTATTATTTTCAGGCATTAAATTTGGTCATATTTTGGGGATCTCATTTCATTAAACAACAGTTTTCGGTGCAGCATGTGTAAAGAGAAAGTGCCATGACTGACCAGTCGGAAGAGCTTGAAGAAGTCTAAGTTGGCATAAAGTACATCCTCAATCTTCTGCAGTCTCTGCTGGGAAAGGGCACACATGGCGCTGTGGACCCCGTACAATCCTCTGTGGCTGGGGAAGATGAGGAATCGCTCCAGAAGAGCTTGACTGCAGGCGATCTCCTTCAGAGTCAGATCCGGGACGCCATATGCAAACTGGAAACACAGGAGCAGATTTTTGGGCAAAGTTCAGCATGTCCAGAATGAAAGCTCTAATTAGTGAAGATGAGATTGCCCAAAGTAGATTTTTTTATTGCTCAAATAATTACTTCATAGCTTTGAAGACTTAATTGGGTTCTCAGTTACAATATGTTTAATTGGAATAATTTTGTTTTGCATAAGCTATACTAAAAATAAATAGACACAAATGAGACAACTTGCCAAATCTGAGCACAGTGTGAAACACAGTAAAAATGGCAGAAAAAATGACAGCTGTGGATGCCAGAATAATTCAGTAAAAATACAGTAAAATGTAAGTATATATTCTAATTATTAATTTAATTATATTTTAAACCAGTAAATCCATTGTTCGATAAATTGTTGAAACTTAAATCTGTTTTGAACTTTTAACATATACTGGGATCGACCATATTTACACTGGTAAAAATTCATCCCAATTAGCTTTTCTACAAGCTGAAGGAAATACTAGTTTAATACAGTGTCATGCACACAAATACACAATACCATCATGGTGACACACGACACACAAAAAAATGCAATAAACTGTTTTGTTTTTTTAACAACATAAGATGTTACATAAAACCGATATAAAATCACATACATAACTGATATAAAAAAAAACTAAGAAACAAAATTAATAATATTAAAAACCATCAAATGTGAAGTATTACACAGGGAATTATGGAAATGTCAGATTTTTTTCCTTCAAAAAATGGTACATTTACAACATGTAATGTAGATTATAGTTTGTCTATATAGATATAGCACAACTTTAACCAATTAACAGATTTTTACTGTCCCAATTTTACAGTCTTTTACAGGGTGCACACTATGTAATATTTTTTATTTATTTTTTAAATTGAATACAATATATCATTAATCCTCACTGATTCACTATGGTAAGGCTAAGCCTGTGTTTATATTTTAGACCTATCGGGATAGTTTTCACAGGAAATTGTGTACACACGTCACTAACTTGTGCATGTCACATAATTTCCGTAAATAGAGAAAACTTGCTCCAGCTACGTAGCCATGTGTATGGAGTGGGAGTGGCTTAGGTTAGTTGAAAAAGTTTGACATGGAGCAGCTAAATCTTGAACCTCCAGAGAAACACCGATTTAAAAAAAATCCAAACAGAGGAGAATTAACATAGAGCTCGTAATAAAACGAGGACCAACATTGGTTTTGTTTTTCGGAGAGTGCGAGAACTGAGGGATTTGAAATGTTGTAAAAGCGACGTGGAGATAGCAGTTACTCAACAGGTGAGTACAGTATTTTATTGAACAGATATATATGTAGCGCTCTAACAGAGTTCATTGTAAGACATTATCTATTGTGAAGGGTCATTTCATTATGGGTTGTTGCAAGGAAGTACCGTGTCTATTAGTGGGTATAGGTAACGTTATAGCTACAGTTACAGCTTCAGCTAGTCAGCTTGAGATCCTTTCCATCTAAATTGGTGGTATCTCTTAAAGGGATAGTTCACCCAAAAATGAAAATTAGCCCATAATTCACTCACCCTCAAGTCATCCTAGGTGTATATGACATTCTTCTTTCAGACGAATAAAATCAGAGTTATATTACACAACTCCAGGCTAATCCAAGCATTAGAATTGGATTTATAGTTGCTCTGTTTTTGAAGTCCATAAAAAGTGCATCTGTCCGTCAAATAACGTGCTCCATGAGGCTCCAGGGTGTTATTAAAGGCCTTCTGAAGCGAATCGACGCGTTTGTGTAAGAAAAATATCCATATTTAAAACTTTCGGCCGACCGCCATCTGTGGAAAAGTGTTGAATGTTGAAAGTGAAACTCAAGATGCGTATGTGACATCATGACGAGCCTACCTGGTCGCGTTAGTCTTTCGATCGGCAGGGGAACTTTCAACAATTTTTCCATATATTGAACAGGGAAGGCGGTCGGTCGAAAGTTTACTTTATAAAGTTTTAAATATGGATATTTTTCTTACACAAACACATCGATTTGCTTCAGAAGGCCTTTATTAACACCCCAGAGCCACGTGGAGCATGTTATTTGATGGGCAGATGCACTTTTTATGGACTTAAAAACAGAGCAACTATGAATCCAATTCTAATGCTTGGATTAGCCTGGACTTTTGTAATATAACTCCGATTTTATTCGTCTGAAAGAAGAATGTCATATACACCTAGGATGACTTGAGGTTGAGTAAATTATGGGCTAATTTTCTTTTTTGGGTGATCTATCCCTTTAAGTCTAGTAGTGAATGTTTTATGAGTAGGACAACCATATGCATCAGCACAGTCACACAGAGCCGAAGCACAACCAAAACAATGTTCTTTTGCAAAATGCATGCCGTTTTAACCGCTAAAGAGCCAAAAGTTACATAGCCTAACTTTAAAATTACAATCATCTTTTACAGAGTAAAACAATACTTTTTGAAACTCTAGAGGACAAAAAGTGTATTATTTTTCATAGGACGAAAATTTCTGATAAGCAGGAGACTTAAGAATATGGTTATATTTGATCTCTCTCATTGCTGTCTTGAAGAAAAAAATGGATATTATTTAATTTGTGATATTTGTTACTTACGTACTGTAAACTACGAGAACAACAACAAAAACAAAAGTCTCAGCATGACCTTGTAGAAATATCTTCAGATGGAATTATGGTTTGGTCTGACATATCAAAGAGTCACATTATTAGGTGAAAAATGTGTACATTTGTGTTGAAAAAATCACTCAAATACAGTTTTCTGGAAATATCTCTATACTGTACATCGTGCATCACAATATATCGAGGTGCACTTAGCAATGTGTAGGATCAAAGCAGGCTACTTAAGAGTGTTTGAATCACTGAGACAATGGACTGTACCGTAAATCAGCCTGTGTGTGAGAGGCCACCGTGAAACAAAAGAAGACGTACGTCACCAAGACAATAACATACAACCTCAGGAAGGGCTCTCGGTGACTGTTAAACACCATAAAACACAACACAACCCCACTAGATTTTGCTGGAAACATCTAGTGAGTCCCCATAGGAGTGTATGAGGATGTGACTGTGTGGCAAGATCCTTGTTGCGGTGGAAGCTGATAAAGCATTTATGAAAACAAAACGTCTCAAAAGAGAAGCAGCCATTGTGCTTTTGAAAAGCAGTAGCCAAAAAAGTTACATTCGCCGTAACTTACTTGCTCCATCCGCAATAGTGAATTTGTAAGATCATGCACAACAGCTATTGAAAGCCCAACGTCCCGCAGTAGGAATGACGTTAGAGTCTCGTCGTCCTTCAGAATGTCCTCCACTTTCAGTCCTTTACCTGTTGGCACAGGGGAAAGGAAAGGACATGAAGGGAAATATGATTAAACATCAATGTACTGTGTGAGTACATCATGGAAAATGTGAGTGCCCGTGCAAAACTTGTGCCGTTGTGAGTTTTTCACTCCGTTTACAAAAATCGTAAGTACAAGCTACATTTAAGTCTGTAAAGGTCATAAAAAGATTTGTTATAGATCACAAAAATTGCTTTCCTTTAAAACTTTTGCTTGAGATGCAAGTAAACAAATATTCCCCTCTTTGGGGCCTAGTTACATGTGAAATGGGAAGAATGCATTCCACACCTTCTTAACTGAAGCACTCTTAACATTGCAGCAGTGTGCTGACCAGCGTGTATAATGACTTTGACATATATTCACTCAGAGGACAAACTGTGCTGACAAAGTACTTCAATGGATCACTTGATCACTGAATTCTTTGCTGAAAGCTTTGTCGTTCAACAGTACATACTCTGTGCTGAAAGGTTACGACATGGGGGTCGTGTGTGGAGAAAGTGCTGACAGATCCAACGAATTCACTGCAGTTAAAGGTGTTTAGAGATAAACTAATATGGGCTGCTACATGAAATACATGATAAGAAAAAATATTTTCATATGACAAGATGACTGTGATGAGAGATTAAACAAATCGTGTCCTTGGATCAAAATCCTAATTGGTCCTCCTAGAATATAGTAGACAACATGTTTAATAATACTTACATTTTCTTTTATGAATTTTATGATAGTTTAATTGTATTTTTTTAAATATATTTCAAGTTGGCATTTTTATATTAAATTGTATTATATATATATTTATGCTACTGTTTAAAAGTTTAGGTTCAGCAAGATTGTTTTTTAAATAAATTAATATGGCAACACTTTAGTATGGGGAACAAATATTCACTTATTAAATACGCCTCAATAAACTCCTAATTTACTGCTTATTAATAGTTAGTTAGGTAGTTTTTGTAGTGTTTAAGTTTAGGTATTGGGTAAGTTTAATAATAAGGTCATGCAGAATAAGGCATTGTGCTTTATAAGTACTAATAAACAGCCAATATTCTACTAATATGCATGCTAATAAGCAAATAGTTAATAGCGAGAATTGAACCCTAAAATGAAGTGTTTAATACCATTTTAACCATTAATACTTTTATTGTTAAATTGATCAAAAGTTACAGTAAAGACTTTTACATTGTTACAAAAGATTCCCGTTTTAAATAAATGCTTGACCTCTATTAATTAAAGAATCCGGAAAAAAATGTATCACTGTTTTAAACATTGATTATAATAATAGTAATAATAATAAGAAGAAATGTTTCTTGAGCAGCAAATCATCATATCAGAATGATCATGTGAAACTGAAGACTGGAGTAATGATAGCTACGAATATATTTGACCGAAAATTTGACTTAGGACAAAAATAAAATAATTTTAATAAGAGAATACGTCCTATTTAGAAAAATCACCATTACGGGATATTTTCCACAAAAAAACTTTCCCAAATTAGAAAAATTCACATAGTGTATTTCACCACCCCTGTGGTGAAAATCAAGTTTTTAATGTTGTTTATATGTCTATGTGGTGTTTTTAACATGCTTTAAGACAAACCATGTGCAAATTCATAAGTCAACACCATTTCTGAGTTTTATCTCCTTAAATGCAGTGAACCAAAGACAGTTTTAAAAACGTGGTTTGTAATTGCTGATGTTTCTTACGTCACAAACTACCTTGTAACCAATCACATCAATTTGTGGGTGGGGTTTAGCATATCATTACCTATGACTACTATGATGGCATTAACTAAGAATGCCATCTACGCTAATGTTAGTCTCTCTGTTTATCCCGAGGTTTACTGCAGTCAGCCGGATCCGGGCCGTATCCAGATCAGATGGTGGACCTGCGCCCAGACATGACCAATGCATCCCTGAAGTGTCTGCAGAGACCGTGTCAATTAGACTCCCCCTGAAATTAGCTCATCGACACGGCATCCTCAATAAACCCGTCTCCGGCGCGATGAATCCGATCTTTCGAATATTCCTATTTAATAATTGTTTGATCGACACGGCATCATCAATAAACCCGTCTCCGGCGTGATGACTCCGATCTTTCGAATATTCCTATTTAATAATTGTTTATTCGACACGGCATCCTCAATAAACCCGTCTCTGGCGTGATGACTCAAATCTTTCGAATATTCCTATTTAATAATTGTTTAATCGACACGGCATCCTCAATAAACCCATCTCCGGTGTGATGACTCCGATCTTTCGAATATTCCTATTTAATAATTGTTTAATCGACACGGCATTCTCGAATATTTCGATCTAAAATGACCCCTGACCTGTAAAGTTGCCAGAATAATAATCATACACTGTTTGGGACTTAAGACTTGAGTTTGTGCTCACATTATAAGGACTAGTCATCAACCCATTAGAGGGAGCAGGAAAAGGAAACAGGTACGAGTGGAAGCACAAGAGAGGAAATGCCCACTCTCTCCATCCATCACTCAGATCCATTAAAGAGGTCCCATCAGTTCCTCTGAGGGCCGGGTTAATGGGTCAGACAGCAGGCCGTGCTCTACATACCTGCCACCAGCTCAGGATTGGTGCGCAGCGTCTCCATGAAGTTGCTCATGATAGTGACTTCCTGCCATAGACGACCGAGCTGATGGAACTCAGTGTCGTTGAACAGCAGCTCCTGAGAATCCACGTAAAACCGTGCCAAACTAAAGAGGGCAGAAAGAAATGAGCAACAATCAGAGACTGGAGATCGGAAGTCCATTAAAAACAAACATCTCCCCAGCTAACAGTGAACGTTCTCAGAACTTTAGCTAACGTTGTGGCAAGGTTCTCTCAAAGTTATGAACAAACATTCCTCCAGTAAAGTTAATAAAACTTTCGGTATCTGGTCTTCATAATGTTCTTAAAAACTAAAAAATTATCATCCATGGAATTGTTTAACCTGAAACATTTAGTTGGATGTTCACCAAATGCTTTTGAATTGGTACTACTTGTTTCATTATGTTAGAAAAACATTGAAAAGTAAGTTTCCCATTATGTTTGCAAAATGATTAAATGGAATGTGTCCTAAAGTTCATATAACCAGGAAAAAGAGAACGTTCAGAGAACATTTAGAAGTAACATTTTTATTAGCAAAACGTTTAGAGAACATATTTTTATTAGCTGGGTCCCACCATTTTTAAAGAAGGCAGCTTTCTTATTGGGATAAGACTAAATTTACAATCCACATTGTTAGCTGAACCTCCTGCAAAACTCCTCTGCATGGGAAGACACATTTTTCGTCCAAACTAAATTGTCTCGGACTATCTCTGAACGCCTACAACACAACATGTGCAAGAAGATAGGAAAATCTTCCAGATTTGAGCTGTGGAGGAGCGTCTGACTCACATGGAGTTGTGGTAGTTGGAAACGACCCCAGGCGACTCTCCTCGAGTTTGATGGCGAAAACATGGGTTATTAGCATTGCAGAAAATCCCTTGGATCCAAGGCAGGATTCCTGTTGAGGGCATAGCCTTGCTGGGAAAATGACCTGCATTTACAGATATGATGAGCAAGTTCTCAGTCACCGCAGACAGATGTTGGTGGAAACTTTTTGTTATTTGAAAACCATTATCAATTTCAATATCTGGCTGTGAGGGTGACATTGCACAACCTGGCTTAACTATATACGTTAACGTGTATTCTTACATTCATGTTGGCGATACAGGGGATTTGCTCTTCGTAGCCAAACAAGTCCAATGAATAAAACCACAGGCCACAGAATCTCAACCAGGAAGCGAATCTGTACACAAAACAAGAGATCTGTATGTTCAGAAACACATCAGACAAAAAAAGGGCAAGTTCAGGTCATAAACATTAGGTACCATGAACTAAGAATAAACAATACAATTTTTACTATCTACATTAATAAATATTGTATTTAAAACATTTATTCATCTTTATAAAATGCTAATGTATACATTAATGAATTTTAAAACATTTCAAGCACAAACTGAAAACTGAAATTATATTTCTTTCCCCCACTCAATAACTTTTTTATTATTATTATTATTGAAGAACCTTCTGAAAACACAAAATGAATTGTGGTTAATTAATTTATATAATTAATTTATATATCAGTTGTTAATAAAAAGTTTTAAAACAAGCAGCTTTTGTCATACCACTGAAATACAGGATATAATTGAAATAAAAAACACTGAAAACTAAAATTGTTTGAATTTAACCATCAACATTATAATGTAAAGTATGATACAGATATTGAGATAGGGGCTAACTGTAAAAATATGCAAAATGAGGATGTGAAATTAAAAAAATCACCAAAATCGCAAATCATATCAGTATATTAATATATCATGCTGAGAATTAAAATCTATTGACAAGTCTTGCCCTGGTGTTAAAGGGTTAGTTCACCCAAAAAGGAAAATAATGTAATTTATTACTCACCCTCATGCCGTTCCATACCCGTAGGACCTCAAATCTTCGGAACACAAATTAAGATATTTTTGTTGAAATCCAATGGCTCAGTCAGGCCTCCATAGGGAGCAAAGCAATTTACACTCTCAAGATCCATTAATGTAGTAAAAACATATTTAAATCAGTCCATGTGAGTACAGTGGTTCAATATTAATATTATAAAGTGACGATCATATTTTTGGTGCGCCAAAAAAACTAAATAACTTATATAGTGATAACCGATTTCAAAACAATGCTTCATGAAGCTTCTGAGTGGATCGAATCAGCGAGTCGATTCAGTGATTCGGAGCGGCAAAGTCACATGATTTCAGCAGTATGGTGGTTTGACACGCGACCCGAACCACTGATTCGATACACTCCGAAGCTTCATGAAGCATAGTTTTGAAATCGGCTATAAGTCGTTATTTCGTTTTTTTGGCGCACCAAAAATATGATTGTCGCTTTATAATATTAATATTGAACCACTGTACTCACATGGATTTTAGTACATTAATGGATCTTGAGAGTGTAAATTGCTTTGCTCTCTTCGGAGGCCTCACTCAGCCTTCGGATTTCAACAAAAATATCTTAATTTGTGTTCCGAAGATGAACGGAGGTCTTACGGGTGTGGAACGGCATGAGGGTGAGTAATAAATGACTAACCCTTTAAACAGAAAATAGCACAAAAAAAAGTGTGATGGATTTACATGATTGAATCTTGTACATCGGTCCGACACATGAATCAATTAAGTTAAACAAACATAATTTTTGTTCATGTAACTTTAACATCAGTGAATAATAATTTTAAGTGACTCAATTAAGTAGTGAATTGTAGGCCTATATGACTCATTGGCTCCCTGAGATGATTCAGGCATGCAATTCCATATATTCATTCATTCATCAAATTCAATTTCAATTTCATATTTTAATGTTACATAAACTGAATTATAATACTGCACTAGCTAGTTGACAAACTTTTAGCAAGTAATAGCACACACTATCATCTTAAACACTAAGCATTAAATGCTCCTTCAGCAAAGCAGTTATGACATTAGTTGTATCAGTCCACAGTAAGCAAATGCTCCACTCTTCTCCACAATGGTAACCCACTGTAATAATTCCAACATAATTGAACGTTAAACACTATTACAAACTATCAAGTCTCCCCCTTTTTTCATCTTGCTCAAAAATACATAAAATAACACTATTACATATGAAATAACATTTACTCTCTTTTGATTTAGCCATATGCAAAGCATGCTGGGAACTAACAAGCCTCGCCCAGTTTCAGTTAATGCAACACAAATCATTCATGTAATCTCAATACAAACGGATTAAGCAAACTTCAATTTTACATATATTTAAGTGGATTGAACACAATCAAATTAAGTTAGGACACAATGTACAGCAATTTTGTTGCTTTAGCTTATTGTAATTTGTCACTATTTGACCCAACCATTGTATTGAAACAAGCCTGCCGCACTCGTGTTAAAAACTGAAGCCAAAACATCTTGATCACCCTCAGGTGGTTGGTCCCAGTATAGCTCATAACCCGTGCCCCTCCGTGTATTCTAATGGACGCGAGACAAACTAAACAATCAAATTACACTTCATATAATTTTTTCGCAAAGTTGGTTTCTGTCATTTTAGACTGTTTTTATCATGCTGATTTCATTTCAAGTGTTATATAATGTATATATATATGTATAAAAGCTGAGATTGACAGCTTCTCTGAGTGAAGTTGTCACTGAGGCACTAACTGACTTTTTTCTGGATTTTCGGGAGGAGATTGGAGCTTTAGCTTTTAATTTCCATAACTGTTTATTTCACACCAACATAATGAATTGTTCTGCATCTGCGAGAGGGTGGGTGGGCTTTTGATATCGCGGCTCTACTTGTGCTCTCCGCTGCGCAGACTCTGGTCCCAAATCTGCGCAAGATGTCAGCGTCGTCCATATTTTTTTACGGTCTATGGGTTGAAACAACCCAGAATTTTTTTTGGAATGTACACTTTGAACATTTTGAAGCACAGCAAACACTCTTTCAAAACATCTAACACTCAGTTTTCAGCTTCCGAGTCTTATATTTTGGTTTTGTGTGGTATGTCACACCTCATTGCCTAAATCCTGCACTCAGAACCAAATTTCTGAGGCTTGTATCACATGATATAAACAGAGCGCTCTAAATATAAGCTATCTTGAGGCTTTAGAAACTACAGCCTGCGATGATGATTGTTTTGTGTCCCGGTGAAGCAGTTAATTGTACCTTTTGTCTCTTGCGGAGTGTCCAGTTCTTCCAGAGCAGCAGACGGATCTGTCTGCTTGTGTTCATGGCTCCAACTTAACCCCTTGTAGGGGTCACCAACACACACAAACCTGGCAACACACCACATACTTCACACTCAAAATCAACCTGAAAGAAAACTTGCAGAACTGTTGTTAGTCATAAATATTGTTAGCATTGTAGCTTGTTATTGTTAGCTTGATGTGACCATGTGATCAGATTTTAGACGACCAACAGACTAAAAACTGCCGTCTTTTTGTGCTTGGAGATTTTGTTTGTCATGTGAAATTGGGTCACAAATCTTTAAAGGAAAACATGGGCCTAGCAATGAACCACTGAACTATTTTGAGCCACAGCAATGACTACAACAGCTAGACCAAAACAGCGCAGCAGTCACAGACAGAGCTGTTATTATGTCTGTTAGACGTCTAATTTTCCAGTGAACTTTTTACACAAACACTGATTAAAGCTCTTTGAGTTCAGGTTCAGATACAAATGTCGCATCTTACAGAGTCTCTTTTGACAGAAATATTGAGAGTATACTAGATCTTTATGGCTAAATAAATATGAAAGAATTAAAATGCATTATTTTAGGTATAAAATTACCAAACTGCAGTGAATGTAGCCTACACTACCGTTCAAAGTTTTGGTGTAAATTAGAAATGTCTTTACTGTCACTTTTGATTAATGTATCCTTACTGAATAAAAGTAATAATTTCTTTAAAAAACAGAATAAAATATCATGAACATAAACTTTTGAACAGTAGTGTATGAGCAAAAAATGGTATGCTTACCTCAGTGCTAAAAAGATTTGAGTCCCTCAACATTCGCATATAAAGGTACATGATTACAGTCCATGATAGTTGCTGAAACACAACAGCCAAAGTAGCTGCTCCTGACTGACTCAGGTGATACGGCTAATCTGATTGCCTTAATCTGCTGGGTTAAAATGCCCACCAGCAAAGCCCTCCATTTTTACATGACTACTCTTTATTTACATGAACATGTGGTGGATTGACGATGCCTTAGGAGACACTAATAATGTATGTTGTGTCATATTATGTATTATATGGACATTTGGAGTATGTGTGCTATATTTTACATCTCCTATTTCTGTTTCAGTTTGGATGAGTCAGAGCTGAGCGGCTCAGTGCTGGAGCTCAGGTGACATTTCTAATTAGGGATGAGGAGGGACAGAGTCTGTCCTGGACAGTTACAGATACACAGGGAGTGAAGACAATAGGCAAACGGGACACTGGTTTGGCCTCCCCCTGAAATACAGCAGCTAAACTAACCGCTGACATTAAATATTGAACATGCTCATCAGATTAAATCATAATAAATAGGGGTGGGGGAAAGAATTGATACAGCATAGTATTGCGACATTTTGTGTGGGGATATTGTCGAGAACACTGATCAGGCTTAACATTATGACCACTGACAGGTGAAGTGAATAACACTGATTATCTCTTCATCACGTCACCTGTTAGTGGGTGGGATATATCAGGCAGCAAGTGGACATTTTGTCCTCAAAGTTAATGTGTTAGAAGCAGGAAAAATGGCCAAGCGTAAGGATTTGAGCGAGTTTGACAAAGGCCAAATTGTGATAGCTAGACGACTGGGTCAGAGCATCTCCAAAACTGCAGCTCTTGTGGGGTGTTCCCGGTATGCAGTGGTCGGTATCTATCAAAAGTGGTCCGAGGAAGGAACAGTGATGAACTGACGACTGGGTCATGGGCAACCAAGGCTCATTGATGCACATGTGGAGCGAAGGCTGGCCCTTGTGGTCCGATCAAACAGACGAGCTACTGTAGCTCAAGAAGTTAATGCTGGTTCTGATAGAAAGGTGTCAGAATATACAGTTTGTTGCATATGGGGCTGCATAGTCGCAGACCAGTCAGGGTGCCCATGTTGACCCCTGTACACCGCCGAAAGCGCCAACAGTGTGTCACGGTTCATCAATTCACTGTCTTCTTCTCTCTGTGTTTTGTGCGGTTGTGTTGGAGGCGTGGTCACTGATTACGGAGCTCATCGTCTCCACCTGCTGCACTCATTAATCAGCCTTCTTATACATGCCTCTCACCTACACCTGTTGTCAGATCGTTTCAGGCTGTTCCCCGGTGCTGTTTGTGTGTGTGTTTGTTCTCCTCTGGTTCCTGAGTGCTTCTCCGTTCCGGTCTCTGGATCGTCGTGATCTGTGTTGCCCGCTGCTTCCCTGCGTCACAGCTTTTTCCCGGACTGACCTGCCTGAGTTCGTGTTTACATCGGAGGTTGCCTGCCTGCTTCACCTGGGATCTTCCTGACGATACTGCTGCTTACTTCCTGCCTCTGTTACATCGTGTTCATTGTAGTCTTCTGATTATTATTATTTAACTCTCACTAGAGAGCAGATTAAAGAGTTTCTGAATTCGCTATTCGATCTGACCACAGTATGGATCTAGCGAGGATGGCGGAGCTGCAGGATTACCTGACTACAAGCAATCAGAGTATGGATTGGCAGGACGAACAGGTAACCGCCACGGCTCAGGCAATGCAGGCACTTGTGACGCAGGTGTCCGAGCTCTCGTCCCAGATTCAAGAACTGAGATCGCCCACTGCGCCCACACCGCCGACCATTCCCCAACCACCTTCCAACATCAACGGCCAGCACGAGCCCCGGATACCCACGCAAGAGCGCTATGCGGGTGAGGCTGAGCTATGCAGACCATTCTTAACGAGGTGTGCACTATTTTTTTCGTTGCAACCCGCTTCCTTTTCTACAGAGACTTCCAAGGTGGCGCTGGTTATCAAGCTGTTGACGGGGCATGCAGCATGTTGGGGAACGGCGGTCTACGAGAATAACGAACCATGTTGTTCCTCGTTCCTGGCACTCTCGGCAGAGATGAGACGGGTCTTTGACCGGAGGTAGTAACTCCACCAAGGTAGTAGACCCGTCTCCGACTACATCATTGACTTTCGGACTTTGGCCGCAGAGTGCAGGTGGAATCGATTCCTGCATGGGCTGGCTGACCGTGTCCAACAGGAGATATACGCCATGGATCTTCCCTCTAACCTCAATGGACTGATGGAATTAGCGCTTTGTGTGGACTCGCGACTGGAGCTCCGAGACCAACGCACCCGTACAAGAGGAACCGCTGTGTTTCGTGGGTTCCTTAGTGCTGACGCGGTCAGCCCACCCAACGATCCCGAGCCCATGCAGGTGGGCAGAGCTCGGCTTTCACGGGAGGAGAGGGAGCGTCGGAGGAAAGGAGGACTATGCCTTTACTGTGGCATGACGGGGCATTTCCTCAACCACTGTCCATTAAAAGATCGAGCCCGACAGTAGGTGAGAGGTTACTGTCGGGTGGGGCTTCGTTGGGGAAATCCTCGTCTGCCACCCTCCTTCCGGGAAGATTGCAGTGGGCAACCAGATCCTACCACTGCCAAGCCCTTGTGGATTCCGGAGCTGAGGGTAATTTCATTGACTGTTCTTTAGCCACTCAGCTTCATATTCCCATCACTCCTCTTTCCAACACCATCACTGTTCACGCACTCAACGGTCAAGCACTTCCCAACATCACTCACACCACTGACACTATCACTTTGACAAACTCTGGCAACCACACGGAATCCATTAAGTTCCTCCTCATGGACTCTCCTCACGCACCCATCGTCCTCTGTCATCCTTGGCTGGTGAAACATAACCCTAGGGTTGACTGGGGACACAGCTCTGTCGCAGGTTGTCAGTGCTATGCCTCTTGTCTTGTGTCTGCTCATTCGTCTGTGTCTAGTTTTGTGTTTGAGGAGGAGACGGTGAATTTATCTAACATGCCAGAGGAGTATCTCGACCTGAAGGAAGTGTTCATTAAGTCTCGAGCTGCATCTCTTCCTCCTCATCGTCCCTGTGACTGTGCCATAGATCTAGTGCCAGGCTAGTCTCTGCCCAAAGACAAGTTATACTCACTTTCTACTCCTGAGAGGGAGGCCATGGAGAAATACATTTCTAATTCTCTAGCTTCCGGGTTCATTCGCCATTCCTCTTCTCCAGCGGGGGTGGGATTCTTTTTTGTGGGTAAGAAGGATGGGTCTCTGCGGCCTTGTATTGATTACCGAGGGCTGAATAACATCATGGTAAAGAATACTTATCCTTTGCCGTTGATGTCTTCAGCATTCGAGAGGCTACAGGGAGCATCCATATTCACGAAATTGGACTTACGTAATGCTTATCATTTGGTGCGCATAAGGGAGGGGGATGAATGGAAGACTGCCTTTAATACCCCCAGGGGCCATTTTGAATATTTGGTCATGCCCTTCGGGCTGTCCAACTCCCCGGCAGTCTTCCAAGCACTAGTCAATGAGGTGCTGGGAGACATGGTTGATCAGTTTCTCTATGTTTACCTGGATGACATATTGATTTTTTCTTCTTCTCTCCAGGAACATGTCCAGCACGTCAGACTAGTGCTCCAGAGGTTGCTAGAGGATGGGCTTTTTGTCAAGGCGGAGAAATGAGCATTTCATGCACAGTCAGTTCCTTTTTTAGGTTATATCGTTTCATCCGAGGGAATGCGAATGGATCCTGACAAAGTTAAGGCTGTGATGGATTGGCCAAGCCCAGATTCTCGTAAGGCCCTACAGATGTTTCTGGGGTTCGCCAATTTCTATCTGCGTTTTATTCGCAACTTTAGTCAACTAGCCGCGCCTTTGACCATGTTGACCTTCCCAGAACGGTGTTCAGGTGGTCTGGTGCAGCAGAGACTGCATTTGCCAAACTCAAGAGTCGCTTCGTTTCGGCTCCCGTTCTCGTTACCCCTGATCCATCACGCCAGTTCGCAGTTAAGCTTGCATTGGAGGAGTGGTGGCATTGGCTAGAGGGATCGGGGGTTCCTTTAATCGTATGGACCGATCACAAGAATCTAGAGTACATCAGATCGGCTAAAAGACTCAACTCTAGGCAGGCTCAGTGGTCTCTTTTTTCTGGACATTTTGACTCTTCTCTTTTGTACCGCCCGGGTTCTAAAAACATAAAACCCGATGCTTTATCGCACGTTTTTGACCGCTCCAACCGCCCCTCTACTCCCGAGTGCATTTTACCAGAGAGACTGAGGGTCTCCACACTCACATGGGAGGTCGAATCGAAGGTTAAGTCAGCCTTAGAAGGGGTAACGCCCCCGCCCCGGCGGACCACCGAGTCGTTTATTTGTGCCTGAGGGAGTTTGGTCCGACATAGTCCGATGGGGTCACTGCTCCAATGTAGATTGTCACCCAGGAGTTAATGGAACCAAATTTCTGGTCAAGCAACGATTCTGGTGGCCAGGGATGGCTCGTGACGTCAGGGATTTTGTTTTGGCCTGTTCGGTGTGTGCCATAGGTAAGACGTCTAATCGCCCTCCCGATGGGTTACTCCAACCGCTGTCTGTTCCTTCGAGACCCTGGTCCCACATCGCTCTAGATTTTATTACCGCCCTCCCAGGGCAAGACGGTTGTTTTGACCGTTGTGGACCGGTTCTCGAAAATGCTTCATTTAATTCCTTTGCCTAAATTACCTTCTGCCAAGGAGACAGCGGTAGCTGTCGTTGACCACATCTTTCGTTTACATGGCCTTCCGATGGACGTGGTTTCCGACTGGGGGCCCGGCCCCAATTTGTGTCCAAATTTTGTAGATTACTGGGGCGACGGTTAGTCTGTCTTCGGGTTTCCATCCCCAGAGTAATGGTCAGACTGAGCGGGCCAACCAAGATCTTGAGAGAGGGTTATGATGTTTGGTGTCCAAAAATCCTTCCTCCTGGAGCCAGCAAATCTCATGGATTGAGTACACTCATAATTCGTTGCCAGTGTCGGGTACTTTCACCGTTTGAGTGTAGTTTAGGGTACCAGCCACCAATTTTTCCCAGTCTGGAGTCCGAAGTCGCGGTTCCCTCCGCTCACGCCTTCGTCCAGAGGTGTCGTAACACATGCACCAAGGCCCAAGCCGATTGCCACCGGTCTAAGCCTCCCGTCTACGTCGTGGGTCAAAAAGTGCTGCTTTCTTCTAAGAATATTCCTCTCCGTTCCGTGAGTAATAAACTGGCTCCCAAATTCATTGGCCCGTTTACTGTCACTAAAATCATTAGTCCGGTGGCAGTCCGCCTCGAACTACCTCCCGCGTACGGGAGGATTCACCCCGCCTTCCATGTTTCCAAATTAAAGCCCGTGTTTCATGCTCTTATTAATCCGCCTACTCTGGTTCCTCCCCCGCCGCGTCTCGTAGACGGGGAACCAACTTATACGGTTAATCGTATTCTGGACTCTAGGCGGAGGGGACGCGAATTCCAGTACTTGGTGGACTGGGAAGGTTACGGTCCGAAGGAGAGAAGTTGGGTTCCTGCTATGGGACATACTGGATCACTCCCTTATTAATGATTACAATCAACAGGTAGGTCCTCCTGGGAGCTCCAGGAGGCGCTCCTAGGGGGAGGGGTACTGTCACGGTTCATCAATTCACTTCTTCTTCTCTCTGTGTTTTGTGCGGTTGTGTTGGAGGCGTGGTCACTGATTACGGAGCTCATCGTCTCCACCTGCTGCACTCCTTAACCAGCCTTCTTATACATGCCTCTCACCTACACCTGTTGTCAGATCATTTCAGGCTGTTTCCCGGTGCTGTTTGTGTGTGTGTTTGTTCTACTTTGGTTCCTGAGTGCTTCTCCGTTCCGGTCTCTGGATCGTCGTGATCCATGTTGCCCGCTGCTTCCCTGCGTCCTGCCTGAGTTCGTGTTTACATCGTAGGTTATCTGCCTGCTTCACCTGGGATCTTCCTGACGATACTGCTGCTAACTTCCTGCCTCTGTTACATCGTGTTCATTGTAGTCTTCTGACTATTATTGTTTAACTCTCACAAGAGAGCAGAATAAAGAGTTTCTGAATTTGCTATTGGATCCTCCTGTCTCTCTTTCAGTTAACCTGACAACGTGAGCATCAGAACTGGACCATGGAGCAATGGAAGAAGGTGGCCAGGTCTGATGAATCACTTTTCTTTTGCATTACACGGATGGCCATGGGAAGAAGACAAGCCGGCGGAGGCAGTGTGATGCTTTGGGCAGTGTTCTGCTGGGAAACCTTAGGTCCTGCCATCCATGTGGATGTTACTTTGACACGTACCACCTGCCTAAGCATTGTTGCAGACCATGTACACCCTTTCATGGAAATGGTATTCCCTGGTGGCTGTGGCCTTTTTTCAGCAGGATATTGAGCCCTGCCTCAAAGCAAAAATGGTTCAGGAATGGTTTGAGGAGCATGAGTTTGAGGTGTTGACTTGGCCTCCAAATTCCCCAGATCTCAATCCAATCGAGCATCTGTGGGATGTGCTGAACAAACAAGTCCGATCCATGGAGGCGCCACCTCGCAACTTACAGGACTTAAAGGATCTGCTGCTAACATCTTGGTTGCAGATACCACAGCACACCTTCAAGGGTCTAGTGGAGTCCATGCCTCGACAGGTCAGGTCTGTTTTAGCAGCAAAAGGGGGACCAACACAATATTAGGAAGGTGGTCATAATGTTATGACCTGTTCGGTGTTTAATCGATACAAGGACGGCAAGTACCGATATTTTCAGGCACTGAATTTCAGCTCATTTTGTGCAAGATTTTACCGTAAGCTCTGCGCATATAATGCGGGAAATAATCTAAAATATGAGGAAGTAAAACATTTGACAAGGAAGTGATGTGGATTGAAGATGTAAAATTAACAGTCTGAGAACCTTATTAGATACAAATATGTGTTGACAAAGTTTGCAGTTTGGGGACATATGCAGTTGAAAAAAGGTTATATGTTATTGCAAAACAATATCGTATCATGATAATCTAGTGTCGTGGGGCTTCTGCCGATTCCCACCTCTAATAATAAATGGTATTTAAATGTACTAATTTTAATTAGTAGTGTTTGCTAAAGCAGGAATCATGGTTATTATTCTTTTTATTATTATTATTTTATAAGTATTAAACATAATTCCACTACCCATACCATTTGTCTCAAATTGTGCAGTTTTCTTTGTTAATTTAGTTTTTTACTTTTTTAAATTAGAATTTTGCCTGGCTAATGATAAAATTGACAAATAAATAAATAAGTTAATTAAATAAATCTTGGTGCCGAAGGAATTTTAATATTATTTATACATTTTATAAACAATTTTCACAATTAATTACAAAGAAACAGTGAATGAAACATGAAAGTTTAAAGTAGAAAGACTGAAATAGTTTTTCTAATAAAACACTCCAATAAGCATTACTTTATTCTGAAAAATAATTTTTAGAGTTGTTGTAGTTAAATCTTTGTCATTTTATATTTCTATTTTCCTTTAATCTATTTTTTTAAATTCAGTTTTAGTTTCAATAATTTTAATACTTCAACTTAAACATTTTATTTTTAGTGTAGTCAACATTTGTAATAGACGGCGTTTTAACGGTCATCAATATCGTAAATCCTGTCGCGTTTTTTGTATTTTCATTTTTTTGTTTTTAATATATGTACATTTATAACACTAATACTTTGTATTTTATTACTTTTGCATCAAATTACAATAAAAAAAGTTACCGCTGCTGTGAGGGTGTTTAGTAATAGCGTCTACGGGAGTGATGGTAAAAATTTACATATTTATCTCTTTTGACTGCCGTTATCAATCTCATTCTATTTTTTCCCTCTTTTTGAAAGTTGTGAAATCACTACTGTGGCATTTTTCTTTTGCTATGTGAGCAAACAGGCACACAAAAAAATATTTAATGTATTCACAGCTATAATATTTAACCCAACTATGACGACTTCCGCTCTGAGAAACCCGGAAATGTGAAAAGGGTCTATTTTCATCTTATATTTATATTTTATTTCAGCTTTACGTCAATAAACAAAAATGATTAGAACTAGTTTTAGTTAACAATAACACTGGGACGACAAAACTTTTTTGATTTGGACCAGAAATATAGCTAGTAACACCTAGGGTGTTACCACCCACCCTATCTACTGCATAGTAAAACGCTAGCATTCACTTGATACACCTTAGCAACTGCCTAACAATGCCCTGGCAACATCCTAGCTTCACAGTGACCCCTCATATTTCATTCTGAAAATTAAAAATGAAGTCTTCATATTTAATACTCTTTTACATGCAAATGGACAAAACAAGAAAAGAAAAAAGGTCAGAAAATATAAAACTAGTTTGAACTAAATATTTAATCTGCAAACATGTTGCACGTCTTCAAGAATTGTTGGTATGTTAATCGTATGTTTATGGCAGCAGGTTATGTGTACAAAATGAAAACAAATGCATATATAACAGAAACGGATGCACTTACGCAGCCTAAAACACACAAGAGCAGAAGTGTTTCTGAAACTATAAAACAAAATAATAATAATAAACGGAGCAATTCCAATAGGGTCCTCACACCATCGGTGCTCGGGCCCTAAAAACAGCCGGCAGTAACTGTATTACATCCTGCCGAAGCAGTGATGATGCAGTGGTTAGGCTTAGCAAGTGCATCACAATGAGCAGGTCGGCATACATTTACAGACAATACTATACACACTCCTGTTGAGTTCATACAATTATTACACAGAACTTCGGATTTGAATAACACATTAATATAACTGATTATTTAATGATATAGAAGTATCTCTTGGCCATCTTATCACAGTGAAGGAGATAATGAGAATGAGACACATTTGGCTTGAACGTTCAGAAACAATATCCAAAAATAACATAAAAGAGTGCTCACTTAAAGTTAAGTGAATGTCACAAATGTTTTGGACCTTTGCTGATTTTTCCGGCTCAAACTGTAGCTTAAAGGGACATTAACAAACAGCTAGTAATCCCAAAAACAAAACAAAAAACCATGGAGACGTTTCACCTCTCCTGTAATATTTTTTACCCTTTCTCAAAGGGATATTAAAACAATTTCATATATACAGTATGGCACAAAAAAAAAAGACATACAGATACATACATATAAAGCCGTAGACATATCTACTAGACTATTAAAATTTTGTGAGGACTGTGGAGGAATCAGTCACATATTGGGAGAATACTGTACCAAGCGTGACAAAAACTGCCCTGGAGGACAACCCCAGAAGCAAACCGATTCGGCTTTTTTTTTTAAAAGCCAGGTGTTCTTTTTTTTTAAACAAAATGTGCCTCTCGCTGCTCCAGTTCGTGCATACGGCGACTGCGTCTCTGATAGAGGGGTTTGGCGTCTGTTGGGCTGAGCTCCTCCACGCTGGAGCCTGGAGACTGAGGTGGCGAGAGCGTGATGGGGCTTAGCGAACCGCTTTCCGACAGTCCTTCTTCCGCTCCTCCTGATACAGTGCTTGTCCCTGTTGTAAAAGTCGGCTTGGCCGTTAGAGTAATAGTCACCGGTGTTGTTGGTGTGGTGGGGGGCGTCGTCACTGCTGTGGAGACTGTTGCAGCATTTGACGTGGCTGCTGTTGTTAATATGGTAATGGCTGTTGTGTAAACAGCTCCTGTGGTAGTGGTTGGTGCTGCTGAAACGGTTTTTGCCAGCGAGTCAAATGACCTGAATTGGCCTCCTGATGGAGGTCTATAGAACGTTCCAGGAGGTGGTTTTAGTGTCCGTGGCGCTCGGAAGGATAATGGAGCCCCGCTGGACTGGCTTGTACCATCTTTTCTAGCAGCAATGCTGTGGGGTACAACACTAATTTCAGACGGTTTCGGCACACCAGAAGGTGGCAGGTTGGCCACTATCATTGCAGTTCTGGGTGTCACATCGTAATGTCTATACTGTCTGTCCCAGGTCCTCCTCAGTGTCTGAGTGTCTATGAAGGGGTTCCTGTTATAGTTTGAGAGTCGTGGTGTCGAAGGCTTCTCCGGTTCAGTGGTCTCCTGAATGGCGGCAGGCGAGTGGTCGTGCTCCACAGTGTTGCGACTGTTGCGCTCGTTGAGTAGTCGGTCCACAGGCATGCTGATAGGTCGAGACACCGCCTTGGAGCGATGGGGACGAAGCTGCACCAATCGGCTGCTGACACTGGGCCGGCTGAACATAGATATGGACTTCTGCATGTCCACAGGAGCGGAGTCAACCCCATTTATATCGGAGCCCTCGGCCGCTGGAGAGAAAAAAAATTATCTTAAACTTAATTTATACAAGCTATTCATTTATACAAACTATTCTTTCAAAATAAACTCTTAGTGCATTTAAAATATAAATAAGACTTTTGCATTTCCGGGTCAGCTTTGACACAGTGGAACATAAGTTTATAAAACTGTCATAACTTAATATTTTTCTAAACTAAAAATCATATTAGGGGTTTGTGAACTGCTCTTAGTCTGACCCGTCACCTAGGACCTGTTTGCCTTGGGAGACCCTACCAGGGGCATATAGCCCCGGACAACATAGCTCCTAGGGTCATTCGGGTACTCAAACCCCTCCACCACGTTAAGGTGGCAGTCCATGGAGGAGTGGCAGTCCATGGAGGAGGTTCACGGTTCACAAACCCCTTATGATGACAAAAAGAAGGAGGACCGTGACGTCGCCCGGTATGGCGCAGCCGGGGCCCCACCCTGGAGCCAGGCCTGGGGTTGGGGCTCGTATGCGAGCGCCTGGTGGCCGGGCCTTCCCCCACGGGGTCCGGCCGGGCTCAGCCCGAAGGAGCGACGTGGGGACACCTTCCCGTGGGCCCACCACTCACGGGAGGGACCGTAAGGGGCCGGTGCAAAGCGAATCGGGCAGCAGTCGAGGGCGGGGGCCTAGACGACCCGATCCCTGGACACGGAAACTGGCTCTTGGGACATGGAATGTCACCTCGCTGGCGGGGAAAGAGCCTGAGCTTGTGCGTGAGGTTGAGAGGTTCCGACTAGAGATAGTCGGAATCACCTCCACGCATGGCTCGGGCTCTGGAACCACACTCCTCGAGAGGGGATGGACTCTTTACCACTCTGGAGTTGCCCATGGTGAGAGGCGGCGGGCTGGTGTGGGTTTGCTTATAGCCCCCCAGCTCTGCTGCCATGTGTTGGAGTTTACCCCGGTGAACGAGAGGGTCGTTTCCCTGCGGCTTCGGCTCGGGGATAGGTCTCTCACTGTCGTTTGTGCCTATGGGCCGAACGGCAGTGCGGAGTACCCGGCCTTCTTGGTGTCCCTGGGAGGGGTGCTGGAAAGTGCTCCGACTGGGGACTCCGTCGTTCTACTGGGGGACTTCAACGCCCACGTGGGCAATGACAGTGAAACCTGGAGGGGCGTGATTGGGAGGAACGGCCCCCCTGATCTGAACCCGAGTGGTGTTCAGTTATTGGACTTCTGTGCTAGTTACAGTTTGTCCATAACGAACACCATGTTCAAGCATAAGGGTGTCCATCAGTGCACATGGCACCAGGACACCCTAGGTCGTAGGTCAATGATCGACTTTGTGGTCGTTTCATCTGATCTGCGGCCGTATGTCTTGGACACTCGGGTGAAGAGAGGGGCGGAGCTGTCAACTGATCACCACCTGGTGGTGAGTTGGATCCGATGGCGGGGGAGGAAGCTGGATAGACTCGGTAGACCCAAACGTACTGTGAGGGTCTGCTGGGAACGTTTGGCCGAGTCTCCTGTCAGAGAGATCTTCAACTCCTGCCTCCGGCAGAGCTTCGACCGGATCCCAAGGGAGGCTGGAGATATTGAGTCCGAGTGGACCATGTTCTCCACCTCCATTGTCAAAGCGGCTGCTCGGAGCTGTGGACGCAAGGTCTCCGGTGCCTGTCGAGGCGGCAATCCCCGAACCCGGTGGTGGACACCGGAAGTAAGGGATGCCGTCAAGCTGAAGAAGGAGTCCTATCGGGCCTGGCTGGCTTGTGGGACTCCTGAGGCAGCTGACAGGTACCGACAGGCTAAACGGACTGCAGCCCGGGTGGTCGTGGAGGCAAAAACTCGGGCCTGGGAGGAGTTCGGTGAGGCCATGGAAAAAGACTATCGGCTGGCCTCGAAGAGATTCTGGCAAACCGTCCGGCGCCTCAGGAGGGGGAAGCAGTGCCCTACCAACGCTGTTTACAGTGGCGATGGGCGGCTGTTGACCTCGACTGGGGATGTTGTCGGACGGTGGAAGGAATACTTCGAGGATCTCCTCAATCCCGCCGTCACGTCTTCCATTGAGGAAGCAGAGGCTGGGGGCTCAGAGGAGGACTCGTCCATCACCCGGGCTGAAGTCACCGAGGTGGTCAAGAAACTCCTCGGTGGCAAGGCACCGGGGGTGGATGAGATCCGCCCTGAGTACCTCAAGTCTCTGGATGTTGTGGGGCTGTCTTGGCTGACACGCCTCTGCAGCATCGCGTGGCGGTCGGGGACAGTGCCTCTGGGATGGCAGACCGGGGTGGTGGTCCCTCTTTTTAAGAAGGGGGACCGGAGGGTGTGTTCCAACTATAGGGGGATCACACTTCTCAGCCTCCCCGGGAAAGTCTATGCCAGGGTACTGGAGAGGAGAATCCGGCCGATAGTGGAACCTCGGATTCAGGAGGAACAGTGTGGTTTTCGTCCTGGTCGCGGAACACTGGACCAGCTCTATACCCTCTACAGGGTGCTGGAGGGTTCATGGGAGTTTGCCCAACCAGTTCACATTTGTTTTGTGGATTTGGAGAAGGCATTCGACTGTGTCCCTCGCGGCATCCTGTGGAGGGTGCTGGGGGAATATGGGGTCCGGGGTCCTTTGTTGAGGGCTGTCCGGTCCCTGTATGACCGAAGCAGGAGTTTGGTCCGCATTGCCGGCAGTAAGTCAGACTTGTTCCCGGTGCATGTTGGACTCCGGCAGGGCTGCCCTTTGTCGCCGGTTCTGTTCATAATTTTTATGGACAGAATTTCTAGGCGCAGCCAAGGGCCGGAGGGTGTCAGGTTTGGGGACCACACGGTTTCGTCTCTGCTCTTTGCGGATGACGTTGTCGTGTTGGCCCCTTCTAACCAGGACCTTCAGCATGCATTGGGACGGTTTGCAGCCGAGTGTGAAGCGGCTGGGATGGGGATCAGCACCTCCAAATCCGAGGCCATGGTCCTCAGTCGGAAAAGGGTGGCTTGCCCACTCCAGGTTGGTGGAGAGTTCCTGCCCCAAGTGGAGGAGTTTAAGTATCTAGGGGTCTTGTTCACGAGTGAGGGGAGGATGGAACGGGAGATTGACAGACGGATCGGTGCAGCTTCTGCAGTAATGCGGTCGATGTACCGGTCTGTCGTGGTGAAGAAAGAGCTAAGCCGTAAGGCGACCGGTCAATCTACGTTCCTACTCTCACCTATGGTCATGAGCTTTGGGTCATGACCGAAAGGACAAGATCCCGGATACAGGCGGCCGAAATGAGCTTTCTCCGCAGGGTGGCTGGGCGCTCCCTTAGAGATAGGGTGAGGAGCTCAGTCACTCGGGAGGAACTCGGAGTAGAGCCGCTGCTCCTCCACATCGAGAGGGGACAGCTGAGGTGGCTCGGGCATCTGTTCCGGATGCCTCCTGAACGCCTTCCCGGGAAGGTGTTTCGGGCATGTCCAACCGGGAGGAGGCCCCGGGGAAGACCGAGGACACGCTGGAGGGACTATGTCTCCCGGCTGGCCTTGGAACGCCTCGGTGTCCCCCCGGAAGAGCTAGAGGAAGTGTCTAGGGAGAGGGAAGTCTGGGCATCTCGGCTTAGACTGCTGCCCCCGCGACCCGGCCCCAGATAAGCGGAAGAAGATGGATGGATGGATGGATGGATGGAAAAATCATATTTGAATATTTAAAAAAAAAAAACTTCTAATAGTGAATGCAAAAAGCTTTGAATGTTATTAATGTATTATTACTACAATTACCAATTTATTTTATAAAAATTAAAATTTTCATGAACTACAGAAAAACAGCTTGATGCAGGATTTTTATTACAATATTTCATGAGAAAATGTATTTGAATATATCATTATGTGAAGTTTATAAGATCACATCTTCTGAGAATTACCTGGATTAACTCTTTTGAAATCAATAGATTTAATTACATTCTTTTGAACTTATTATTCCTCAAAACAGTCAAAATGTATTCATTTAATTTATTATCATATTATCAATCAGTATTATTACAATGATTTCAAACAAAATATTAAAAATTTTCTTATAATGTCATGGTCAGTTTTGACCATCATTTTACCAAGATGAGCTGAGACACTCATACTAACCAGGTGTTTGCGTTCTTTCATCCCCTGCCTTCATCTCCGTCACTTCCTCCCTAAGCTGTGCAGAGGTAATCACAGACGAGTGTCTCTTGTTGACTTTCGCACTCTGTGTGAAGAATAAACACAGATTACATATCATAAATGCTAATATTTCCTAAAAAGGTCTAGCTGCCATTCTCTGGCCCATCTCACCTCTTTGATATCCATGAGAGACCGGGAGTGGCGGCTGAGTTTTGGCTCTTTGTCTTGGATGTTGGGCACAATGGAAGCATGTGATGCCGTAGGACTGGTGGGAGACACGTGGCTGAGGGGGACATCAAAGATCATCTGGTGGTAACTGATGAGCAGTTCCACCATACGGGCCTGGTGGGGGTAGTCAACCAGAGAGGACAGTGACACTTCCGCGTCCAACTGCCTGGGCTTGATGAGCGTGGGACCGAAGATGATGCCCAGGTTACTAGCGGTCATCTTGTTCTCCTCCGATTGCTCTGTTACTCTGTAGAACAATGTTTGGGAGTGGTGGATTTAGATTTCACTCTCACTAAACATTTAAGGGCTTCAAGCAACCAATAATGAAAAACAGATTTCAACATTAATGTTATTTTACAGATGCTTATGTTTATGGTTTGTGTTAGCATACCTGTGCAGATGTGTGATGAGGAACTGCAGGGTTTTGTAATGGGCTGCAGGAAGCTGGCGAAGGAGGTCTCGAATTTTGAAGAGAACTCTTTTAAGATCAATGCTGAGGCACAGCTGCTCCCCTGGTGATTTCTCTTTAGCCGAGTCACTCTCATCCATGTTCTGAGTCTCTTTTGCCAGCCCAATGACATCATTATAATACCGATATAGAATCAACGGCTCTGGCAACTGAAAAAACATTTTTCTTTTAAGCCAATGTAAATCAACAAAAAGTTTCTAAATGAGAAAAGCAATGAGAGCCTATAGAGTGGAACAGTGCCCCCCCACACACTTTTACAGCGGCGTTGGCTCCATAAGTATATTTTCCATTCATATCTCGCATAGGGATTTTCGAAAAGGTCTACATTAAAGCATTATAAGCCATGAAACAAGCCAACTAGCTATGAGGTGAATCATAACATTACAAACTTTGATTTGAAGCAAAAAAGTATTTGAAAATCTTTAGTGATAGAAAGAACTACAATCCTATGATGCATTGCGAACAGCATAATCAAATTAAAAACGATGAAGAAATATAAAACCACTAATTTAAAAATGTTGATTATATACAGTATATACAGTCAAACCAAAAATTTTTATATATATATTTTAATAATTTTTATGTAAAATGTAATGGAGTCAGTCTCTCTAAGCTCTCAAACTACTTACATTTTTGTGTATGTATGGGTGTGTGTGTGTGTGTGTGTGTGTGTGTGTGTGTGTGTATATACGTTTCTATAAACAACCAACATGTTAAAATCAATAGATTTATATTTATCCATCATTTCGATTATGTCATTTGCAAAGCTTCATGGGGAATTATTCTCCTTATTTGCAATTCTTTACCTTATTAAAGTCGTTAATTATACGGTCTTGTAGCTTTGTCTTTTTATTTGATTTTCAAATACTGTTTTGCTTCAAATCAAAGTTTGTAATGTTGTGATTCACCTAATAGCTGGTTGGTTTGGTTCATGGCTCATAACTTTAGAAAAGAAAAAAAAATGAAACCATGGACGCCGAGAAACCGGGCGGGTACTGTTGCGCACTAATATGTCGAGTTTCATAAAGACATGATGAAACTGGGATTATTTGTCCCACCACACCTGTCTTAGGTAAAGCTTGAGCACGTTGCTTATGTCATGTGGGTGGAGGTCAGAAAGTTCCACTAAGTCCTTTCCGTTCTCAAAGGCCTGGCACAGCTTTTCCACACGAGACTTCGCCCCATTCACCCGATAAATGCCCTTGAATTGCAACGAAAGTAGGGCGTCATTCACAAAATGACTCAAACATTGAATTGAAGCAATTCTTTTCAGCTGCATCTCAATTGTTTACCTTAATGTTCAGGGCACGACTCTCGATTTCTGAGGTGCATTTTTTGATGATGAAGGGGATGCCGTCAGGACTGTTCTTAGCTACTTGGGCGAAGTCAATCCCGAACAGGTGCAGTCTGCCCTGGAGCTTCTTATGACCACATTGAATGGCAAGAGTCTCCAGGCATTTCTTATGACAGGCCAAGGAGCACTACGAAATAAGAGATTAGTGAATGACAAACGGCTCTACTGAACAATTTGAACTGAATCAATGGATGATGAGGATGATGATGATGTACCTCCTCACACTCAGCCCCATGGAACACCACCAGACTGTCACACTCTCTGCATTTGGAAGGCGCTCTCAGTTTTCGCAACTTGTGGGTGTGCGCCGCTTTTGACATCTGAGCATTGCGGAAAGGGCCGGGAGAACTGGCCGTTTCCAACACCATCTCAGCGAGGCCTGAGACGAGAGAAGACAATGTTTTTCGAAAGCTCATTTGCAAATAAAAACACTCTACTGGCCCATCAATGAAGTTCTGAGTTTGGACCTGGGATAATCAAGAGTTTTAAATGTGAGTGGGGATGGGAATGAAAAGAAATGTAATGATTCTGGTTTGCATTCCGATTTAATGAATGACTCTTTTAGTACTTTTGAGGAAGCACAACCCTCTCTCCATTTCCTCAAATGTAAGTCTAACATTTGTTTACATTCAGCAATTATTACTGAAATGTAACACTTTTGGTGGAGAGACAGGAACTCTTTACTGTGGCATTTTGCCAATGTCAACACCAAGCCTATCTGTGCAGCTGCACAGAGAGCAAAAACATGGGCGCAAGCAATTCAGCACTTGCGTAATAAACATAAACCTGTGGTGTGTCACCACAAAACTATGAACACAGACAGCCACAATCACGCTATTCAGTTTGCACTACCAACCATTATCTGATGGGGAAGGTGGTTCCCTCTCATCCAGGTCATCTGCAGAAGACATGGTACCAGTTGAAGGAGTTCTGGGAAGCCTGCGTTTGAAATCCCCTTTAGCACACAAACACACACATTAGAAATTTCCGTCCTGCAGAACACTTCTCCATTCTGTCCAATGAGAACTAGGTCAACCAATTTACAAGCAAAACTTGCAAACATGCCTAAACCAGCTACATTTTAGAGGAACTTCGTTTTGGTATTAAGCACTTGATAAAATATACAGGGCTCGACAATAAGAATGGCTGATGTACCAAGATGGCTGGACAGAGTGAAAGCATTTCAGAATGTGTCTAGCAAAACGGTCACATGCCTGATTAGGCCAGTGCTTATATTCTCACATCCTAAACGATTTGTTGATCATGTATATGTTTTTATGCCTGGGTTTCTGTAATGTTGTGAACGTTGTTCAGCAAATTATGTTAAATTCTGCTGATGCACCTATGTCACTAAGGTCACATAGTCTGGCTGGCTGAGGTAAATGAGGTTTTGTATTCATGAATTTATAACTTCCACAACAGCTGTAGAATTTCCAGCAACAATTGCATATTACAAAGATTATAAATTACCTGTAGTAAATTGTTTAATGAAAAATAAATAAAACATTTATTGCTAAACAATAAAATGTATACTTTGTGGTAATGTTTTACGCATGTAAAATAAAATTAAATAAAAAATGGAAGTAGTATATTGTTTAATGTCAGCTCATAACTAAATGAACTAATGAATGAAATCAATAACTAAATAATAGCATAATGTTTAATGCCAGCACAAAAGGCTATTGTTGGCAAGAACAGGGTGGAATGAACGCATGAATAAATAAATAAATATACAGAAAATGAACACTGATATAAGAAGCCATTTTCAGATGTACCATCCTGTGAAACGGATTGTAGGATGAAATGTGTGCCAGAAAAAGCACCTGGACTGGCTGTTGGGGAGTCCATGGAACGAGACTCGCTGCTTCCCCCAGCACTCTCTGAGTCACTGCACATCCCTCCACCTCCGACACTGCCAGAGCTCCAGGCCCGCTGTGAACCCTGCATCTTTACCGCTACAACACACAGAATTAGCTACTGTCATTTGAAATGTTTATTTTTGGAGAATCAGTCTGTCTGAATGTTTCATTCAGTGTTCATAGCTTTCAACTGTTCTTGATTCTTTAGTTTAGCCATCCAGTCTGGATGCTCAGGCTGTAATCCAGCAGGCTGCTGATGTCACAGCACCAGGGGCTTTTGGAAGCCGAGAGCCGATCTGGGGTTGGGCCTTAATCCTGACTGCTTGCAGCTTTTGTCCAAGCTGTGAATGGCCAACGCTGGGTAAAAAACCCCTACAGTGGATGCGTCAAGCCATAAAACTAATAACCTGTACTGGAGATTGAAGCTTGCCAAACAAATGTGCCTCATATTTGCAAACATCTCAGGATTTTGTTTAAGTGGAAGGAAAATAAATGTCTTGGAGTTTTCTAACAAATGCAGTAGGTTGACATCCCACAAAGAGTGTAAAGACTTGCTCTATATGTTTGAGCAGCCTGAAGTAGCAACTTTGGCTCAACCAATAGTGTGAGTTTGGGGCAGGATTATTTGTTTGTCCAAACATTGGTAGAATTATGCCATTACTGTTCTCATTCCATTTAGTGCCACAGAAATGTATCATTGTAAACCTACAAACTTTTAGGTCACCAGCCTAGATCTTTAATGACTAAGATACAACATTTCTTACCCTGCATGTCTATACTGCTATTGGACCGTCTCTCTGCGATCTTGGCCTTGCAGGGTTGTACGGTACCCTCGACCTCATCTGCGCTGTGGTTATCCGCAGAGGTAACAGAACCCTGAGACAGATTCCCATGGGACGAACGGGTGCTGCTCTGAGACCTCTTATGAAGGGACATTCTGGAAAGGAAAGACGCTTGTTAATAAAGTATGCTTTATAAAAATACCAGGCAAAACAGGCTGTGCAAAAATCTCTGCTGATTATGAAATGGGTTACTCAACAGGCAAGCGTGAAATTTGAATGCATTGTAGAGAGATGTGATAGCACAGGTCAGTATGTTTGTACATTGGTGTGATTCAGAGGTCAAGCTGAAAAGCAGAGTTTGCACCAGAGCACTTAGGTAAACAACACGCCATGACCGACCACTGTTTCGTTCATCATTCTTCCTGAGGAAGATGCAAACAATGCACGGCTAGCATGGAAATTTGAGTGTGGACTAACCCCGTTTTTGAGGAAGTGGTGATGTCCTGAGACAGAGACTCCAGCCATACTCGCTCTTTAGGCAAGCTGCACACAAACTCAGAGTAACGCTGGCCTGGCTCATATTTTTTGGCCTGTTCACTTAGAGCTTGGTAGTTGACAGACAGAGACACAGTCTGAGCCTGCTGCATCTGGAACCAGTTCACTGTCACCTACAAGAGATCATGAGAATAGTCAGTATGCAATTATAGGGGGTAAAAAATATTTTCATGAAAGTCTGTTCAATATATACACTACCATTCAAAAGAATGGGGACAGTAAGATTTTTTTTTTACGGATCAAAGTTTATAATGTTACAAGATTTCTATTTTAAATAAATGCTGTTCTTTTGAATTTATCAAAGAATCCTGAAAAAAAATTTTTATTAACCTTTCCTCAAAAATATTGAGCAGCAAAAAAATTCTCAACATTGATTCTTGAGCAGCAAATCAGCATATTAGAATGCATTCTGAAGGATCATGTGACACTGAAGACTGGAGTAATGATGCTGACAATTCAGCTTTACCATCACAGGAATAAATTAAATTTTAAAATAATTTTAAATTTGAATGATTTTTCACAATATTACTGTTTTGCTGTATTTTTGATCACATAAATGCAGCATTGGTGAGCATATTAGACTTCTTTCAAAAACATTTAAAACTCTTACAGACTCCAAACTTTTGAACTGTAGTGTTGTATAGTGATGTTGTGATACAGACCGCTTTGAGAGTTAGGTCGCATTGGAAGACCAGCTTCCGAATCTGAGCGAGGATCTCACTCTTAGCGTTTGTCAAGCCGACTTTCTTTGCCTCTAGATCAGCCACGCAAGCTTTATACTGCTCCTGCGCTTCCTCTGCCTACAGTCACCACAAAAACAGAGTCAAACAAAAGCATAGTTATTTTACTAGCCTGTTTTAAGCCACAGTATGTCATTAGCAGCAACAAAACAGGTTTGCAAAAATCTAACAATATATGAAGAAAATGCTCGCCCGTTTTCTAAGGTCTACTGAGGGGTGTTTAGTGTGATGCTATGTAGTTGCTAGAGTTGTTATAGCAACAGTAATGTTTAGATTATACGGCCAAATTTTCAGACAGTGCATCAGATGTTAGAGTTTGTGGGAATTCATTTGATTTTCTTTGTGTTTCTTATTGCCACTTTGATGCCCAGTAAACAAGGACAATAAAGGCCAGGGTGTGTATGTGTTTGTGAAGTCTGTGACGGTGTTGGAGTTGAATTTAGAGCTTTAAAATTCTTTATAGTGCAGTTTTTGCAGTACCTTTTGAAGGGCCTCTTCCTCCACCCTCCGTTTCTTCTCCAGAGTCCTGCCTCCTGCTGTCGGCTGCTCCTCCTCGGTGCGGCTGGTGGAGCTGCGTGCCTTCTCGTACTCCTCTTTCTTTTGCACCTTTAGCAGCCGAGCCTTCTTCAAAGCGTTCTCGGCCTCGCTCTAAAAACACGCATGGGTTATAAAGCACTATCGTTCTTAAGAAATGGTAGTGATGAAATTTAAAGAATTCAAGTAATCATAGGTACCATTTTCTTTAGCTCTCTTTGCCATTGTTCCTTTATCTCTTTCCTCTGTTTGTCCAGGTCATTCTTGCGGGCCAGCAGTGGCTATTGGAATTATCGGAATTGTATGGAATTATAGGAAATGATTTGTTGGATAGATAGCTAAAAGTGTACAGAGTCAACTGATTATACCTGAATGAATTTGTTGGTTTGAAGAGCAGCAGCCGTTTGGAGCAGAACATGATTGTACTCAATCTCATTTTTAAAGGCAGAGACGTAAATATCCCGGAATGGCATGTAGTCCTTTTAGATAAAGAGACACAGTCACACAATAATGTCACCAAAACTAAATACACTAACGTTCAAAAGTTTAGGGTTGGTTAGATATAAAAACAAAAAAAAGAATTCCAGTAGGGTTGTGCGATATTGAAGAAAAATGCGATTTGCGATATCCTTGTTAAATAATGCGATATTCGATATGCGATACGATATTGCTTTAAGTGTGTAAAATCTATTTCTTTCCCCAACTAATATCTTTCACTTAAAGCATAACCGACTGTGTTTACATGAATACTCATCAAGACAGCCATTTTGACATAACTGTGTGTGCATTTGACAGTTTGAGTGTGAAACAAGACGCGGAAAAAAAAAGCTTGTGCGCACGTTTCGGTCTGTGTTTCAGACAGCAGACAGCACGAGACTGCAAGGAGTTGTTTTTCGCAAGTTATTGCGTTTAATAACTCTTTTTAACGTCAAGCAAGTCACATTAGTAACAGTTGTGTGCCCAGTCTATTCTCTGCTATATGCGTCAACCTAAAACGTATACTTTTCACAATGTTGAAGTAGCATATTAAAATCATTCAGATATTGCGTACCCTTGCGATATGCATATTGCGATATGCACATTTGCGATATTTCGATATATTGCGCAGCCCTAAATTCCAGTGATGGCAAAGCTGAATTTTCAGCATCATTACTCCAGTCTTCAGTGTCACATGATCCTTCAGAAATCATTCTAATATGATGATTTGAGGCTCAAGAAACATTTATTATTATTATTATGTTGAATGTTGCTTACTATTTTAGTGCACAGTGACAAAAGAACAGCATTTATTTGAAATAGAAATCTTTTGTAACATTATAAATGTATTTACTGTCACGGTTTCATCAAATTAATGCATCCTTATTAAGAAAAAAAAAAAAAACACGTACTGACCCCAAATGTTTGAGCGGTAGTATACATATACATCATGTTTTATCAAAACAACATACTAAAAAGGCCATCACCTGCTGACTTGCTACTGCATTTGCAGATTCTGCCATCTTGGCAAAACTTTTGGCACATTCCATGTCTGTCAAACACAGAGAAACCACATGAAACACTGACGATCAAACCTGAAGACTCAAAACAAGGAAGATCAGGCTGTAAGAATGGACTGACCCAGGCTGAGGCGTTTCTCCACCCAGGCCAACACGTCTTTGGTGTATTTGGACCAGGCCTTGGCATAGAGTAAGGCTGACTCGACTCCACTGTCATTCTTCAGCAGAAGGAGGTCCACCTGCTCCACAGTGGACAGCTCTGGAGACAGAGCATGATCTAAAAACACACACAGAACACCGCATATGAACACACGCATTTAAAAAATACACAAACGGTCCACATTGTTTAAAAAGTTTGCTGAAAATGCACAGAGGTACCCTTTGAAGACATTTATATTTCCTCAACCTCGTCTCTACGCTCTCTAAAACTGTCATTTAAAATCTACTATTAAATGTTACCGCCCTATTTGGTTTATAGGCAAAATGTTACAAGGCAAATTTTACAAGTTAGCCTTATTAAAGGCAACGACAGCCCTCAAATTGGTGGCAGACTTGCTTGTAAGAGGACTAAATATTCTCCACCATTCCCATAAGAGAGGTTTCTAAAACTGACACTAATCTGTGGTAGCATTAGATGTATGTACGATATATTGCGTGGCATGAGCGTGTGAGATCATCTCATAAAATCTGTGCTTAACCTTTGTCAAATGCACTGACACGCAGCTCAGCTGCACTGAATCCAAGCACCCCGCCCAATAAGCCACATGTGGTTCCCATTCCTCACACAAACGTCCAAAAAAACCCAAAGAATGTCAACCATTTGGCAAACAAGAAGAATGTTAGACTATATGAAAAACAACACAAGTGTGAAGGTATGGGGTGTGTAGAGCTCTCTTGTCAATTATGACCTTAGTCAGTACTGTTCATCTGTCTCTCTGTTAGAACAACAACTATCATGTGTGGTTTGTTTAAAGTTAACTTAAAACAGCTTTATATTTCTGTTCAAGGGCACATGAAATGAGCGATGAGATTCACTGCAACACCTCAATGGCACAAGCCTGCTATCTTTGCGATAGTGATAAAATGATGTAAAAGAAGGCTACATAAAGAAGAAAGGAAATCCATTTACCTGCCAGATCATTTTGACTGCAGCCCCGTGAATCTTCAGAGAGGTTTTCAAAAGACTAGAGGAGATAAAGGGAAAGACATTTCACACGGGATGAGGTTGATTACAGAGGTGAGGGATGAAAAAAAGCTTGAAACACCCTGCTCTTTAAAGCACAGGGGCCAGCCAGGTTTCATTATTTTCAAAAGACATCTAAACTTAAAGGTAGGGTAGGCATTTTTGGAGAGGCTACCAATAGCAAGCTAGCTTTGAAATCATAAGATCCCACCCTCCCTTCAGAGTGCCTACTCCAAAACACATGAACACACATAGCCAGAGCAGAGTCTGCAAAGCGTTAAATTACCTCATGTCCAAATCATATAACAATACAATAATAATGAACTTAAACAACTTAAAAGAGCACCGACCACTGGGTTGGGTATCGTTTGGGATTTTTACGATACCGGTACCAAATCAATACTTTTAAAATGGTATCTGTGCCTAAACCAATAAATTTTTTTCTTCCAAGAGCCACAAAACAACAGTGGATGACATTAAAAAATGGCTTTTATTGGAGGAAAAAATCTTTAAATTTAACAATTTATTAAAAGTTTAAAGTATACTTGAATATATAAATAAATACAAAACATTTTTTTAAAACTTAAATTCACAATAAAACCTAAGCCACCTAACCCAACTACAATCGGCCTAATTTAACACTAAATAACAGTTACAGTACTAACGACAGCAAAGTAGTCAGTATTCTTGGTATGCCACAAACCAGCTTAAATTTTCAGCAATTCTTTTGCAGAAATATGACCATATTGTCTTCTCTAGTTAAATATTTTAGAATGCATCGGTTAAATATGTGATGAACTATCTGATATTCCGATTTTCAAATATGTGATCCTGGACCACAAAACCAGTCATAAGTCGCACGGGTATATTTGTGACAATAGCCATCAACAACACATTGTATAGGTCCAAATGATCAATTTTCAAACCATACATCAATGGAAAGTTTATTTATTCAGCTTTCAGATGATGTATAAATCTCAATTTAAAAAAAACTTACCCTTATGACTGGTTTTGTGGTCCAGGTCATATGTGTAAGTGAATGTGTTTTGTCATTTAAATCCCTTTATAATGATCATGTTAGTTGATCTATAATGCGCGATGGGTGCTGCCATGTTAGTTTGCGCCGCAATCGGATCTGTCGGATTTACATCACGTATTCATCCACGTCTCACGAAATACATGAAAGTAAATGACCGGTGAACTGGGAGAAGAATGGAGTAAACCATATAATGTGTATCTGATATAAATAAGACACGTACATACGTTGCAAATACATATGTTGGCAGGCAGATCATAAATCGGACCATATGCAATGACTGGACACACATTTCTCAGACTTCCACAGAAGATATATGTAGCCTACATGTTTTAATATTTAGACAACTTCTATTATTGATTGCTCTCAGGATGTGAAGAGAGTTTCAACCAGTATAACAAAAAGTGTTTCTGAAAAAACATTGCCTACCCTACCTTTAAAGGGATAGTTCACCAAAAAATGAAATGTCATCATTTACTCATGCTTGTTCTAAAAATATGTTGCTGTTTTCTTCTTTTGTGGAACACAAAAGAGGACTTCTGTAGAATCTTTTTGCAGTTTTTTTCCATACGACATTTCATAGTGACCACGCCTGTTAAGCGCCAAAATGGTCATAAAAATGCCAAATCAAAAACTACACACTACTGTTCAAAATTTGGAGTCAGATTTAAAAAACAAAAACAAATGAACACTTTTATTCAGCAAATATGCAATAAATTGAACAAAAGTGACACTAAAGACATTATAATGCTACTAAAAATATATATTTCAAATAAACACAGCTCTGTTGAACATTATAAAGAATCCTGACAAAAATGCATGACAGTTTCCACAAAAAAATTAAGAAGCACAACCGTTTTTAATATTGATAATAAGAATAAATAAATACTTTGTAAATAAATAATTTTGTTTAAAAATAGTAAATAATGGGTCAAATTTCAGTCTGCTTTTCACATAAAGCTATCGTATGGCTCCAAAAGACATAGAACACAAACACAAGTCATAAAGACTGCTTTTATGGTACTTTATATTGGCAGACGTGGTCACTATGAACTGTTGTTGTATGGAAAAGAGTTCCACTGAAAATATAGCACATGGGTATGAACAACATGAGGGTGAGTAAATTACTTTTTGTGTGAACTATTTACTGACCTTTGAAGGCTAAACTAGCGTTTTTTTTTTTTTTAAAGGCGATAACTTACACAACTTCTTCTGGCTTGGGGGTACCCCAACCTGGAGCCACTGTCCACATCTCCCATAAGGAAGTCAGACACTCTGAATGGGGGAAAACAAAAAATTGGAGGACACTGCACATAGCTTGCCATACATAATACTGTTACAAAATTATGTTAGTTTTCACAAAAAGAATAATCAAATTATATAATCACAAATAAATAATTTTTAATACAAATATGAGCAGTATAAAGGGATATTTCCATAGATATGTATAGGTAGATGCCTCATTCGACCACTCCAAGCACGTCGACGCGCCCCCATTTTGGAATGGTCAACACTTCAGATGCTGTCATCACTCACATAAAAAAAACAACAACAACACTGAGCAGCCTCTGGTTGGAAAACCTGGCGCGTTTTTTTGTTTGTTGAGAATTTAAGCTTTCAAATGATACCTAGTTTATGATGATTACTTATCATTAATTTTAATTATATTGATGTTTATTAAACACATTACGTGTTTTGTCCAAACACAAAAGCTAAGAGCAATGTGTCTGTGGGGTTCTCTGATGATCAATAATACTTATAAGATCTTTAACCAATATTTTTAGCATACGCAGTATTATCTACCATAAATGATAAACTAAATCCAATAAAATCATCTGCTTCAGTCTATTGCAGATATATAAATTCATACATGTATGCGTATAACTACGGTTACAGATGCACAGGCAATTTCTTTCAAATGTTCACAAAGAGTGTTCACGACCGGCTTTGACTGTTCGAAAATGGTGGACGGCTAACGTATAGCAGCCCATAGAAACAGTCGCTAATGAGGAATCTACGTATGTATATATATATATATCTATGGATAGTGAAAATTCTGTCATCGCTTACTCACCCTTATGTCATTCCAAATCTGCATTACTTTCGTTGATCTTCGAAACACAACTGAAGATATTTTTATTCTCTAATAATTTTTGTCTAAACATTGAAACCACATCGTAAATGGTAAATAGACGCTCAAACATACTTGCTTGACGGGTGAGAACCAATGAGGTTGGGTCACGCAAGTACGGCTGAGTTTCAACTGACCATATTTGATGTGGTCCAGATATGTGCGCTGATGTGTGTATGTGAATAAAAGGCTAAATTAAATCTGTTCATCATATAAAGCGATTGTGTCCCTTAAGAGGACTTGAATTAAATTGCTTGATTCATATGGATTACTTCATGATGGGTTTTTTTAATGAACTTTTTATAAAGCATCAAAGTTTTGGTTGCATGGACTTTCAATGGAGGGTCAAAAACCTCTGAGATTTGCCTTTCGAAGATGAAAGAAAGTCTTATGGGTTGAGAACGACATGAGGATGAGAATTTGTTGACAGAATTTTCATTGTTGGGTGAACTAACCCTTTAAAATAACAGCAAAAGTACATTTCACTAGCGGTAAGAGGGTAACTACAGGATGCACAGTTGACGTGCTGTAAAATCAGGACATGGAAACTGAAAGTAAACCTATACAGATGGAGATCATTGAATAAATACAGAAGAGAGGGCTATGGTACTCACACATTGCCAAAGGTGAATGCCAAAGTGTCGATCGATGTGTATATCTCACCAAATATTGTTCCTTTGTTTTCTTTATTGACTTCGTTGACGTTCACGCCTGTGGGAAGTGAAAAACCACATCAGAAGTGCAGCAAAAAGGCACCAAACTTACAATTCTCATTAGAAGATGATGAGAAACATGGGCGTAGACCTAGATTTCACTGTTTATGACAATATGAATTTGTCAACAGCTGGGAGCACCACCATAGCTATTTGAGGACAGACGAGCAGATCCAACAATTTTTGATTAATATATAGTTCACCCATTCCACAGGAGACCAATTTTAATATGCTTTAAAGTCAGACTCATTTTGAACTTCCTTATTTAGAGTCTAATGCTGCTGTACTCAAGACGTGCTTCCCTAGAGTACAACACAAATGCCCAATTATTTGCACGTAAATAAATCAAAGGACGCTTTTCTTCATTGTTTCAAGATGATTAATGACCCACCACATTGGTGCTAATTTTCCTTGTTTTGAGCAGTTAGAAGAGAATGGACATCCAATTGACGTTAAATATGTGACAGACAGCAAGTAAAGTCTCCGAGAGGCAAAAAAAAAAACGTGCATTTACCAAGAGCTTCCTGTCTGCTAGCTGAGCCTCCCCTTTACAGGAAACACTGACAAAGCTTGAACTCTCAAAACATTCAGAGGACGTTCAAACAACTTTCACCCAACTTACCAACTCCTTTAACTTGAGCTTGCAGTCATATCCCAGTTCGACAGGGTAAAGCATAGATTAACCAAAGGCAAAACTCCCCCAGAATTTTAGGAACTAACACCACAGCCTAGTTCACAATACAGCTCGACTTCCACTTTTTCCTGACATGCAAGAAAAAGTGACGAGGCCATTTAAAAAAAGCAACATCTTCAGCCGTAATTTCCAGTTCCGCATAGGCGCATTTTTTGGTTGGATGCCACGCAAAACACAGCGACTGTCAGCAAAGATGGGAATCCCCAACCTCAACTGCCACCCATACTCACAATGTGAGCAGAGGAGACAGCGCTTGAGAAGAGAGCGAGAGAGGTGCGTGGCTCCTGGTTCATGCCTCTCTGCTTCTGAATGCAGGCGGGCGGCTCAGTGGCCCCTGCAATGGAACGCTGACTTCTTCCTCAGGACATCCTGCAGTTCCACAACAATGCTTCCACTTCTGCCCCCTTCACAGCTCAAATACGGGTCGGGAATGGCTACATTCAGAAAGTAGCGCTTTCAAAGAAAAAAACCTTGAAAGCATTTTTTGCATCATTGGACAGACTTATTTAAAATTCTGTCAATACGAATTAAAGGAATGGGAAAAAAACTAAGAGGGATTATTACTATTTACTTGTAGCATTCAAAGACATGCAGGCATCCCTTTATCAGGTGCAATGAGTCATAAGATGGGATAAAATACCTGAGATAACAGAGTCTTCTCCAGATCAGAGGCAAAGATAAAAATACAGCAAATCAGATGCCACTGACTCGCTCTAGACATGGGCGGGGGAAGAAAGAATTTCAATAACTTGAGACACTTGACACTTTTATTGCTGCGCCCCTGAGAGATTCTTCAGCAAAACTATGCAGCATTTTTTTTTTTAAAGAGAAAGGACCGCATGGACAGAGCGTGATGGAGGGGGAAAAATGTGCATCTGATTTCCTGTAGTTCATAGCGTTCCATCAAGAGAAAGAAGGCGGCTGATGTGGGGCGTTAAAATGCAAGCAAGCTGAAGAGTGAGTGGGACGCGCACACTGGAATGTCGGTCTTACAGGTAACTCGAGGCGGGTATCTAAGGTGATCGGCCACTCTTCTCAACATCAAAAAAAAAAAAGGTGAATGCCTCAAAGCATGTTCAAAAAAAGACAATCCACAGATTATCTTCCTCTGTTAAACTCTTCAGACTTCCTTCACAAGAACCTGTCTTGTATAGGACACATGTGAGCTCAGAGGGGTCACTGGCCCTCTAGTGGCAAAGGATGATACTCTAGCGGCCACTGTTGATTATGTGGATAACCAATAAAAAACACATTCACCATGTCAATATAGACATCATCTGTTCCCTCTTCCCTCAATCTGGACTGCGAACTGCACTGATGTACACATGAACATTCCTGTGCACTAGCCAGAAGAGGAATTATCCTGACTAGGAGTGGGTGGTATGACCAAAAATCAGTATTATGCTATGAGTCTTTAGAGAATATATCACAATGTTAGTTATTTTTGCTAAACATTCAACCATCAAAATGTATTAGTATTTCATAACCATGCAGTAATGTCTATTTGTAGATAATCTAGTGACTGTTTTTTTTTTTTTTTTACATGAAATGAACTTTCATTTGTTTTGTTTTTTTTGGAACAAAAGATAAGATTATTCATAACAAATTAATGATACATCTGCCATCAGTACAAAAACACTATCTAGAACACTTGAGTCAGAAACAAGAGTTAAACAGTGATGCATTACAATAGTTTTTTTCAGTGGTGGAACAAGAAAATAACTATATATAATATTATTATTATTATTATTATAGAATTAATGCTTAACTCTTAATGTGGCTTAATGCATTAATATACTGGGGGAGCAAATTCTGTATTTTAATAAAATGTACAATGTACATGCACGCAGATGAACCCAGAAAAACTGAATGCATACACAAACAATAAAACAATTCTGAATTGCTGATTCTTAAGTGGGGCAGAGGCGGAGCTGTACGAGGATGCTCACCTTTGACTTTGGCGATAACGGTGCCTGCAGCACCGAGAATTTCTGACGAGTTCAACGCCTGGTGTTTGCCAATGACGACCTTCAACACGCGTACAAGCTCCCCAAGACGCTCGTTGACCACGTGCTGCGAGCACTCTTGATTTTCTGTGGGTGACAAACAGACAGAGACCACAGTCGCATCAGCTCAACTTCCTCTGCGTGCTTAAGGGATGCACAACTTTAAAACGATGCAATGTTAAAAACTTTGGAATTAATTTCAGTCAGTTAAAAATACCCCTGTGAAACTTCCCCACGCAAACACATGATGAAGAGGCATGTGTGACATTGGTATATCCGAACAGCATGCTTGTTCTTAGAAGGCTCAAACGGAGACGTGTGATGGTGCAAACCCCTGTGGTTGGAGACGATGAGCAGATTATGATGCGTGGCGTGACTGAGATGCAGAAAATGCTCTGTGCACTTGAGAGATGGCCGACATCAAGATAAGAAAAGAACTCTGAGACACACATGACAACAGCTATGCACACCGATCCAGACGTGTAATAATAACAGATTTTTTTGACTGAGAGTGAGGCACTTCATTACTGCTGACTGAACTCGATTACTACTGTCATGGAAAAGGAGATCAGAGTTTGGACTTACTTCTTTCCAGTTTTTGAATAGATGTTACAATATAATGGTTATTTTTTTTAAATTGTAATATTATTTTACAATATTACAGTTTTGCTGTAGTTTTGATCAAATAAATGCTTTGTGAGCATAAGAAACTTCTTTAAAAATCTTACAACAACCCCAAACGTTTGAATAGGAGTCTATATGTGCATGTCTGAATATGTGTGCATACAGAGCTAGAAGCCCAGTGATGGAGGTCCCTGAATGAAACAACCTTAAAGTGCTCCTATTGTGCTTTTTGGAATATTACCTTTCATGCAGTGTGTAATATAGCTGTTTGTGAAGGTAAAATATCTGCAAAGTTTTAAAGAGCAAAGAGCACGACAAATACAGCTACTGTCTACTACAAGAAATAATCGATTTCTGAACTGCTGAAACTAGTCATAACAGAAGTAATTCCAGTCTCACTTCCTGTGACATACCTACGTACGTAATTGTGGCCTAATGGTTAGACAGTCGGACTTCACTTGAGTTCGAGTCTCAGTACCGTCAGGAAGTCGCGGAGTGGATTGAACGTGCAGTGTAACAGAAGTGCAAGCTCATGGAGCACACATCCCTTTTTCACAGGCATCGCTGGAAATTGTGGCTCGCTCAAATATGGCAACAGCAAAGAAAGTAAAATGAGGAGCATATTACTAACTGATGGTGTAGAGAGAGAAAGAGAGAGAGAGAGCGCACTTCTGTTGCATGCTCTTGATTGTTGATCGTTCACTCAGCATGCGTCATTTGAATTAAAACTAAATCTTATGTGCAAGTAAAAACATGAACTGTTACATGATTTATGTATAACAAATGATGATTCCCTACATTATTAAAGGAATGTGACACAGTAATCAATCATATGGTGTTTTCAATAAGGTTTCTGTCCGCAAACATCCGAAGCGCGCCCGGAAAGCTGCCTTAGGGCGTTTTCACACCTGAAAGTCCGCACCAAGGTCCGAACCGAAGTTCATGTTTTGATACTTTTTATATATTCGGTTAGTTTTGGTTTGGTTTCACATTGCAATTATGTGAGCGGACTAAAGAACTTTACATGACGCACTTGCGTCCACTCGTCGTCATCTATGTGGGCGGCATCTGGACAATGATTGGTTTGTAAACGGACGTGCGTCTGACGTCAGCGTCTTTGACAAGTTGAATGAACGGGCGCATATCGTTGCCATATCGTGCGCATTGCTTGACTATTTTTTTATTCGTTATGTTTAAAAGTGGACATTTTAAGCTTTACATACACCTATTTCTCATGTTTGTGAGGCAAGTAGCCTGCTGAGTTTCGGTTTATTTGAGACCCGCTCCAGTTCATGTGTAAAGCATGTGATCGCTCCCGTGATTATTGTCTGCTATAGACTATTTGCTTCTTATTTATTAAATCCAGGCAATTATCTGATTAAACGTTGATTAAAATTAAGATACAATTTATACAAAACGAAATTCCCATTAAAGAAATGCTTTCTAAGCAAAATCATACAAAATTTCGTTCAAAATTATTTCTGACTTTCTGTCTACTGACATATTTTCACTTTTCATAATCAATGTAGCCTAGATTGAATTTAAAAATAACGTTATAACATTTAAACATAAACAGGAACTTCCTGTAAATGGTCTGAAAGTCCGAACCATACAGAAAATGCTTTCACACTAGAAACGAACCGAACCTTTGTTCAGTTTGATCCGGACCGAAACCACCTCTTTTCGTCGGACCAAATTTCGTCTGTTTGGTCCGGACCGTGGTACGGGGGAGGTTTCACACCTGCAATTTTGATTCGGACCAAACTGAAAAGTCCGAAAATCCGGACCAAACAAGGTAGGTGTGAAAACGCCCTTAGACAGCGCACAAATAGCCTATTAAAACGAGTACACTTTCATGTCTTCTTTGCTTCTTGCTAAATTGTGTCAACATTGCCCGTATAAGCAAGTGTCCTTGTGAAACATAGTCGGTTATGTCTTAAGTGAACGTAAAACGGTTGAAAAGAAAACACGCTTGTAACAATATGTTGGATATGTACCGCTCTTAAAGTGATAGCGGCCTAATAAACCTACTGTTGTCTTTGTCCTCAATGTTAATCTATATTTTTAAAAATTGCAAATGCAATGAAAATACAGATATGGGCAAGTACTAAAAATAAAAGTATCGGTATCGAACTCGTTCAGGAAAAAGTGGTATTGGTGGATCCTCCTTGTTTTACCAGTAGGCCTGCCCTATGTGATAAATAGCCTATAATAAATCAGGAAACTAGATTAGGTAAAATAAATCATGCGTATGGGTTGGCACTCTCTTGATTTGTGCTTATAATTCTGATGAAATGTGAAAATACATTTCTCAAATGGCAAAAATCGTTATGATTATAATTTTAGCAAATTTAGCAAAATAATCAGGTTTATCAATTTAACCATTATGCAGCATGACGAAAATGTGTAACGCAAGTCCACTGAGGTGAGTTGCAGGTGCGGTATCATTTAAATACAAACATGAACAAACTTGACTTAAACCTGACTTGAACTAAAATTGAACCATGAAATAAACATGAACATACACCTGATCTTGACTTAACAAACTCACCAAACAGCGGGTTACATGAACAAAGCTAGACAAGAGGAAACAGAAACATGAGGGCTGTTTATACACAAAGAATAATGACTAACAAGACACACCTGAAAGCAATGAACAATGAACCAATGAAAACATGACAGACAAGGGAAGGGAACCAATCAGAACAAGCTGCATGAACAGGGGAAGCACATAACAGGATCACATGACACAAAATGGGAATAAACTTCAAAATAAAAGACATTAAAAATGAACAAAAACCAACAGTGACAAAATGTGACTACCTTTTCTTTTTCTTTTTTTGACGAAAACTAGACTAAAATGCTCAGACATTTAGTTGACTATAACTTGACTAAACAAAAACTGGACAAGGTTGACTAAATATGACAACAAACTAAAAAGTACATTTGACACAGGACTAAGACTAATTTAAAAATAGCTGACAAAATGACAAAATGAACACTAATAGAAAGGCACACTGCATCTGCTAGACAAGGTAGTGGAGGGGTCTAGAGTTAAAGGCATGTTGTACTCCTTTAATTTAGAGTGTGTGCTGCACACTGTTGAGAATATTGAGCTGAAGCTTGACTTTACAAAATGAAATCTACAAATAAAAATCACAATCGCAATATCTGTCAGAAAAATCGCAATTAGATATTGTCCCCAAATCAAAATCAAAGCATTAGTGAATCAATTTGTGAATGCGTCACTTTGAAATTCTATTTGGATGTGGGATGTAGTTTTGTAGTCTGTTTTAAAAACGTATTTATTGAGGAGTCTTCGATCATCATGCGCGTGACCGCGTGTTGGTGTCGCAAGTGTGGGTTATGTGGTGATGTCGTTTAGTGTTCAAAAGTACCGACCGCGATACCAAGTCGGTACCGAAATTAAAAAATGTGACGCTTTGAGCGCTGTTGAGCGGAATCGTAAACACCTCTGACTGGCCATTGTGCTCACGTGCTCATCAAATATGTCTGTGATTGACTACAATGACCAGCGCTTCAAAAACATGTTGTAAATATGGCGCTTTTCACAGAGCGCTTACACAGATACACACGGGAGCGTTTGAATGCAGGCGCCTATCAGCCTACCGGTCCGCTGGTCGACGCCTGCTTGTGCATTCAGAGGCTCCTGCTCCCACTTTCAAAAACTTCTGTGTGCTTTCAAACGCTCCCATGCGTTGATCATTGTAGCCAATAACAGACACATCTGATGAGCGCATGAGCACAATGGCCAGTCAGAGGGGTTTATGATTCCAGCTCAACGGCGCTCAAAGAGTCACATTTTTAAAATTTCAATACCGACTTGATATCACGGTCTGTATTTTTGACAGCACTAATGTGGTTATGAAATTAGGGAAGGCAAATGAATTGTAGATCCTAATACTAGCCTAATAATAACAACAACAACAACAACAACACTATTCATGATAATAATAATAATTCAATACATTAATGGGAAAACGAGCCAAGTATCATTCGTCAAAGTCATCGGCGATATCTCTGACTATCGTTGAAACACTTTAATATTGCCTATCGGCACAACCCTACAGAGTTGCCTTGCGGCAAGGAGAGGTTTAAAAAGACTGAATCCTCGAACAAATAATTTTCAGACAAAATTAGGAACCTTTAAAATGGCATAATAGGGGCACTTTAAAATCAATGTGAATACACTTCTGACATGAATCCAAGGAAAAAAATGCAAGGTAGGACTTGGTTTAATTCATTTAGAATTGATTGGATGAAAAGTGTTCTTTTCATATCAGAATGAGCCAGACAGAATGTTGGCTCAAGCAATGCCTTAAAAGCTAATATTATAACATTGTAAACATCAAAAGCCCATGCAGCATAAGTAAAGGTCAACTGTCAAGTAAATATGGTCAATGGTTTTATGTTGACTTGAAAGGCCACCAAGATTGCTTTAACTAAAAGACAAACATTTACAAACAATTTTATTTTAAACCAAAACTATTCACATCAAATGTGTTCATTCTCAGGTCAAAAAGGATATATTTGAATTAATTGTTCGGCATCCCAACAAACAAAAGCTTCCAATATTACATTTGATCAAATATGATCAAGTATCAAAATTGTTTTTCAAACTATAAATATTTAGACTTGCTGTAAATAGGGTCATTAGGGTTAAAAATATTTGTTTACACCATGTGAACCCATAAAAGAAAACTACAATCTGCTGTCTTGTTTGCATTAGGATAAAGTGGACGGTAATTTGGATGTGTGCAACGGATGACTTCATCTCTAACTGAATGTTGTGATGGGTTCGTGAAGTTTTGATAGCAGGAGCATCTGTTTTTTATCCTTTCGGTGCAGATGTACATCATGCCACAGGGATGAGACAGAAGCTTTATGAGTGCACAGTTACAACGTGGAAGGTATGTGTGTGTTTGGCGGAACAGAGAGAGGATCACTTCTCCCACTATAAAGAAAAAGGAAGAAAAAAGTAGGAAGCTCAAAATGCTCTGACAGTTAAGCTTCTTCAATTTATCACTCTGCATTTACCACCCGAAATTCCCCTCAGCGTGAAAACACATGGAAAAACACACATGAGTAAAGATGTCAGGGATATAAAGTCACAACCCTCAGTGTGGCGCCAAAATGATAAGTGATGGGCTTTTTATTGCCTCATCACCTCTGCTGTGAATCTCTATTATCACTCCTCTTCCTCCAACTCACTCCCACGAATGGATGTGTATGCAATGACCGCCTGGTGCATTGCTTTAAGACCAATGTGTCAGTCACTTCTATTTACATCAAGTCATTATATAATGTTTAATATGCATGAACCATGAAGAGAGGCATTCGATCCAATGAGTCTTTGTTGCGAGAGAGCAGAAATGCTACATAAAATGTTTAATAGTGATGCACCGAAATGAAAATTCTGGGCCGAAATCGAAAACGAAAATTTAGGATGCATTTGGCCGAAAACCGAAACTGAAGCCGAAAATGGCTTCTTTAAAAAAGTATTCTAAAATATTATATATATATATATATATATATATATATTGCTTGAATTTAATGGATCTGAAATGAAAAGGGAAAAAAAAAAAAATCACAAACCAATAAAATAATCAAACTTTTATTAAGTTACATAACAAAACCTAAAATATTTTAATTTTTTTACAATAAATATAAATAATAATACCAAATAATATTATTCTTCAAGTTTTATGTTCCATCAAATAAAATAGTTTTTTAACAGTTGTGCAAAAAAGGATCCACAATTATCTGAATAACTGCACAGAAAATCATAGTCATAGTCTGGTGCTTGGGGCAGATAAATAACCTGCGTGCAATCCGCGCAAGCAATGGAAAGCGGCCTTCGTTCGCGCGCCAGAAGTCAAGGGGATTGTCGCTTCTGTCAATGGGTAGTTCAGCTGGATACGTCTCTATTTGTTCTCATACCGCTGACATGCTTTAATCTTTGATAGGCAGACGCGTCGTGTGATAACATCTCGACCGTGAATGCACAACGGCGAGCGCGTCGAGTATAAACGCCTCGTCTGTTTGGGGAGGAGCGCGCGCAGTCAGTGGAGGCTCGCGCTGCGGAGCCAGGCAAAAGTATAAACAAGCGCTTGCGCACGGATGGGAGGGGCGGGTGACATTCATTTTCGGTTTACATTTTCGGCTGTTTTTTTTATTTCGGCCCGAAACCGATAATGCCATTTTCGGCCGAAGATTTTCGGCGGCCGAAATGTCGGTGCACCCCTAATTTTTAATGATGCAGAAATCGAAACAAAGTGACCAAAACGTAGCGTCGCTCAGACAAAAAAAAAAAAAAAGATTAACATGTATACCATATTTATTGTTTTCATTGTGTTAGTAACAGGTAGGCTCAGGCGGAAACTGTAGGATTTTCCAGCTTTTGTGGAATATATTTTGGAATTCTGCATAAATAAAATGAACTGAAAAGCAAAATTAGCCAAAACATTTTATTAACAATCATGCAAGAGGCTAAAGGCCTGTGCACACCGGGACCGCGTGCTTATAGTAACGCTTAAAGTAAATTATTATTATAAAAACTTCCTTACGTGTAATTTAAATGTAAGTAGCCAACAAATAAGTTAATTTTAACATTTAATATTATAGTGTAGGATGACCAAACGTCCTGTTTTCCCAGGACATGTCCTGTTTTCAAGTCCTGTCCTGTCCTGGCCCGAATATAACAATTTTCTATCCATACAGAGGGGCCATCTATCTTGAGGTAATGAGTGGTGGCAAAGGGCAAGAAACCATTATTTACAAAAAGCCAAATCTTAAAATCATACATTAAGGACACTAAAAAGATCAGCAAAACACAATAACCTCCCTCCTCCACCTGGGTGATCAGGTGCACGCCTTCAAACCGTCAGGATTAGGAGATTCCAGAGTGGTAAGAGGAGAGGAGGCTCTAGCCCCAGGGATACTCAAGAGTGTCCTCTCTCCACTCTGACTTTGAAGTGTCCCTCAGACAAAAGGCCTCCATCAGAAGCCCCCACCCCAGCTGAAGGTCTTCCCCTCTCTGCCCTTCTAATTACTGGTGACGGGTCAAGTCCCAAGCAGCAGGTCACAGAAGGAAAAGCCTTTTCTGATTAAGCTGTCTGTGCACAGCACATTTCTAATGATGAAGCTGGTGCAGCCCTGTCTAAAAAAGCACAACCCAAAGTGCTGTTGGTCTCTAAAGATGTTTGATTTCTAAAGTGTGGCCTGACACGCAGGACAGGCCGGTTTGAATGACAGGGAGTGATCCACCCCCCCAAAAGCCTGATGGAATTTTGCGTCCGCCCAACGGGGGCCCAGCACACAGGGGACTATGTCATGTGTCAGAGCTGATTGGGGTCCCAGGACGTCTTCATGCCAGTGTAGCAATCGGTGCTACCCAAACCCGCTCTCACTCGGTTATGAATAATGCATCATCTGGGCCCCCAAACTCTTCAGTGCTGTCAAAACAATGGGATTTTAAAAAGTATGCATGAAAACTGCTAAGGGGGAACTTAGGGGCTTTGTTTCGGTGGGGACACTGCCAGAGAGGAACACATGCATTGTTCGGGGCGAGCCCCCCGCTGACGGCCCTCCGTCCAGGGTCTATTTCACTCTGAGAGCTCCAGCAGCGAGTCGCCGTCCCTCCCACGCTTGGCCTGCGTGCTGGCCCAGCCACGCTTCACGCTCAGTCTCTTCATGTTTCACTTGTGCTCTTCGCCTGCCCCTCTGTCTCTGATCAGAGCCGTTTAACATAATCTCACCCAACTGCCAACAAGCCTCGCACTGCAGTGTGAGAACGAAGGCCGCAAACAGCCCATATCCCACGTCTCATCGGCAAGAAAGTCAAAGCACTTTTCTCGTGAACACACACATTAGGGATTGATCTGGTAGCTGACAGATCTGACATGTTTTTGTAAACAAGTTAAACAGAGCAAGTTGAACTTACAGATGGATGTCTTTAAATTGAGGCTGTGAACAACATGTCCTCAGCTCACGGGGACAAAATGCAACAGGATGTTACTGATTTATGAAGGTCCATCAAATTAATGATACTGATCCAACAGGCATAATTGTTATAACTATTGAACTGATTTAACTAAGTATTTAATTAACTATAAATATATTTAATCCCCAAATTATTACAGAATCAACATGAAGGGAAATATAATGTTGTACTAATTTTTTTGGGGCATTATTTGAACAAATATTAAATGTTCTTATAAAATAAATTGAACACTTAAGTAATCACTCATAAATTAATTATTAATGATATTAAATAATGATTAAAATAATATTTTAATGCAACCCACTAAAATCTAATTTGAGCATTATAACTAATGAATTACTAATGAATTCTTCTTCTTCGGTGATTAATTGCACCAAAAATTTAAACCTCTAATCATAAATATATTTATACATTGATTTAATCCCCAAATTAATATAGACTCAAGAATAATATTGTAGTTAATATTAAAAAATAAGAAAAAATGCAGATGCAGAAATTAACGGTAATTTCTCCTATTCTACCATTAACTTTAACAAAACTAAAAGTTTTAGTGCTAGTCAATTAAACAGCAGCTACATTTTTAGGGCTGCTACAGTCGGAAACTAACTCCTTTCCTGAGAAAAGAGGTTGTATGTTTTTTGCCCCAGCATACGTTCCAAATGTTTCCTAGAAAATTAGTCGCTTGACACAATGTCATCACACACTTCAAAGCTTTTACGTACAGCTGCTGGCATTTCCTCTGTTGCTAACAACAGGTAATCAATAGGCACGTCTCGACCTGCCTTAGTTGCGCTTTGCCCAAAGCGGCAGACGAGCTTAGTGACGCTCTGTTGTAACTCATCTGTGAGAAAGCGACACTGGGTTTGCCGTTGTGCCTGTCGGCCTTCACACCGTCCCACTTCTCTTTTACAGGAACAGAAAGAGCATTTTTTGAAGTGCAGGAAATCAGCACATTCTGGAGTATCCCATTAGCATGTAAGGGGAAATAAACACACCAAAAGTCACACTTTCAAATTCAGTTCAGTTACATATTTCATCCAGCCAAACCAAAATAACCTCTATCAAGAGGCCTTCATTTGACATGAACCCAAAAAAACACACTCTACATCCAGCACTAATGATGGCCTTGTACTTCGCTAGTGATTTCATGGGCCAACTGGCACATCCCCATGACCAATCTGCTGAACTGTGGCTATAAATCCACACCCCAGGAAATGCTACCCAACCACAGGCCCACACAAAAACATCCCTCACCTTCAGTGGGAAAGTTACTGCCCAACAAATCTCTCTTCTCCACTTCACAAGCGCAGCGAGCCATTATATCGCCTACCACATGGGCTTCGGCAATAGTGCCACCCGCAACACTCTGTGAAGCAATCGTGTAACACGAGGGTGGGGTGTCTTTTTTCACTTTTTTTTCACTTTTTCAATTTGGAGGGTTTTGTCCATATCCCCAGATTAACACCACTACAATATGCCAAAGGGGCCTCCATACCAAGACCTCCAGCAGGCTGGTGCATTCACGCAAACAATTTGTCGCCCAGGCCCGGCTATAAGAAAATACTCTTTTATGCCTGAACCCCTCAACTGTTTACATCTATCAGATTGCAGAGGGAGAGCAGGTGACTGAGAAACGCTGGGAATAATAAAAAAACAAATTAAATCCGCCATCTGACTGGCTGTTTTAAGTTTAAAACTGGAGCATAGCAGAGTTTTTAAAAATCAAATGGAAGACTTTTTAAGAACTGCACAAATAAAATTAATACCGTGTGTCCATGCAGAACAAACCCATACAAACTCAAAACAAAAATGATTAGGACACCCATAAATGAACATTTTGTACAGAGCCAAACAATTAGTTGTCAATGCAGTTACATCACTCTCGAGACACTCACAGTAGAAACATGTCTAGACTTAAACACAGATTTTCGTCTCTCTGCACCCACCAGGCACCAATTTCTGTTTCTGCCGGGTACCCACACAACCCCCAATGTGTGTGTTCTAAAGGGGAAGCACATCTCTTTAGCCTTACGCTGGAGTTGGTTTACCCTCCGCCTATGATTACAAATTCCAACCAAACTAAAAAACACATTTTTTCCATAAGTGTTATTGCGAGTTGCTCTCTCACTGATTTACCTGATAATGGAGTTAATTATGTAAAATGCTATTTATCATCGTGCAAACAAACAAAAAGCACAAGCTCTTGTTTCAGGTTGTGTTGTAACGCTAAAAATAAAGGTAGAAATGTGTGTATTTACGACCCGTCTGGACCCAATGTGAGATCAACCAATCAGAGTGGTTTTGGTTGGACAAAATCAACAGAGCATCTTGTGCTTTAGTCCCCGGATTGGCGCCATTGCTCACCAGGCCTGTGGTCTCGGGGAACCCCATTCATTACAGTCCAGAGAGACCTGCTTCGTGTACCAGTAACAGTATTCCCGCGTTTGAATGTGGTCGCCACGCCCAAAATCTTTGCAGTGTGTACGTGGTCAATGCATACAATCTTTGTGAGCCATAATAAGTGCTTTACGACAGGAAGAAAATAACTCTGTTGGAAGACTATTTTTAAACCAAGTCTAAGAAAAGAGAAAGAAACTGAGCTAATTTTAAACTACCGATCATTTTGCTTGGTTCTGTGTCGACTCCTACAGACTTCCCACGCTTTAGGGTCTCATAAAATTTAAACTTCATTATGGATTGCAGCTTTTTAAGCTACTCACAATTAACAGAAAGCAAATCAGATAGATTACCAAAAAATAAAAGAGGGATAAAAAGGGGGAAATCTCAGATGACTATCTAGATATTTTATACACCTATAGTTTTAGGGCTGCATGACAGGGTTTAAACTGATAATCAGGATCATTTTGCTCAGAAATCACGATTATTAATCACAATTTTTCTCATTCTCGTTTCCCTGACGTCATTTGTTGCACGTACGTGCTTGTCATGCTAGCATAAAACGGCAGAGGGAGGCGAAACGAAAGCGAGTAATAAAAAAATGCACGCACAACTTTACCATTTACAGCGTGTGCATGCAAGTATGTGTTATTGTAGCTAAAATACACTACTTGACAGTTTCAAGTGTCTACTAGTGTTTATTTTAAAATGTACATTTATTTTACTTTATAACGTGTTAAATATAAAGGCCTGTTCACACCGGCACGATTTTCGCGCGCGTTTATCGCCGACGTTTAACGCCTCGTGACTAAACAATGGGCGCCAATGTGAGTGTGCACACCGACGCGTAAAACGCCAGGCGTAAAAGCGTCATTTAAAAAAAAACGCCTCGGGTTACTGCCCGGTTTTTTTATTTTGACGCGGCGCGTAAAAAACTGGCCGACCAATGAGATCCGCGCTTTTGTTCACGTGCCTGGAGCTGCTGAAGTGACAGTAAAACACGACTTGGTGGCGCTCAAGCACAAAATGGGTCTTGCCGAGCACACACTGATACGACGAAGAAGTAGTAAGTAGACAAAGAAGAAGATAGGCTGCTAATGCTGCTTGCCAGTTAGCAAAAAGTGTGTGAATGGTTTTGCCATAGACATAATATATCTATGGTTTTGGCAAGCACGTAAATACTGTCTCTCCTCTTCTTCTGTGTGACAAGCGAGTGTCAGAAGCGTAAAGTGCCGCAGCACCACCTTGTGTACCGGGAGCGCATCTACTGAATGTGCACGTTCACTCGGCGCAACGCCAGTGGAAATCGTTTGGGTGTGAACACTCAAGACGCGCCGAAAAACGTCACGAAAAATGCTGGCGATAAGCGTGTGCAATATTCGTCCCGGTGTGTACAGGCCTTAGCGCGTTTTTCTTACAAAAACCCATTGATTCGCTTCACAAGGCCTTTATTAACCCCCCCAGAGCTGTTATAATGGATGGATGGATGCACTTTTTGGTCATATACACCTAGGATGGCTTGAGGGTGAGTAAATTATGGGATAATTTTCATTTTTGGGTGAACTATCCCTTTAATTGTGATAATAAAGAATGACAAGTGTCAAAACTTGTTGTAGAAAACTGTTAGTGTACTACACTTTAAACAAGTAGCCTAAAAGCAAATAAAAAGGCCAGTGCACCTTAAATCAATTCAGTATGTTTATAACAAAGACAAACACTAAGTGTTGTTATCTGAACTATGCTAAATCAAATGATATTAGCTAATTGCATGATTTGTATTATCTTAGAACTATACATTTGGACATTACTTTGACACAGTCACCTTGTGATAACGTAGAAACATGCCTTTTCTGTAAAGCTGCTTTGAGACGATATGTATTGTGAAACCTAAAAGTGCTACACAAATAAATGTGAACTGAATTGAACTTCCTTGGCTGTTATCACGGCACTTTTCAAACTCAGAGCACTTAAGAGAAAACTCTTCTTCAAAACAGAACAGCACATTCTTTCAGCCGCCCACATGATGAGCATCAACAGGCCACAATACACTCCATTCGCTCTGGACGTGCTTCTCTAAAATCACAGAGGGAATTATTTGATATTCAGCCCTTCCAGTAAAAAACACCCCACCCTTCTGAATGTCCAACTGTCACGGGAGTTCAACATTACACTAAAAACATCTCAATGTTTGATTCAAAGAAAATCACGCTAGGCTTAGCTCTCAGTTTTGTTTTGACAAGAGAAACAACCAAAAAAGTGACATTTCTCACAGGATGTGCACAGCATCGGAGAGTTTTACTGGGAAAGAACATGTCAATCAGAAAGAAGGAAGGTAGAAAAACATTCGACCGAGAAAAATTTGACTATGACAACTTTGCACTTCTTACAAATTCCCTGGCTGCCAGAGAGTCAAACAACCAAAACGGAGCGAAAAAGTGTCAGAAATTTCAGCGAGGAAGAGTCATTTTTCATGTGTCGCACACCTAACAACAGTCAATCGAAGGAACAAGTGAACATTTGTTCTGAAGGAATGCGGGGTATGCAGGAGGAGGGGGCTTCATGGCGGAGGAGGAATCACCGACGAGAAGAGTTTGGTCGCACAGATCAAAGTGATGAGCGAACATAAACCCTAACGGAAAAAAAGCACTTTTCTGATAAACACTTCACGAACCACTCGTTCTTTTTTTTTGTTGCTTAAATTGACACGTTGCGGCTACAAGTGTCTAGAGCAGACGTTCAACGTGACATGCATTCACACTGCAGAGCAAATAAGCATGCAGATGAGTTCCTGTAGCGTTCCTCCTGGCTGACGTGTAGATCGCAGCTAGCGTTAAATAACAGCCAGGGAGGTGAGGAGAGCTGTGTGATGATCAATCTCTGTGCAGACAGGCTGAATCCATACATTTAGAGGGTCAGTGAGCATCTCCTCTGCTGAGAGGGAACAGGGCAGTGGGAGAGTGGGGAGGTCAAAAGCTTGTGCTTGTGGGAAGTGTCACCAGGCTGCTTGACAGAGGGTGGTGTGAAGTATCTCATTCATCAGTACTCAACCAAACAGTTTAACATTTGAAATGAAAAGCAGGTAGAATCCTTTTTTACAGGGATGCTACACTGATTGAACTATTGGGAAAGAGAATTAGCTACTCATATTCAACAAATAGCTATGCACCAAATCTTTATCCGGATTATAGAGATTATTCAATGGTATTTGTGTTAAGTTTTTGTATAGCAACTTTAACACTTGTCAAATAAAGTATTGAAGTTATAATACAGTGGTACAAAAGCCTTTTTTGAGAGTGTTTTCCCCCCACCTCAACCCACTTCCTGTAATGCTTTGGCAATACATACATGTATGCTAATAAAATGATATGCTAATCAAATTTTAATTAGTGTGTTATACAGTTATAATCAAGCTACAGCAGGATTTTGTGATGTTTGTCTAGTGTTTATCTGTATGTCTAGTATAAGTAACACAAAGCATAATCGAGCATTTGAAGGATTAATATGCGTTTTGCCGCATCACCTCCAGCTTTTTGAGCATGCGCACAATGCCGAGGCAAACTAGAGTCTGATTAACGCACACATGCTGTGTGAAGTCAATCGGTATATCTACACTACCGTTCAAAAGTTTGGGGTTGGTGAGAACTTTTGAAAGAAGTCTCTTGTGCTCATGAAGGTAGTTTTTCTCAAATGAAATGGTAAAATGCTCATTAGGTGGCCCTCAGTGGCTCTGGAGATGACGTTCGTGCATTCATGTCCTTATATGAGACGGCAGAGATGGAAACATGCCACCATCACACGCGACTCTGAGTGAGTGTGAGTGTGTGTGAGGTAAACCGACATTCATTCACACAGAGACACGCATGATTCATATTTAAATAGTCTTTTTGCGGTTTAATATTCACAGAGATGCATTCTCGGGTACCGAAATTTGGTACCGATTGATTTAATGTGAATCGGTACTCGGTAGTATCGACGTAATTCGGTTGGTGCCCTTAAAAGTACAGAGTTCGGTACCCAACCCTAGTGCTCATCAACGCTGTATTTATTTGATCAAAAATAGAATAAAAACAGTAAAACTGTGCAAAGTTATTACAATTTAAAATAGCTGTTTTTCTATATATATTAAAATGTAATTTATTCCTATGATCAAAGCTGAATTTTCAGCATCATTACTCCAGTCTTCAGTGTCACATGACATGATGATCCTTCAGAAATCATTAGCTATGTTTCCATCCACCTATTCTATGCGCATTTTGGGATATCGCATCAAAAAATGCTGAATGGAAATAAAAACGTATGCGCTCGTTTGAGTCGGATACATTTTCTATCCGATACGAAAACATGCGCATAAACTACGATGGAAACGCATTTACCGAATAAATTCCTTGATGCGCATAAAGAAAATCATGAGACTTTCGCGATGTAACAGCATAACTGTAGGCTACTAACCAGCGGAAATATCTTGTTTGAACAGCATCTGAAATGCTGTTTTGGTCTTTCAGAAGTCTGTTGTCAAAGATGCTCTGTATATTTCCCTCCTAGAACTGTCTTACACGACTGTGTTCCCAAACAGCACATCTGCCTCTGAAAGCATGACAACACGTTCATTGAGACGCACGAGTTTCTCTGAGACGCAAATCATTTATTATATACGAAAATTATTATATATGGTGGTTTCTTCTATGTTTCTTAGTGATTTTTTAGTGGTAGTTTATCAGGAAGTGACGATAATGTTCTCTTCGACTCACTGGATGGAAACAGTGCTTTATTCGCAAATGTTCTATGCGATATTGCATTTTTGCGCATAAATTACATTCGCAACTTTGGATGGAAACATAGGTATTGATGATTTGATGCTCAAGAAACATTTCTTGCTGTTATCAATGTTGAAAACCATTGCTGCTGTTGTTTTCCAGAATTGATAAATAGAAAGGTCAAAAGAACAACATTTATGATTTAATGAATCCATGATGAATAAAAGAAAATTGTTACTAACCCCAGATTTTTTAAACTGAAGTATAGGTTTGTTAGTCCAACAATGCAAAAAAAAACAGACTGCAACAATTTTAATGATGGGACTAAAGTGTTTAAAAGACATTTTAAATATAATAATTACTGACTGAAATATGACTGAAAACAAACCTTTGCAGTGTGCATAAGCATACTTTGGCAGAAATAGCACATCTAAAGTTGTCACACAGTGACCACCATTTTAAGTGGTGAAATGCTTTTTGCAAAGAATAAAAAAACCATCATAATTCCCTACTGGGGGTGGGGACACTTTGGCTATTCTTAGATGGGAAAGCATTTAAATGTGTATAGACCACAAACCATAATTGGCCAGTCACTATCTATACTCCACAGCTCTGTCATAAATGCTGCATTTATTTACTGTGGATGACTATATAATAAAGGCCTTTCATTCTTTCAACTTTTCTCTAAAAAGGAAGAATCTAACAGGAACATCATCTTCTAGCTGTTTCTAATAATGCAGAACAGGAACATGTAGATTCCCATAAAGTACTGTACCTTGAAAAAGCAAACAACAGACACTGTGTATCATGTGTAGTCATATCTATTCGAGAGGGTGGGGGTGTTTACCACAAGGAGGCACATTTCAGAGATGCCTTGTGCAGCAGAAAAGAAACACTCTCAGCAGGATGGTCAGGAGTTTACCCGTGGCATCCTGACAGACGTGGCACTCCTCCAGTGATGGGAATGAGGAACACCAACACAACTGACACGACTGACCCATTGCACATTTATAAGAAGCTGATATGTCATAAACAGCGATTACCACAGCTGTAATGCACAAAAACACGTTTGGAAGCATATGAAGTAGCAATAGTTAAGTAGAACCTCACCTTGGGAGTGAAAAGCCTCCTTTAGGCTCAGCAGCACGTCAGAAAACTTGCGCACATCATTGACCAGTTGCATGATGTAGTCGGGGTCTCCTCCTGGGGTGGTGATGGTATGATCCAGGCCCATTGCATTGAGGGGGTTCGTCTTAGAGCTGCGGCCCATTTCTCGTGTTTTGTTGGACCCGGGAGACAGGGACTCAGGGACGTTAGGCTGGGAGAGACGAGCACCGCTTGCCAAGCGCTTATTCCCACTGTTGCTGCCCTGACGGAACATTCCAGCAGCCGCTTCTGCCGTTACTGAGCCGCCTCAGCCGCAGATCCAAGCGCCCTCCTGCCAGTGGAAAGCTGAGGGCACTGTGGGAGAAAAAGCTCATGATCATTAACAGCTAAAGCGAGCATACAAAGATGGTGGAACCTAATATCAGGTGCCTCATTTATAAACCTGTATAGAATGATCTTAAATGTAAAAGTATGACCGAAGTGTTTCCGAAATGATTTATAAAATGTATGCACCAAAACATTGCATCCCTATTTGTAAATTGCAGTTCATCTTCAATTCAAGCACAATGTGTACAAGGTCATCAACTCCACGTACAGAATGCCCAGAAATATCTCTTTATTAAGAAACATTTGTTATTATTAAAAATCTTGAAAACAGCTTTTGCTGCTTAATATTTTTGTGTAAACCGTGACACTAACAGCAGTAATGGCTACTGAAATCAGCAATAACAGATGTAATATTTATGTAATAATATTTCACTGTATTTTGATCAAATAAATGGTGAGCATAAAAAGACTTCTTTCAAAAAACCGTATTGCCTCCAAACTTCTGACTATTATATCGATTTTTTTTTTTTCCTCAAGAAATAATTAATGAATTCTTTTTGGTGATTTAATTTTCACAAAGCAGTTAAAATGTTGCTGATTTGCCAATATAATTAATTATATGTATGCATATTGTGATTGGCTATTTATCTTTACATTTTCATTAACTATGTTGGATTAAATTGTTTAATTACTGCTATATGAGCACACAAAAAGACATGCTCTCTAGGTGGCGTGTACATAAAAATATTTTCATGTCAGTTTCTGCCTTTATAAATCCTGATTTGTTGCTTACTTTTGACATATGATGAAATCCATGCAATTTAGAATCAAATCCGATCCCATGTATATTTTATAAATGAGGCTCCTGGAGTAGTAATTGAAGGTTGTAGGTTCAAATCTTGCAAGGGTGATCCATAAACTATCACTAATTTCACCTTGAATGAGACTCGAGATGTATTTTAGTCGATTAAAAAAACATATTTTTCTTAATTTACATACTGAAAGGGGTAGTTATTTAACATCTTGTCATATTACAAATGCTTCAAATTATCCAGAGTTGCTTTTCTAAGCAAACAGTAACTTTATATTTACAACCAGTTTCCACAGCACCAAAAGTGCACTCATTCAAGCTCTTCTCTATCATTATGATGATCAAGGAACAAGCCTGACACGTTATCAAAGAATGTATCATTCATCCACATGTAAACTGTTTTCTTGAGCAATGTGATTACGTGCCTGCTTTTGTCTACACGTGACGCACGTCTGCTGCAGAATGCGAGTAATGCACCGATCTTTATCATTTAACAGGGGCTTGACATCTGTCACTCAAAACTAACCCTCGCGCCTGTGTTCAGTGATATGAGAGGAAATGGACAGAGGAAAAAACATGGCCATTGGGTGGAGTATGACCCGCTATGATTTATGTCAGAATTAAATGTTATTTTGGCTTATAACGTTTGGCTCTTTAACGGAGCATGAAATAAGTCAAATCACTTCTGTATTAATCAAATCCTGTATTTAATTTTCCGATTATAAAGAGCACATATGCGTTGACAAACCGAATTTAATTCTGAATACTGTACTGTTTCTCCACTTAATAGCTGCTTTACGTTAACGTTACACTTTAGCGCTGCTAGCTAACCACTTCACACTTACAAATCTTTAATAGTTAGTAGCTGTGTTTACAGTGTCTCAAACGAGTGGTACTTACTTGAATAGTTCATGGGGAGCATCATACCGCAGAATTATGAAGGTAAATCCTTTGTAACTACATAAAATAAGCTCAAACGAGACGCTCGCCGACGGACCGCTCTTCACATCACATCATAACTGACGAGTGAAAAACTTACTGAGGGACCGACTGACTCAAAACTTACTCACGTGACCTAAAAGCAAACTTCCTATTGGCTGGCGGAGTGCTTTGAACAATCCGCTTGTTTTCCTCGTCAAAATTGCATGTGCTGCTCTGAGACTGTCGTACAGTGATGTAGATGTATCATGCAATAAAAATAGATATAAAGACTCGAACAGTTTTTAAATGAATGTTTTTAGGTTTCAGAGCACACATTTTAAAAAATACAACTAATTAAATTTACATATTGAGTCGATATGTGTTAGTATGGTTCCACTTCATATAAGACAACAGTAAATGCAAAGCTGAAGCGAAATTACAAATGAACAAATATTGGCAGTAAAAATAAAAGTAAAAGGGCTGAATAATGAACAGGCTTAAATAATAATAAATAAATAAAAACTGATAAATGTACAATTTATATTAAAATTGTATATAATTTATAATGACGATTTAAAGGGATAGTACACCCAAAAAAAAATTTCATTACTTATTCACCCTCAAGTTGTTCCAAACCAGCATGAGTTTCTTTCTTCTGTTGAACACAAAAGAAGATATTTTAAAGAATTTTGGTAACCACACAGATGACTTCCATATTTGTTTCCTTATGGAAGTTAATGGGTGTCGTCGACTGTTTCATTACCATCATCCTTTAAAATATCTTCTTTTGTGTTCAACAGAAAAAAGAAACTCATACAGGTTTGGAACAACTTGAGGGTGAGTAGTAATGTCAACATTTTCATTTTTGGGTGAACTATCCCTTTAATACATACTCGGAGACTTTGGCACAAATAGCTAGATTGAATTATATCGGCAAAAGATGGGTGAAATGGTGAAATTATAAAGTCTATCCTGATTATTGCTACATCACAACAAAGGGCGAAAATATTTTTAAAACAAAAACATGCCAAAAATGTAGCAAGAGAAATGATGCCTTTGAAGAATGACGTGACTCTGACGACACCTAGCGGCTGAACGTTTCATTGTACATCCGTATGTGTGTCTGTGTGATAATTCCAAGGTGTGCGTGCGTATGTGTGTTTGTGTGTTCTTAGGCATGTGTGGACCTATAGAAGCTCCCGGATAACAGTCGTGCTCTGAAAAAAAAAAAACCCCGGAGGAAATCCACTGCGTGGGTCCTGCGTTGCCCGCCGTCGCTTCCTGATTGGTTTTACAGCGAACTAACATGGCGGCTGTTAGTAAGCATCTGACAGCCGGCAATTTCTCCATCGCAGGTGCTTTGGTGTTCGCTGTGTACGTATTAAAACAAAGACTTTCTTCGGAAACCAATGGGTAAGATCATTGCTTCTTGTGCCTGTTGCCATTTATTTGCCCGCTTTCCGATAACCTCTTCGACATTGAAACATCATTGACATGGGACGCATTCATTTATTCAGACGTTAACACGCTTCTGCGTTACATTGAAATTCAAGGTGGCTTATTTCAAGGCTTGTTGATTTCTCATGCTTTACCCACGTGTTCATTTATAGAGGGAAAGGGACATCAAAACCACTGTTGGACAATGATGTAAGTAAATTCCTTAGTCTAAATCGAAGTAGCATGCTTTATCTAAGATCAGTTTTTGAATTTGTAGTATATTAGGGAGTATAGGGACCCCCAAAATGCATTCAGGACCCCCAAAATACATTCAGGACCCCCAAAATACATTCAGGACCCCCTAGTTGAAAATGTAGACTAATATATTTCAATGACATTTACAGAAGGATAGAAAGACAGACAAGGCTGCGGTGGACAAGGTGTTTTTCAGGCGCATTTGTAGTATCATGAAAATCCTGCTGCCACAGACCTTTTGCAAAGAGGTATGTTTTTTGCCATTATGTATTCATTGTCATTTATTCTCACTGGCTGGCTGGTCTACAGCTGCATTATTGGTTGTTTTCTATCCTAGTCAGGATATTTGCTTCTGATCGCTGCCATGCTCGTGGCCAGAACCTACTGCGATGTCTGGGTGATCCATAATGGGACCATGATTGAGAGGTATGAAGATTTTAGATCCTTGATCACATTTGCCATTTTAGTTGTAAGATCACAATATCCCATGATTTTGTGTATTTCACCTTTTTTTTAGTTTAGTGGATTTCTCAGTGGTTGGATTAGGCTACCTCTGGGTGTCGTTGCCAGCAGAACATGCCCGATCACTTAAATGCTGTCTTTCCTGTTTTTCTTGTACTGTGTGTAGACTATGAGCACAAAATTACACTTCTTCAATTTGTTTGTTTGTTTGTGTGTGTGTGTGTGTGTGTGTGTGTGTGTGTGTGTGTGTGTGTGTGTGTGTGTGTGTGTGTGTGTGTGTGTGTGTGTGTGTGTGTGTGTGTGTGTGTGTGTGTGTGTGTGGTTTGCAGTGCAATTATTGGACGCTCGTCAACTGCTTTCAAAAGATACTTGGTCAACTTTATCACAGTCATGCCTTTTGTAAGTGGAATAAACTTTGCACTAGTTTCTGTGTCCAATTTTACAAGTTGGTTGACAAACCGTTATTCATATAATTTATATAATAATAACATAATGCTTAATTTCCAGGATTAAGGATAGAATATTTTAATAAAGGGATCATGTCTTATCATATTATTAAAGGGTTAGTTCACCCAAAAATGTCTTTATCTGTCTTTAATTACTCACCCTCATGTCGTTCCCGTAAGACCTTCATTCATCTTCAGAACACAAATGAAGATATATTTTGATGAAATCCGAGAGCTCTCTGACCCCTCTATAGACGGGTGTTTAATTAACACTTTCAAGGTCCAGAAAGGTAGTAAAACATCGTTAAAATAGTCCATGTGACTGCACTGGTTCAACCTTAATGTTATGAAGCTATGATAATACTTTTTGTGTGCAAAAAACAAACAAAAATAATGACTCTATTCAACAATTTCTTCACGTCTTTGTCAGTCTTCTATGCAGTTTACGTTGGCCAGCTCCTGCGTCAGCATCACACGCATGCGTCGTGGTGCTCCCGTGAACCGCTTCGGCCAATGGTAAGCCGGCACTCTGACGTAGCTCGGAAGCGCTGCACTGTATTTACTACGTCAACGGCGTAGGAGACTGAAACAAACGAGAAGAAATGGTTGAATAAAGTCGTTATTTGTGTTTGTTTTTTGTGCACAAAAAGTATTCTCAACGCTTCATAAAATTAAGGTTGACCCACTGCAGTCACATGGACTATTTTAACGATACCTTGAAAGTGTTAATTAAATAGCCGTCTATGGAGGGGTCAGTGAGCTCTCGGATTTCATCAAAAATATCTTCATTTGTGTTCTGAAGATGAACGAAGGCCTTGCGGTTTTGGAACGACATGAGGGTGAGTAATTAATGACAGAATTTTCATTTTTGGGTGAACTATCCTTTTAAAAGGGATCATAACATAGATCCTTTTTTCTATAAAATGTTATTAAAATGTAGTTAGCATGTCATAAATAGGGTAATTATGCATTATTTAAAGGTCATGTATTTACATATTTTAGTGCCTGTCGTTTTGTCTTTTCTTTTGACAGATTTATTTGAGAAACATTTTTTTATGTCTTTTTGTCTGACTCATCAGATATCTCTAGTGAATAACTTCTTAAAGCTGGGACTCAACCAGCTGAAGCTGTGTTTCAGAGTAAGGCTGACCAATCAACTTTACAATGACTACATGACGTAAGTTATATTCGTTAAATGGTGAATGATGCTTAAACTGAATCCAGCGTTATCATATTTCTGTTCTGTCCGTTTTCTGTTCATATCCATTTTTAGTTAACTCTATTAGCATTTTTACTCTCTTTTTAAACAGTCTTATACAGAAATCAGGGTTGTGCCATTCAAAACTGAATAGCGAATGTTTTAATTCAGTTTACACAATTTCTTATTTTGAAATGTAAACAATGTAGTGTTGGCGTAACAAATCTGATTATTTTTTGATGTAACGAGTAAAGTAGCACATTACTTTATAAATTTACTCATTCACAGTTGAGTTACTGTTTTGAAAAAACAGTTACTTTTCATTTTTAATATTTGTTTTTAACTAGTAAATTCAAATTCTCTTCTCCATAATGTAGAGCGTTAGAAACGCTCACTTGTGCATGTACGGGAACGGACAAAAAGTAGAAAAGTAACACATTTTAATAGCATACATAACTGTTAGAGTCAGGAAATATTCTACGAGGTCAGAATATAATTATATTTTTAAATGTGTTTTTAAAAGAAAATGAAGGTGCATGTTATAGCAGGGATGGGTAACATCGGTCCTGGAGTGCTGCTGTCCTGCAGAGTCCTAGCTCCAACCCTGATCAAAAAAACCTCACGTTAGTGATCTTAGCAATAGAGGGTGTGCACTGACGTCACGTTCCCACTGGAACATGCCCCCTCATCCGGACTGAGTGGCAAAAAAGCTTTTGCATGAATGGGTTCTATAGGGGAAACTGCGACTAAAACAAACGACAATCGGTTTAACCTAAAGTTTGGTCTCCATATAGTGTTTCTTACAATTTACCAAAGATCCAGTGATCCATGGATATTGACACGCAGCCAGAAATAGTGTTTTCCGACATTTATATGAGCCTGATTTCGACGCCGGGGAAATGCATAAAGCAATTTTGCCTGTGAACGCTTTATATTAATTCAATATAGGTAGGTCTAAATCAGGGTTATCACTTATCAATGTTATATATATATATCGTCATTTCGTCCAGCCCTAAAACTTGTATCGTTTTTGTCAGTGTTTATTTAAGAAACTTTCAATCATGCAGAATATAAGATGGTAAATATTTAACTGATGAGTTGTCAATACAATATATAGGGTATGATTTTACCCCAAAATTCAACATATTGACACAAAATGATAACTGTAAATCTACGTTTCGCTGCCTGGAGTCCATTAGAAATTAAAAATGAATGCAAAATATTGTAATGCATTACTTTCTAAATAAGTAACGTAATTAGTTAAGTTTCGGGGAGAGTAACGCAAAATTGTAAAGCATTACTTTTAAAAGTAACTATTATATATGTAAGTAACTAGAAAAGCATTGATGTATGTTTTATAACGCTATATTTTACAATAGGGGGTTCACATACTATCAGATTGGCAACTTGGACAACCGCATTGCCAACCCAGACCAGCTGATAACCCAAGATGTGGAGAAGTTCTGTTGCAGTGTGGTCGACCTCTATTCCAACGTCAGCAAGGTAACACAAAGCAACACATTCTGTTACTGTATAATATAACACATTTTTATCATTCTGAACTATATATTAAGTTTAAGACTTCTTGATTTTTTTTTTCTTCTCTCCAGCCTCTACTAGATATATTAATCTACATCTGCAAACTGAACACAGCCATTGGTCCTTTTGTAAGTGTCAGTTTTGAATAATTTACCAGCAGTGTTGGGTAAGTTACTCTTAGAAAGTAATTAATTAGTAGTTATTAATAACATCTTCAACAATGTATTAGATTAGATCAGTGGTTCTCAACCTTTTTCCAGTGATGTGAAATATTTTTTCAGCCAAGTACCCCCTAACCAGCGCAAAGCATTTTTGTTTGAAAAAAAAAAAAAGACTTAAAACAGAGCACTGTGCCATCAGTGTCTGATTTATTAAACTTAGAACAGATAAACACATACAAAATTCTAACATTTGAAAAAAAGAAACAATTTCGAACATTTTAAAAGATAATAATCAATTACTAAATTTATTGCAAATATTTCTCATCACTAAAATGTAGTGATTGAAACTAATGTAGTGAAAACAGTGACCATATTTCTGAAATGGAAACTAAAATCACTAAAATCTCATTTGTTATTATATTTTAATTAAAAAACAGGGACAATAGCTGCTGTATGTTGTTTGGGCGCTTTTTGTCCAATATATCTGCGTTGCGGATTGTTTGGAACGAGCTGTAAAACAGGGACATTTCCGGGGGCAACTCCAGTCGGGGACATTACATTAAAAACTGGGACTGTCCCTGGGAAATGGGGACGTCTGGTTACCCTGTCGTTGATCCAAGTGACTGACAGGTGATGCCAGGTGGCATATGACAGGTTGGGTCTAACCATCCTGGTATGGGGGAGACTCTAGGTTTTTAGGATAATGAAATTGAATAGCCTACTGAATATAAAATTCATTTTATGAACATATATACTTATATTTTCCTGAAATATTTATTAAATAATTATTTTAAAGGATTTTTGCATGAATGCTACTTTTTAAATATATGTAGGCTATATTTTAAAATCTCACATACCCCCTGGAGTGCCTTCACATACCCCCATTTGTGAACCACTGGATTAGATTGTATTAGATTATCAGAAAATTATTACATTGCTTTTTACTAATTACTTTCTAAATTCCATAGCAGAATTGACCAGTTGAACAATACAAAGATAGACAGGAAACGGCTCTTTTAAATCTTCCAAATAAATAATATAAAATTGCATAAATTATTCCAAAACAGAGTATATAAAGGGAGGTTACATTAAAAACACACATTTTAAAACACGTTAAATCCACTATTATTTTATATAGAATTGTTCTATAGTCTATACAGTATTTAATGCAATTACATCAGAAGTAACTGAAATTAAATTACACAAAAATGTTGAATAATCCCTTACTTTACTTTTTCAATGGAAAAGTAATTAAATTACAGTAATTAATTACTTAGTAATGAGTTAAACCCAACACTGTTTACTGGCTAATTCAGCGCCTCAGTCCCCAAGGTGTTTGAAGCATCTTCCTGGTTCTCTGTAGGGACCTGCTTGTTTGCTGAGCTACCTGATGTTCTCCGGTCTGCTCCTGACAAGACTGCGCAGGCCGATTGGCAAAATGACCATAACCGAGCAAAAGTATGAGGGGGAGTACAGATATGTCAACTCTCGTCTCATCACTAACAGGTATCTATGGGCCTCCGTCCCTTTGTCTGGATGTTTGTCTCCTGAGGTATTTTATGAAGAAAAATGCATGATTTCTGCATATTGTTTCAGTGAGGAGATTGCGTTCTACAACGGCAACAGGAGAGAAAAGCAAACTATTTATGGAACCTTTCAGAAACTGGTGAGGAAAATAGAAAGAGTTTTGATATCCGTTATCTAATCCATACACAATGTTGGTGAATCTTTCAGTCAGACTTCTTGTTTTTTAGGTGGACCACTTGAATCGCTGCATACACTTTCGTTTCTCAATGGGTGTCGTGGACAGCATCATAGCCAAATGTAAGCATTTTAAAGTCAACGAAATGTATCTCTTTTTGCTTTTTAATGCCTGTTTCAGGTCTTAAGGTGAGCAATTCATGTTCAAATAATTTCTTTAAAATCAAAATTTAATTAATGTAGTATATAATAGTCATATTAAAGTCAAATTCAAGTCTGGATCCATTCTACTTTTTTGAAAATATGTCACATTATGAAAGTAAAATAGGCTGCAAATGGCAATGCTGACATTAAAAGTAGACTTACGTAGAGTATTTTTAATACAGGCCCTCGAATGAAATGATCATTCAAATGAATTTAAAGAATCTTTCATGAGAAACACATTTTCTGATGATTCTCTAGACATAGCCATGGTGGTGGGTTACCTAGTTATCAGCCGGCCGTTCCTGGACCACACGAACCAACGGCATCTGACCAGCACATATTCTGAGCGATTGGAAGTGAGTATGAATGAACACAGACAAAGAGACTGTTTAGTAAGACTGATATATTTTGTTTTGTTTTCAGAAAGAAATATCAATACCAGTTTAAATCACTTCTACTATACAGTGGCAATGTGCTACTTTATGGAATGTATGTGCTTGTAATTACTGGCCTTTATCTCTCTTGTCTTTGTAAAATTGCTTTATTGGGTCAATACGGATTTTCTTAGATAAATGTTTGCACAGAAGATAGAAGTTTGTCTGTGTTTGTTTTACGCTGCAGGACTACTACCAGAGTGGGCGGATGTTAATAAGTTTGGCACAGGCCCTGGGAAGGATCGTCCTGGCAGGCAGAGAGATGACCAGACTGTCCGGGTGAGTGCTCAACCTCCAGTACACTTGCCAGTGCTCACCTACTGTCTGTCTTTTGTCTTAGTATATGTGTGTTCATCTGGAATCTGAATCCTTTTATTAGGTTCACTGCACGAATTACAGAAATTCAGGATGTCCTTAAGGATCTGAATTCGGGCAGATATGAACGGACCATGATAACACAGCAAATCAAAGGTCTGGAATATTGTGCATTATGTTTTGTTTTTAAACATTTTATGAATTTTTGATATAAAAGATGTCTCTATGAATTGTATACTAATAATACCGTTAATACGGTAATAATGCGGTCTGTAATTTGCGGTAAAATGCACACTTATTGGATCGATAATAAAGTGAAACAGTAATATTGTGAAATACTATTACACTTAAACATTTTTATTTTGACATATTTTAAAATGTAATTTATTTCTGTGATGATAAAGCTGAATATTACTCCAGTCTTGTGTCACATGATCCTTCAGAAATCATTCTAATATACAGTTGTGCTGCTTAATATTTTTGTGCAAAACCATGGTCATTTTTTTCAGGATTTTTTTTTATTTAATTGAAAGTTTAAAAACCGCATTTATTTATCTTTTTTTAACATAAATGTTTGCTGTCACTTTTGATGAAGTTACTGCATCCTTACTGAATAAAAGATCTTACTGAAAGATTTTATGAATAGTAATTTTCAATGTTATTATATTTAGTGCATGTGTGTCATATACAACAATATTTCTTTTTTGTTTGTTTGTTTTCACAGATGCAGCAGTAGAGAAAATCCCTCTTACCCTCGGGAGAGGTGAAATCATCATTGCAGACAACATTATCAAGTAAGTTATGTAAAAAAACGAAACAAATATCCATCAAGCCATCATGCGTTTGTGTAATCCTCAGTTTGCTGAATGCAGACGTCGTGTCTGACCAGCATATCATCAGTGTTTTAAGTTGAGCTGTATCCTTTCATCCACAGGTTTGAACACATACCTTTAGCAACGCCCAATGGAGACATTCTCATCCATGACTTGTCTTTTGAGGTTACTGCTCCATGAATAACATTTTCTTAGTCTAAACTTGTTATTTAGATTGTCAAACAGGGTTTTGCGATCTGGTTTTGGTAATTACCATCTTCCCTCCTTACATTAAGGTGTCATCTGGGACAAATGTGTTGGTCTGTGGGCCCAACGGCTGTGGGAAGAGTTCCCTCTTCCGGGTGCTGGGAGAGGTCAGAGCTGTTTTCAGCAGAAATATGTGTCCTTAGAAACCTCAGTGATTTTGTTATTGTTGTTCACTTACATTGTCTTTCTTTGCTTCCCAAGCTGTGGCCTTTGTGTGGAGGACGGCTCACAAAACCTGAGAGAGGGAAGCTCTTCTATGTTCCTCAGGTGGGCCTTTTCACACTGAGGTCTTTCATGACAGCAGGTTAAATGTGAAAATGTTCTCCAATATATTTTCAATGTTCATTTGTTTGTATTTTACTTCAGAGGCCCTATATGACACTGGGTTCCCTGAGAGATCAGGTGATTTATCCTGACACGCATGAAGACCAAAAGAAGAAAGGAACATCTGATCGGGTGAGTTTCATAATCAACTGGACAGCAACCATAGATGTTATGTGATAAAGGGTTAATTCAACCAAACAATGTTGTTCAAAACCCTGAAGACTTTTGTTCATCTTCAAAACACAAAGATATTTTTATTTATTTTTTATTCAAAGAGATTTCTGTCCCTCTACTGAAAGTTCTAAAGTCACATGATCGCTTTATATTATGAACAGATTTAATTTGTTTATTCACATAAACATTGATCAACAAACAAAGCTCAAATGTACTTGCTTGACATGTGAAAACAATGAGGTTTGTTCTCACGTCACGCAAGTACATTTAAACTTTTGATGACCTTGTTTGATGTGATCTAGGTATGTGCATTGATCAGTTGTTTATATATTAAATCTGTCCATCATATAAAACAATCGTGTCTCTTCAGAAGACTCAAACTGCAGACTACTTTTACGATCTCTTTATGAACTTTTTGTAGTGTCAAAGTTTGGGAGTAATAGACTTTCAATGGAGGGACATAAATCTCCCAGATTTCATTAGAAGGGTCTTCATTTGTGTTTCGAGAATGAACGAAAGTCTTATGGGTTTAGAACGACATGAAGATAAGTAATTTATAACAGAATTGAGGTTTTTGGCTGAATATGCCTTTTAAAACAATAATGTAAGTTCTGTCATTGTTTATTCACCCACATGTCTCTTCAAGCTCCAAAAAGTACAAAAAGCAGCATAAAATTTGTCCATGTGACTTGTGTGCTGTATTTCAAGTTTGCTTCTCAAACAACGCTATCATTAGCCTGGATTTAACATTAGCCAGCCGAACTTAACCCCTTTTGGGGCCCTTTAGAAGTTTTGACATGCTCTTACATTTGTGGGGGTTTTTTTCAGTTGCTTATAAACACATTAATGGCAAAAGTGTAATTACACTGTATTCCGCACAAACTGGGCTACCATAATATCTAAGCAACATGTAGGTACATGCTTGATTTTTGAGAGAAAAATGTTTATGCATGATTTAAAAAAAAGAAAGAAAAAAGTTGTTTTAAAATGAAGGCCTCAAAACACACAATAGATATGTGTTCACAAGACTTTTGAATAATAGGTGTATTTGCATTGAGTTTTTGCTTCAAACTGATGTGAGAATCATTGAGCCTACTCATTCACATAAAACAATACATTGATTTAAAATTTGCAGACAGTTTTTCTTCACAAAGCCAGTATGCAAGGAGGCGTGATATCTTATGAATAATGATGAGTATCACATGAGAGGACAAAATAACATAAGAGCCCGCATAATGACCTGCATAATGAGCTGCATAATGAATGAGCTTCATACCTGACTGAGAGAGCAAAAAAATGCTCTTCTTATTTAGTTGAAATTGTACTTATCTAGTAAATGCATCTTGATTTAAGAATATTTAAATATTTTGACTAGAAACGAGACCAATTACTAAGAGCATTTCAAAAAAAGTTTTTGAAAGTAGTCTCATGCTAAAAAAAAAATAATAATAATTAAAATTAAGATACAATTTATACAAAACGAAATTCACTTTTAAAGAAAGCAATTCACTTTCTACAAAACAAAAAAATTCACTTTCTACAAAACAAAACTCCAGAATCATTTATTTAAAATGTAGTCATCAAAGGCCTATTATATTTTAAATTATCAAAAGATTTGACTACACTTAAAAAAAATGCTCTTCTTATTTAGTTGAAAATTGACTATCTGAATGAACGTCTTTGACAGAGAGGCTGCAGATCGCGCATCATGTTTGTTTTCTTTATTTAGCAAAAAGCAAAACATTTTGTTTTTATTGTGACTGTACAAAAAAAAAAGAAACTTAACAGATTATAATGATGTATAGTACTTGCCTGAATGATAAAAAGCGACAGAGTTATTTGATTCTCTTTGGCACTGATAAGAAAAAAAGAGAGCTGATCGCACCGGCGCGACCGCCAACTCGAGGGGGTTAACCCCGCACACAACATTTCAGGTCGGGAAGTTCGTTCTGGACTTGATCTGTTGTGGAGCAATGAGCCAGAGCTATGCTCGAACCAGAGCTGTTCGGACCAATCAAATTGTCAGGGCGGGCTTTATACGATAATGGACAGATGATCAACAGTAACGTAACCATCCATGTCACCAAAGAGCGCTTGGGTTGAATTCGTTCTAGTCCTAAACGGAGAACTTGTTCGTATATGCATTCACCTTTACTATATCTCTAAAATGATGATCGTGTTGGTAAGTACTCTGTGTATCATTAAATTCTTTTTACAACACCCGGCAAAGATCGTTTACACTCATCATCTTCTTCTTCTACTTCTTCCAGCGAGTGTGCAGTTGAGTTCTGTTGACAACCATGCGTCGCTCAACACGTCACTTACTCTGTTGCTCTGATTGGTTGTAGGTCTATCCAATTAAGTGGAGAGGCATTTCTTTCCTGGTTCGGTTGAAACACACCTCATAATCATAGCCCAATGGAGCAGTATCAGACTCATATTCTGACTAGAATCTGAGTATGACGACGTCAGGCTAAACTATCATATGATTTCTGCGCAAAAAATCGCATTTTATTTTGGAGCTTGATGGTACACTTATGTTGTATGAATTTAGAATGTCTCGCTGTGTTTCACATGAATAAATATGGAGGAAAATTTGTATTATTGGGTGAACTGTTCCTTAAAGGAATGTGCTTGAATAATATAATATATTGTGTAATTGTGGTCAGGTGCTGAAGGAATATCTGGACAATGTCCAGCTGGGACATATCCTGGACAGAGAGGGCAGCTGGGAGAGTGTGCAGGACTGGATGGATGTCCTCAGTGGCGGAGAGAAGCAGAGGATGGCTGTAAGCTCTGGTCCTTGCATTTTCTGTTTTTTAAAATTGGCATGAAATGGAAGTTGTGATAGTATTTTCTTCCCTATTGTGACCTATATCTGAGTGAAACGGCGTCTCGAACATTAAAAAAATATAGGGCGGGACTTGATTTCGTCCATTAGGAATTGATTGGATGGTTATGGTTTGCTATTTATGATAAAAAATAATAATAATTTAATGTCAATTTTGATTTTATGGTGACTTTAAACTTGCTCATTGCTCTCTTTTTTTGGTGAGACAGAGACCGATAGTAATGTGGCCTATATAAGATCAGAGAGCCCACATTTTCATATCTTAAGGAACCTCATGATGAACTTAACTCTTTATTGAATTGCACAGATGGCTCGTCTGTTCTACCACAAGCCCCAGTTTGCCATTCTGGATGAGTGCACCAGTGCTGTAAGCGTTGATGTGGAGGACTTCATCTACAGCCACTGTCGTAAGGTAGTCAGATGTCATCTTCTTATTCATAATTAATGCAAGTGGTCACCTCACCATGCTCATTTTCTGTCAGAAGTGAGGAATTCAGGAATGTATTTGTTGCTCCTCTGGGAGTTTGCTTCAGAAACATCTGTCTCCCTGAGCTCAGCTGGAATCATCTGTTTTCTCCTTTAGGTTGGCATCACACTGTTCACAGTCTCCCATAGGAAATCACTATGGAAGCATCATGAGGTACAATCATCATAAAGTTGGCAGAATTCATTAGAAAACTTGAAGTAATGTGCTATGAAGTCTTAAAAATCGTTGTTTCTCTATTCTACAGTATTACTTGCAGATGGATGGAAGAGGAAACTACGAGTTTAAACCCATCACGAAGGAAACGGTGGAGTTTGGATCATAATAATAATACTGGGCCTTATTCATGAGCAAATCCTTGCGTAAATCATTCACAAAGTGTTTCACAGTTAAATTATTGCATGTGAAAATTTCTGCAAGAAATTTGCTCTGCGCGTTTCATGAATGAGGCCCGTCGGCACTAAATGTGGAAGTGAAGCAATATCATTATGAAGTTCTGAACTCTATATTATATGATGTTAAATAGAACTGTTTTTCTTCGTCTGAGGAAAGGATTGTAACTCTGTGGATAAATATCTCCCAGGGAGAGGTTATCTCAAAAGATTTTGGTAAGGAATAAAATTGGGTTTGATATCCTTTTTAAGAATCAAGCATTTGTAATATAAAAGTAGTGATATATGTAGTTGGTTGGTACTTGATTTATGTTTTGAAACTGGAACAGTCACTGGGATGTTCATATGTATTACGGAGTTGTCCATAACATACTGTTTCATGCCACTGGTACATTAATGAGCTCACAACACCAGGGAAATTATTTAAGTGTAATGATCAGTCATTCTAAATTGTATTTTATTTTAAGAGATAATGAAGTCTAGTAATGTACATTTGAGAACCTATTGGATATTTATGTATAGTATGTGCATACATAGTGCCTTACAGACATGTTTTACTGAATTACAAAACATACAATGAAATCTGTGTGATTATTTCAAAAGGAAAGAAACCTGAAATCATTGTTTTATACCAGCTTTTTTGGTTTTGACATTCACATGTGCATTCAAGTTTATTCCTTGTTTCAAGTCAAAGTCTTTACATTTTTTAATTCGCTTTGGTACTATTTTCACAATTAAGGTGTACATTTTCAAACTGATCACAGCTAGTCATTCTTTCAAACCCCGATCTCATGCTTTCATTCAGTTTTACATATTTTCATTGTACATAATCCTTTTTTTAAAAACACAACATCGTTGTGATATGTGATGAGAACGTTTGGTTTAATCACCGAAACAACAGTATGATCTTCATTCAAATCAGTACTTTCAACAATCGGTTCATTCAGTAGCAAACAATGCAATATACATGTTTCAAATCACCCTTGTTGCTGAATTAATTGCACTGATAAAGCTTATATGCCACATTAGAAAATACACTTACATTACCTAACTTATGTAATTCAATCCATAATGTAATATATCTAGTGTGTTATCAAAAGGTGTGATACAGCCATGAGGTTCTGTGCTAGAACAGTTTGCTGACAATTCAGTAAATGTTCTCACTGTACCATATGACTAAATCTATACCGTAGTTGACCTTTATAAGGGTGAGATACACTAATGTGGCAGTTTCTACCATGGTGATCTGTTTACAGTATCACATGGCATACTGTAATGTAAAATGCTGTATTGATGACATCCGTCTCCTTTCTTCTGAAGCATCTCTGATCAATCTGATGCTATACAGTCATTGACCGTTTCCTCTCCCTTCACAAATTGCAAATCTCTGTCTCTCTCACACACACACACACACGTGCACACACTTTGCACATAGTGGTTATCATCTAAAATAAATCACTTTACATTTGGTAATCCATATTGGATATTGCAAACCAATAGAAACGGTCTATAGAATCAATATCTGTAGAAATCTATAGGTGTACCAAATGATTCATGGATTAACCGTTAAGTTCAGTTGGCTTAAATAATAGACCAATGTAACTGACGAAGAAGAGATACAAATCAAAAGTTTGATAGTAAGAGCTGTTTGAAAATCGGTTACTGTGAATGAAACATGTATATAAATTAAACATGTATTTTGTGTATTGTACTAACACACTTGAAAATATGCTGACATGTTTGGGGGAAAAGGTGAGCTTTTGATTATCTGTTATGATATTAGTCCTATGAGTTTTGAAAATATAGGCCAACAGATTTCTTGTAAAATTGCACCAAAGCAGTAGTAGAAAAAAGGCAAGACTTTTGCATCCTTATTAGCTGACCACAAGGGTGAGCTACTGAGCCGAAAATGCAACACTATTGGCTTCACGTGTGTGTTGCACAAACGTTCCTTGTCTTTAGGGATTTTTTTTAAACAAATAGTTGTAATTTTTAGTTTGCGTTGCACAATCTGAACTTTAATCTTTTTTTTTTTTAAACAAAAATACTTATAATAAGAGCACAATCTTCTCCATTCTTCCTCATTTTTGATTGTGCAAATCCTTTTACATAAGTCATTACACAGCATAAGTCAATGATGGCACTAAAGGCCAGAGTTTAGTTTTGCTACCTCTTACAAAAAATAAATGTGTATAAAATGAAGTATAATTTATTTGAAGGTTCAAGAAGTATCATTTACATTTGAAAAAAATATATACTTTATGCACGTTAAATATTTTCCCTCTAGATATAAAACTATACATATATAAAAACACAGCAGCAGCTAATACCCATGCATTTCTGAAGAAAATAATAAATAAGACCGTTCAATAAACAAAATACACCGTTCTATTCATTCATAAATAAATTAAAAGCAAAAGTCCGATATGTATAACATATCGTGTAGTGTTAGTGTTTCATAGAAACCAGTCCAGTGCTGCACACACACACCGGTCCCTCTCAGCGCAAAAACGATAACAGTCCAGCTGTACGTCCCGTTCTGGGCTTGATCAGCAGAAAAGTTGGATTCTTCTAGACTACGGTTTCCTTGGCCATAGTTGTTGGTCTTTGCGCTCGTTTACAGCACACCACAATCAGAACGATTACAGCAATTACAAAAGCCAGTATAATGAGCGCTACTCCTCCAATCACAGGCAGTCCATACTCTATGGAAAAGAAAAGAGGAAGAATTTTATACATCATTACCACAATCTATCATTTGTTTTAATGGAAAACTTAACTATGTGGCATGTTGGTGTGCGATTTCAAAACAGCATTTGATGAAGCAGTATAGGAAAGAGCAGAGCACATGCATCATGGAGAACGTAATGGAAAAGGATTTTGGCCATTTTAAAATGCCTGACACATAATTTAAGTTATTGCTCAAATCCAGTTCATGTAACAGTTCTATGCTAGTTTGTATAAAGGTTAAATGATACATAAAAGGGTCCAAGAAAAGGAAAAATAAAAACCTTTTAGAAAATTATATTTCATAGAAATCAACTATTTGTGTTGTTAGTTTCATTGGTTTGGATTTTTTTTTATACCATTTCAACAAAACTTTACATTTAATGACTTTATAAAATGTTATAAAGTGTTTATATATATATATATCGCGTGTTGTTTTCTAATTGAAATTGAAGTGTATGAATTCATGATTATTAGATTTGTGTATAAAAAAAAAGAATAGATTTTATATATATATATATAAAACAAAGACATATACATACATTTTATATATAAAATTTAAGTTTTATATATAATATACATTTAATTTAATATATAGCCTAGAAATCTAGACGCACCCTAGCGGCAGAAAATGTTATACATATACATATACATATACATATATATTTTTTATTTTTATTTTTTTTACACAAATCTAATAATCATGAATTCATACATAAATGTATTTTTACTTTAATAAAAATTAATGGATTAAAAAAAAAAATTTTGAGTTTGTAAAAAACACTGAAAAGTTTAAATTTAATGAATTTTTAAATATATACACATCAATTATTAATCCATATTTAGATTTTTAAAACTTCAGGTTCCCACACAGCTGGATGGAGTCAGTTGAGCACAGCTGTCGTTCCCTGGTCAGTTTCTGACTAATGGCAGTGTGTCATCCTCCCTCCTCTACTCTGTTGGCTGACCCTGATCTGGCCATGCTTAACAACCTTCCTGTTTTCCATAACACTTGAATTATAGACAACTAAACTTTTGAGCAAAACTTGAATCATTCAGAATATTTGGATACGCCTTGTCGCCTTCCTCTGTCTCTCAAATGAATGCAACAACCCCGTAAAATGGCAACATTTTAAGTCTTCTTAAAACTTACCCGCAAACACGGCCTTGTGCTCCTGTGGCGAACACTTGGGGAGGCTCCACTCTCCAGTCATCTTGTCTCCTTTACGGGAAGGTATATACGCAGCCACGCTGAAGCAGTAACTCTCACCCTCATCTAGCTTTAAATATGCTCTGCTCTCATCCACAGTACGAATTTTCTGTAAACATACAAAGCAATGTGAGAATTGCAGTTGGAGGGCATTTAAATAAAAGCACGGCATGAAATCTTTAATAGTATCTTCGGCTGGTAAACGTGCCGACACTCACTTTTCCCGTGCTTCCAGCCTTGTTGTATGCAATTTGGTACTTGAGATTTTTCTTAAAGATGTCACGGATGTTCTGAGATTTGCCATCTTTGTGCAGAGCTGTGATGGGGTCTTGTATGATCAGCACAATCTTTTTGTCCGCACTCGTCGTCAACCTGAACTCAGGTCTTCCAATTAAAGCTACAAGAAACAGATCGAAATTATTATACAACTGCTTTAAATCAATTTCGATGAAGGAGGTAATATTTTTCAACTCTACTAGTATGCACATTGAGAATGCATGGTTAGACACTCACTGTCATTATAAGGGCAGAATGTCTTTGATCTGGTGTATGGAGGCTCCACATGGTCAGAAGTCATCCCGCGCAGGGTCTCTGAGAGCACTTCGGCGGAATAAACCCCCTTGATTTCCAATTCATTGGTCAGGTCGCACTCCGTCTCAGTGCTTTTGATGCAGTGAGGGTTTCTCTGTTTGTCCCTACCAACTCTGAAGAGAAGAAAAAACATGTTGGTTAGGATCACATGCCAGTCATGTGCACACATTTATATTACTTTGTGCTGAATGTTGATCACAAAATAATGTAATATGAACAATACAGAAAAAGACCATGCTGTTTAAAAAGGATATTTCAGTACTTGCCTTGAGAATTCAACTGTATATGTGTAATTGACAGGTTTAGGTCCCCACGATAGGATTGTTTTGAAATTGTAAGATGACCACGACACATTTGTTGCTTTGGTAAGCTTGCCCACCTTCACTGATGCTAAATGAGAAAGAGGACATCAGTCAGAACAATACAGTGTGAAACACATCATGCAGCTGGTTTCCATTGCATCCAAACCTTGAGATACAACAAAACTACATATCTAAAGTTCACAGATATACTGTACTGTACAATACTATGCTACAGAATGCCATACTAGAAGTAAACAGTTTAAAACTACAACCCTAAAACAAAGATTTCTTACCTGGGGATCCGTTTACGAGTGTTAGCCAGGCAAGAAAAAGTGCCGAAAATATTACACTATTGCTTTCCATCGCTAGTGATAGCAAGCAGTCCAATTTAGGCGTAAAATATTAAATCCAAATAATCCCTCTGAGGAGCGTTGTTTTATTAAATCTTCCACTAAAGACCTGCTTTTATAGCGTGTGTGAGAGGGAGCTCAGGCGCTGCCAGCCACAGAGGAGACTCGTCATGAGTCACGAACGGCGCTCCGCCCCTTTCTTAACTTTGGGGTTTTGTCACTGGCTGGGCATCCACCGTAACGCGCTCCTCATAACCATATATGGTTATCCGGGTACCGGTTTAATGCAGATAATCCAAAATCCATGCACGCACTAGAACTTTTGAGAGACGCATGCTTGTAGTTTTTGCCATCTCATCAGGTAGTTTAGTCATTACACAATTTTGTGTTGTTTTAACTGCTTTTAGACAGGTGAATAGGCTTGCTTAATTCAATTTAGTTGTGTTTAGCTAACAATCAACACGTTTATTTGCTATGTAGCCTATTTTCAATTGTAATATAAAATAATTTAATTAAATTAATAAATGCGATTTTTGTGAAAGTGAAAATACTTTTTTATATTATGTATTTATTGTATCTGCACTATAAAGAATACATTTCCATAAGCAGGTCTTCTCAAAAAGGCTTTTCTTTCAGTCAGTCAGATGTTCCACTCGTGTGTGCCATCTTGCGAGGAAGGATCACTCTTAAGTAACTCTGTGGCTGGCAACGAATATCCTACCAACTGTGGAAGATTTGTAACCACAGTTCTGTATGCCTTGGCTTGTTCCTGTGCCTCTCTGACTTCAGTGCATCATGAGCGAGCAAATTCATCACTTTGGAAACGTATTATGTCTTAGAGAGCAAAACTTCTAGTCAACCCTAATAAGTATTTCATGTTGTGTCAACCCCGTCAGTTTACCCACTCTAAAAAAAAAAGGCTCGTAATCATAGGGGAACCTTTTTTAGTGCTATTTAGCACCAATTTTGGTGCTTCAGTGGTTCTTCAGCGGTTCTTCAGAGGTGCTATATAGCACCTTAGTCAAAGAACCGGTGAAGAACCTCTGAAGAACCGCTGAAGAACCTCTGAAGAACCGCTGAAGAACCACTGAAGCACCAAAATTGGTGCTATATAGCACTAAAAAAGGTTCCCCTATGATTACGAGCCAAGAACCATTTTTGGTGCAATATAGAACCTTTTTTTTTTTTTAGAGTGTAGGGCAAAATATTTGCAGGCGGCCCCTTTCTTCCCTCATAAGAGGCTTAGGCGGACTGCCCGACTGCTGGGAAAACCATCTTGGCTCTACTTGCTTAAATTATCAAAATCCCAAAGAAGTATTATGAATTTTCTTTTAAAAACATTTCCTTTTTAAGCATAAATAAGGAGAAAAGCTGGGCCTGATTTGATGGAAATGCCATGGATAATTTGTCAGATCTAAAGCATTTAGCAAGTCTGTTAATTCACGCATGTGTAACGAAGGAAAGATTACAGTTAATTTATCCTTCAGAGGAAATGGATGGCAGATGATGAGATCAGTTTTGGCTACATCAAAGAGCTTTATGAACCTCTTGCTTCTTAATAAGACAGGCTTTGTGCCTAAAATGAGAAAAGGCTGCTTTTCTAATAGCCTCTGCTGTCATACATGCGCCAAATAAAGTGATCTATTCAAAGCACAAAGAGTTTAGAAGCAGAGCAAAATGGCATTTCTTACTGGTCATTACTCTGTGATGATGCATATGACTGATTAAAGTCAGCATGAAATGGAAGTTGTGATTTTTTTCTTCCCTATTATAACGTATATATCCAAGTGGAAAAAAAAATGCAGGACGGGACTTGATTTTGTCCATCAGGAATGGATTTGATGGTTGTGGTTTGCTATTGGTCAATCTCATGTGATTGGCAGGTTGTTCCGCCCTCATGCCAGTCAACACATCATCAGAGAAGAGATGAGATGACACTGCAAGAGAGAGGGGAAGTTATTTTGATTAATTTTTCAAAAAATAATGATGTGCACAGATAAATCATTTATAATAAAATGCAATATTCCATGAAAAAAAGCAAAGATCGTCAATTCTGATTTCGTGGTAACTTTAACCCTCTATGGTACGCTATATGATTTCAATGAGGAAAACATAATTTGTGGTGTTTTTCGTGCTTAAAACAGGACACTATAACAATAGCAATAAAAAAATTCAAAAGTGTGTTGCCTCAAGGCAACATTGTACCACAACGGACACGTTGAAAAATGTGACATTTTCATGTAGAAAAAAGAAATATATTTATTGAAAACATCAATTTCTTTAACCAGACACCTGAACAAACACATTTATCCAGTTTAAAATGTATTAAAAATGTCATATTAAATAAAAAGTAACATTTCAAATTCAGCTGTTGCTCTCAGGCAACATTGTACCATCGTGGAACACAAGTATTACCAAACTATCACATCAAGTTATCATATCAAGTTGTCATATCCATCTTCATCCTCATCTCCATCTCCCTGCCGGATTGTCACTATATGACCTTCATCTTCCTCTTCACATGACACCTCATCCTCACCCTCATCAACTGGCAGTTGTGTTTTATACCTTTAAGTGCTATAGAAAATGTGCAGATCATAATATGTGCAGTTATAGTATGTGAATTACTATTCTTAAAAAATCCTGCAAAAATGCTAATATATTTAGAGAATTCTAACTCTTTTCCTTACAAATATACTACATTTGTATACAACCTAGTGTGTCTGGCATGGCCTTATGCGATTCCATTATGGTACAATGTAGCCTTGAGGCAACACACAGTATTTACTATAAAACATTTGATGATATATAATGTAAAGTTCTTGAAAATACTTCTTTACTTACCAGTGAAGGTGACTCATATTTTTTGTGGGTGATTAACCGGACGTAAATTAGTGAAAAACGCACTTTTCAAGTATGTGACCTGTGCACATGTGCTGAAACAAGAAACAAAATGGGCCGCTGTGGGTCATGTGACCAATTTTTTTGCACTTTCATTGATTCGTATTTGAGTTGTTCTTCCCTGAGATATTGATTGGTGTTTCATTTTATTAAAAATAAACTAAAATAGACTATGTTGCCTGGAGGCAATACCGTACCATAGAGGGTTAAGCTCTGATTATTAGGGGGCTAGATATAAGTTCTAAATGATGGGGAAACTCAGGATTGGTTTAATACAATTTGTTTATATTGAAAGGTTTCGTCCGTTGACCTGATTTCAAGTGTTTAGAGTATAGCATGTGCATTTGCAGTGTCATTTTGTTTATTTATAAACAAGTGGTAAACATCTGCAATACTCCAGACTGTTTGAGTAATATTGGAATTTGCATCCTGTGACTGTTTAATTAAAATTTAAGTGGAAGTCCAGTCATTCCTGCAGTGTGACATTAGATTGAGGCAACCTAGTTGACAGTCAGGCACATTGGTCAGACAGTCTAAATAGTGTAAGGAATAAACTTTCGTGAAGCAATGCCATCATTTGAGATGATAAATGGTTGTAAATCAGATTTGGGGCTGAACATGGCAAACAGCACATCAGTGGGCTTAATATTTGTGGTGAACTGGAAAGTCATGAAATGTAACAATTAGGCCTGTCACTAGCAGGGGAAAAAGTGGTGACGTTTCCAGGGGCCCCAGCCTTAGCCCCTCGAAATGCGGAATCAATTGGGCCCACTGTTGTACTGGGGCCCCGGATACCCCAGCTACAGCCCTGGTAACAATACACAAGCTGAAGTTACCATTTTCCCATAACTTGCCTGTTAACATCATCAAGTGCAGCAAGCTTTCAGTTTCATAACTGTACATTTGTCACGGCAATGACTCTGCTAGAAAATATCTCGTCACATGTGTGGTCAACGTCTTTTTAATGATTCTGTGTTTTTCCTCGGTTACTTAATTGTTGCATCAAGAAATCTAATAAAAGTCTTTCAACGGTAAACCGAAAGTGGATGGTATTACAAAAGGTCTTATATTTATATACTTAAAGGTCATTAACTTTTTCAGAACATAATCATTGTTAATAAGAGTAAAGCATGACTCCGAGGTGGTCGTTGTTTGGTAACATACGGATATGAACCTTGCTAATGAATCATTTTAATCTAGATTATTATATACTCTGCTTTCAAAGGAATAGATAACAGGAAGTATGTTGCCAGGATGAGGCAACTATGGTGGATGCCTACACTGTTTGCATAATGGAAATAACAGTTCCTTTTAAATAACACGGTGCTTTACAATGTGTCTGATACCACATTAAGAAGAAGGAACTGGGGGCAATCATCAAGTTGGTCTAAAACAGCAGCAATATGAAAGAAAATATGAGGAAATTCAACTGTGATGACAGAGAGCACTGTATGAAACGGACGCTAAAACCAACAAACATTCTGAAACTATCTGAAAGACTGTTTGCAAAAAAGTACTGTAATTCCCTCATGATTATATTGGTTTCTTTGTTTTTACAGCTGCTGCTGCTAATAGCAGTCTTATTTCGGACTCTCTTTGTGTCCAAAATGTTTCTTCTTGTGAGAGATGTCCTTCCTTATAATCCTCATAATTACTTTAAATGCTTATGATATTTCATACTAATTCGGATCATTTTTATGACCAATTGAGGAGTTGAATGGTTTCAATATATTATTATCTTAAATACTGTAAGTGTTTAATGTCTTTAGGTAGAATGGGTAAGCGGGGCACGACCTAACGCAGGGCTAGTTGTAACACACATTTAAAACTTTCCACACATGCCAGCATATATCGGAACTTAGTGTATTTACTAGTTGCCTTATCAACACTACATAGAGAAAAAAAAAATCTTTGGAAGATATCACTGAACATTTATTTAACAAGTCTGATATAATGCAGGTGGGGCATGTTGTCACTATTATATTCTATACTTTACTTTTTTTTTCATTCTATTGAGAAACTAGGCTGCACAATATATTGAAATTATCGAAATATCGCAAATGTTCATGCAAATATGCATATCGCAATGGCATGCAATATCTGAATGATTTTAATAGGCTACTTCAACATTGTGAAAAGTGTACGTTTTAGGTCGACGCATATAGCAGAGAATAGACTGGGCACATGACTGTTACTTATGTGACTTGCTTGACATTAAAAAGAGTTATTAAACGCAATAACTTGTGAAAAACAACTCCTTGCAGTCTCGCGCTGTCTGCTGTCTGACACATACTGAAACGTGCGAACAAGCCCCCTCTCCGAAAGCGTGTGATCCCTTCAGTTCTGTTTCGTGTCTTTGTTACACACTCGAACTGTCAAATACATACACAGTTATGTCAAAATAGCTGTCTTGACGAGTATTCATGTAAACACAGTTGGTTATGCTTTAAGTGAACAATATCAGTTGGGGTCGGCACCAATAGCCCAGTGCTTAGCGTGCCGACATATAGCGCAACTGCGTCTCCGGCAACCCGAGTTCGATTCCCAGCTCGAGGTCCTTTGCCGATCCCGTTCCCGCCTCTCTCCACCCCATGCTTTCCTGTCAAAAATCTCTACTATCCTATCCAATAAAAAAAATAACAATATCAGTTGGGGAAAGAATAACAATATCAGTTGGCGAATGCGTGTCAATTAGATCCGTCCATTAGGTCTTAAAGTGACAGCCTGCTAATAGGCTACAGTAAACCTGCCGCTGTCTGTCCAACAACAAAAGAAAAAGAGAAAATCACTCAGTGCTCTTGGTTTAATAACCTTTGTAGCTTTATTATGTATCAGTGTATATTTAATTCATGTGAAGACTACTGTTTTTAGTTATTTTTTTTAATAACAAAGATAAATTAAAATGACAAAAATAATCGTCCACCCCTAGTTCAGGTGTCTTTGTTTACCTGGATGTTCTTGATGTTAAGTTTTAGGTTGATATAACTATATATTACCAAGTTTAGCAAAGAGTTTTTGGTATTTAAATCTAAAATTTTTAGTTTGTTTACATTGATGTTAAAATTATATTGTGACATTCATTTTTGCTAAAACACTGCTGGTCACTTTCAGAAGTTGTAGCGATGCTTTCTTTTCCCAGAAAGAATGTGAAACACATAAATGGTATCTTTCTCAGTTTTTAAATATTTTTTTAATAGATTTTACACACTTAAAGCAATATCGCATTGCATATCGAATATCACATTATTTAACAAGGTATTACATATCGCATTTTTCTTCAATATCGCACAGCCCCTATGAGAAACCATGAGAAAGAGGTGGATAAAGAGTCAATGTTCAGAAATGATTAATTATTATTATGTTTTGAACTATGATGTATACGTAGCTGTGTTTTGCTGTGTGTTGTCAAATGATTTATTTTTAAATATTCAAAAATGCCATTATTTTATATGAAGAAGTTGATCATTGTTTTTTTATTGACAACATATTTTAATTTGTCTTGTATATATATTTTTTGATTATATCAGTGAACATTTTAATCTGTCATTTGGTCATGTTACAATGTACCCCACGTATGGGGCATGTTGTCACATTTCACTTCCATTCTTTTAGGTTGTATCAAGAAAAAATTATACACTGTGTTAATGAAACAAAACCACGTACTAGACATGTGGGAAATGTGGGGGTAAAGAAACACTCTGAACCCCAAACGGATTTACAAAAAGTGAGAAAGTCGAAATGTGTTAGGTTGTGTTCATTCAAATCGTTTAGTTTTTTTTTTCCGTTCCTTGAGACACAATAATGTACAAGTGTGGCAGCCGTGTGGTGTACAATTTCCATGACTTTACCCTCCTCAAAGTCTGGTCTCAATTATTTGGAAGGAGTAGCCTTCATGGGCCGTCTGAATTCCATTTTTGGTCACAGGCCTTATATGGAACTCTTAGGAGTGTGACGTGCTTCTGTACAACAGTGTCGCCTGCAGTTTGAATTAACATCAACATATCTACAGCATGTGAGTGTTTTCACCATACCACACTGCTTGATCCCCCAGATTTATCCTGAAGAAAAGGCTTGAGCCACATCTACAGGCTGTTTTTGACTTTACAAGACAGCAACCTCCCATAACACCCTAGAGCAACCACCAGAACACCCTAGCAATGCTCAATCAAACATTTAGAACACCCTAGCAACTGCATAGCAGCACAGGGAAAAGTTTTCCAGACTCAAGTAGCCTACCACTTGCATTTTCTTTTCGAAAAATATACTGCGTAGTTCATCTTTTTACTGTTTAAACAGACTAGAGGAAAACCACTCCTCAAAAAGGCCAATGTTACGTCACGCCCCGAGTTTACTCGAAACCAAGTGACAAAACTGAAGCCTTTTGGGGGGAAAATATTGTGCTGTGAGGAGATTAAAGGCGAAGCCTTCGGCGTGACAGCAAAAACTCAGGTTTAACAAACAAGTCTTTTATTGTGCAGAAAGAGAACTTTCTTGAGTAAAAATAGAAAAAAGATTAAGCGTGTTACCAGAGTTTTACCAGTAACTGACTGTGAAAAAGGCACGTATGGTGAGCGTGGGTTCAAAGGGTAGCCGTATATTTTAAGGCTTATTCTGGGAAAATTGTCAAAACTGGTCATTGTCATTTGATGTGTCATCACCATTCATTTTCTTTAATACACCTCTTGAGTAACACTTTACTTGGTAACTTGTCACAATCAGAGAATTCTACATGTCTTCAGAATGTAATCAAGTCTGTGGTGATGACAGGTCAAATGAAGGCCTGACTAAATGCTATAT